>NW_021604667.1:1984500-2004876 GCF_004785775.1 Grammomys surdaster | reverse complement strand
GGAGGAGGAGGAGGAGGAGGAGGAGAAGGAGGAGGAGGAGGAGGAGGCTTTTTTTCTCCCTGACACTCAAGCTAAGGAAGCTCCTACAGACTCGCACCACCTGGGTAAGCTTTGTTCCTTCATTCCAGCCTGGTGTGCAACAGTGCTAGAATGCCCCAAAGGCAGCAGAACTGGACCTGCAATGGTTACAGTTGCTGAGAAATTGGAATGCACGTCCATTTAATGTTTACAAAAAACAGTGGAGTCACATAGAAAAAGAGTTTGGAAGTGTTCAAAAGAGCTAAACTTTTAGCTCCCAGATGGAACAGCCATTCCACTCCTAGATGCATACCCACAGTGGCTAAATATATATTCATATAAGTTTAAACAAAAACTTTTACATCAATGTCCACACATGGCACAATAACCAAAAATGTAGAAAAATCCAGAATGTCTCTCAGTTAATTAATGAAAAAAATTCAGTATTTCCCATATAGTGGAACATTAGTCTGCCATAAAAAAGGAGCAGACAATTGAAGGTGCTATAATATGAATGAACCTTGAAAACACCCTAGTATGTGACAAAAGCCAGTCACAAAAGCCTACATGGTGTATTAGTTTACTCATATGAAATACCTAGGGAAATTACCTAGAGACAGAGGGCTGACCAGGTGATAGGGGGAGGATTAACTGAAAATAAGCTTCAGAGACTTTCAGAGAGAGAGACAGAGAGAGAGAGAGAGACAGAGAGAGAGAGAGAGACAGAGAGAGAGAGAGAGAGAGAGAGAGAGAGAGAGAGAGAGAGAGAGAGCGCGCACTAATTTACAACTTTATAATGTTTTAAAGCATAAGGCTGGGGAAAAGTCTCTTGATTTGGTTCTTTAATCAGTTTCTAGCTAATGTTTCTCCCCAGGAAGACTAGCCTTGTGAAGAACTGTAAGGCATTTTTGTTGGATGAAACTTGGAAGTTGAACTCAGAAAACATCAAAATTAACATCTTTCTCTGTGAAATGGTATTGATGTCTGCAGGCATACAATTTAGGTGTTTCCATTTGGTGTGCACCAGTGTGTGGTCTAGATAGTTCCTGGTCTCCTGTCAAGTCATGGCTATGTGTATTCAAAGCCAGCTCCCATTCAGGCAACTCATTTTGGGCATTCTCAAGCTCTGTTCAGAATGAGCTATCCTATTCTATTTTGGCCTGGCCCTGGAAAAGTTGAGACTTAAACAGTGCCAGATCAGCCAAGATAAAAGCTCACACCTGTGGAACCATGAAACTATAGCTTGGTTTCTGGTATAGCACTGGCTAGAGGTGGCCAGAGACCCAATAGGTATCCCTGCAAGGGACGGCATACATTTTGCCATACTCCCAGACTCCAGGCTCCTGACACACGGCCAAAGACTGCCATTGATAAGCACCTTTCAGTCACATAGGGCAATGCCCCTACCAGCCCTCCACAGGTAGAGGGCGTGACTACAGGCCTCAGCCTCAAGAGATTTCCATATTAATGAGATACCTAAAGGCCAGAGGGTGTAGCCAATTACACATTCCTTCCCAGACTCTCCTCCTCCCTATTTAACTCAGGTCCACCCTGAGGTCCGGGTTGGGGGGTACAGCTAGGTCCACTTTCTGCTATGACAATAAACCTTTTAAAATCATGGACTTCCTCATGTCTTTGCAGCTCCACCGTGGGGAATCATGGAGAAGGCCTTTGACTACTGAACTGCTGCTTAAACTCTCGCTAGAAGACTTCTCTACGTTCCTGCTGCAGAGGCCACCAATTTAAGCAAGCTAGCCAACCTAGCCAAGTGAGTGCCGTAACCAAGTCTCTACCCAAAGGGCACTGCTGGAGCTTCTCTCCCACGTCCCTCTCAGCTGCAGGCCAGTCCAGCCCGTATACCCACCGTCTCAGTTCTTCCGTGGCTCCCAGCAGCATCTGGGAGCCCAAAGATAGAGACCACCAGTCTCCTAGTCAGCTGCTTCAGCCCAGAGACACCCACTCAGGAGCTCTGCCCCATGGGACTTCAGGCTGAGACCTCTCCACGCCTGGGTGGCGCCCCACAGCTTCTTAGCCTACCATCTGCCTGGCGCACCGTGGAGTGAATTCAGTCAAATTCCCACACTTCTGCCTCCCTGAGCTGTGGCAGACACGCAGGAACCACAACACAGACCAACAGGACCCATGCCCCGCAACTGGAGGATGTGGACAAAGCCAGCTCCAAGAGTACCCCCCCACACACACACTGGCACCCACAAAGAACCTTTCCATGGAACTCAAGGACAGTGAGTAACTCCCGGCCTAGTTCAAAAGACTAGGCCTCTCTCTGTCCCTCCCCCTTTCTCTCTCCACGTGTTCCTAGTCAGCTTCTTCCCTTTGACCTTTAGCTACAGCCTCCAACTCAAGGACAAGATGGTGGCAACACCCTAGCCTCCACTCTCTGCCTTTTTCCCAGCCCCATAGAGAGGGCTTCTTCACAGCTAACAGCTGCCTTTCAGGCTGCAGCGCCTGCGGTTAGTAATCTGTTAAACTTCACCTCCACAGTCACCTGGCAACAGCCAGGTACGCTACTCCCCACAGTTACCTGGCAACAGGCAGGTAACCCTGCCCACTATAAAAGGGGCTGCTTGCCACCCTCCTCTCTCTCTTGGCCCTGCGACCCGCACCTGCAGGTTGTCCTCTCCCCTCCCCCCTTCCCTTCCCCCTCTCTCCACGTGGTCATGGCCGGCCTCTACCCTTTCTACTCTTCTCTCTCTCTCTCCTGCTCTCCCACTCTCTTAATAAACCTCCCCTCGTGGAATCATCTTGGCCTGCTGTGATCTGTCCCAAGCTGCGTGTAACCTTTTATTGGTGCCGAAACCCGGGATACGAAGACTTCGGGGGGCCTCAGTTGCTGCAACCGTACAAGATGGACACAGCGACCACTGGGACTTCATCTGCTGCTACCCGCCACCACCGAGCGGGTGAATTAACATCCGCTGCTACAACCCCCGTCCCATACTGCTGCTGCTGCTGCTGCTGCTGCTGCGAGGCTCGCCAAACTTCCACCATGTGAGCTGAGCCGCTGCGGCCCCCCGTGTGGTACTCTGCCACGTGGGCCAGGTACCATTTCCTGATATCAGACTACACAAACTCACAAACAGACATCGATTAATTGGTAAAGAGTTTCCGTTCGGCTTGAGGGACCCTGAACACCGGGTTAGTGCCTGCCCAGTGCTTCCTGGACTGAGGGTTTGGCTTTTCATGGCCCCAGTCCATATGGCCTCTAGCTGATCTGCCACTTAGGACATTGGCCCATTGGGTGGTCTTTCCCCTCTCGGAAATAGCTCGGAACCCCTCCCCAGCTCTTGCAGCTCCACAGAAAACTGGTACCAGGCGAGCTATATCCTGACTGGCTAACTTCTGGTGGGCTAGCCCAGTCGAGGCCCTTATTTGATCGTGTGACGGCCCGATTATTATAAGCAGTGCCTGATTGCTTTGTTGCCGGCTTATCATTCAGGACGCTGGCTGGTAGCCTGTAACAACCGTCACCCAATGGACAATACATTGTCTTCGTCCGTACCCACAGACACATACTGCCAACAGTCTGATAACTGGAAAAATTCCCTATACCCCTTTCCATGTGTTCTGCCTGATCCCCACCCAAGGTTCTGCCCCACACCTCTTTCTAATTTTTCTTTTTAATTAAACTAAGATGGGGGAATTACTGTGACTCTAGCGGATGTCTGCAGGTTCCACACACACTAGCCTAGAACTGGTAAGCTTCCCCATCCCCCACTGGCCAGAGTCCACATGGTCCCAGGGAAGATTCCTTGAGCTAGAGAGTCCTTCCCTGAACCCTGTCCTTTCCTGAACCTCTCTAGGACAGGACGGCTCCCCGTGGATGAGACACTTCCCCTCTCCTCTCAAGACAGTTTCTCGCCACTGAGTATCCCAGGCCAGGCCTGGACAGACTGTTTCCTTTGCCTCACGAGCACCGGCTCCGACCATAGTCCCCAGGTGTCTCTTCCAAGGGCCAGTCTTTCGCATCCTTTTCCCTTTCCTCCTCCTTTGTCATTTGCGGGTCGACTGGAACCTCAGTTCCAGCACCTTGCCTGGAAAGCTAGCGGGTCCAGGGCCCAGCTAGCTCCCCTTGTCTCCTGCGATTGGTCAGCCGGTTCCCCTGGTCCCTCCCCTCTATGGTTCTTAGCTCTGCTCTGGGTTGTCCCCTTACATCCTGCTGCCTGGGACCTGTAAAGTGAGTGCTAGCAGTGCCTTCCGCTACAAAAACTACTAACGTTGTGGTGATACGGGACATGCTTACTTTTGCTAAATGCAGCCGCAAGAGTCAGTGGGCAACAACTTCCGGCTGCCAGCAAGAAGACCCGCCCTACATCTGTGCTGCGGGCCCCGCAGACCTGACCCGCCTGCAGCAACTGTGACTCACAGCTCCAACCTGTGACAGCTGTACGATCCAGCTTTCTTAACAAAAATGTTTCTATTCTAATATAAAAATGTGCTTTTCTCTTCCTATGCAACCCGCCAAAGTTACTTAAGACTCTTTCCTAACCCGTTTTGATGGATTTTTATTCAGTTACAACCAATCCTTATGGCTCTCAATCTTGACAGAAGTCTGCTAATTATATATTTTAAGTTTATGGCCGACAGAATGCCCAAAGCCTCTAACAGTTAGCCCAAGATGGTTTCAGAAGACGTGGACGCCGGACTCCTAGAAGATACAGCCTAGATTGTATGTGAAGAAATGCAACGGGACGCCCTGAGTCAAATGACTTGGCTAAATAAAGGTAAGTCATTTCTCATATCATGCATTCCCATTCCACAGAAAAAAGCCCTGCGGCTTCTGCGCTTGGAAGCCAAACTGACTTCACTCAAGAGACTATGGAAACCATGGGAACTGTTGACTAGTACACTCTGTCATTTTTTAAAATAATATATAACTGGTAGATTGTTGTTCACTCTTTACCAGACTTCTGACTACATTGACAGCTAAGTTTTCAAAGATATTATCTGTTACCTCATTATCTAAACTCAGTTGAAAGACTACTTGTATTGTTAACTCATGCTGTTATTTCTTTTAAAAACTTATAAGCTACAGGAAACCCACTCAGATCTACCTCTCATGGATGCCATCCAGATAAGTAAATCTGCCTAAAATTCCTACTTACTACCTATAACAAAAGGTAGGATCCCTCTGGGTTTCAAATATACATCTTAGAAAAAAATCATTTCTCCAAGTGTTCTTAATCTTATTTCCTACAGCTTGTCAAGTCCAGGTGCATCCAATACAGCTCCAGCGAAGCAACCTTCAGATGCACCATCTCCTGTCACACACAGCTGCTTCTACTGGACTTGACCCTGGACATCAGAAAACAGCCAGCTCTTCTAAGACCAGACAAACATCTCCCATATCCATTCTTCTAGGTTCCCCCTAGAGACACGTCACCCCCAATGCCAGCAGGAAGTAGCCAGATTTCACGACGACCCTACTCCTGCTTTGCTGTCACCTCTTTCTAATTTTTCTTTTTAATTAAACCAAAACGTGGGAATGTTAGTAATCTGTTAAACTCCACCTCCACAGTCACCTGGCAACAGCCAGGTATGCTACTCCCCACAGTTACCTGGCAACAGGCAGGTAACCCTGCCCACTATAAAAGGGGCTGCTTGGCCCCTCCTCTCTCTCTTGGCTTCTCGACCCAGTACCTGCAGGTTGTCCTCTCCCCTCCCCCCTTCCCTTCCCCCTCTCTCCACGTGGTCATGGCCGGCCTCCACTTCTCTACTCTTCTCTCTCTCCTCCCACTCTCTTAATAAACCTCCCCTCGTGGAACCCTCTAGTCTGCTGTGATCTGTCCCAAGCTGCGTGTAACCTTTTACCTGCTGTGACCCTCGTTCTAAGACTCTTTCCCTTGGGTAAGAGATTCCCCTTTCCTTTTGAGACAATTTTCTTTCTCATGGGTGAGAACCCTAGGCCAGGCCTGGATAGATTGTCCTTTCTCTCTCAGGAGCACTGGCTCCAAGCTCTAGTTCCCAGTGTGTCTCCCCCAGGGGTCAGTCTTTTGTGCCGCCTGATAGTGTAGGCTTCTCCCCTCCTCCTCCATCTTTTGCAGCCACTTAGTTCAGCTGGTTTGCCTGAAGCAGCGGGTCCAGGACCTGCTTGCTCCCATCGTCCTGTGTTCCTTAGACCCTCATTCTAGGACTTCTCCCCTTGGGTGAAAAATTCCCCTTTCCTTTTGAGACACTTTCTTTCTCAAGGCTGAGAGCTCCAGGCTGGGCCTGGAAGAACTGCTCCCAAGAGCTGCTGGCTCCAACCCAACTTCCACCTGTCTCCCCAATGGCTCAGTCTGGCTCTGACTGTCCTATCAAGCCTCTGTGCTTCTTCCTTCAAGCTTTTCTTCAAGGTTGGCCTTTCTTCTCCTTCTCTACATTTAGGATTTACCTGCTAAGAAAAAACAAACGGGGAATACAGGAAACCTCTCTGCTAGGGCACCCAGCCTCCATGTAGCAGCACAGCCACCACATGGCAGAGCAGGCCCCTCCCCCACTGCTTCTAATCCTGCCAAGGAAAACAAAGAAACACACCTGAGACCCTTAACCCAAGTTAAATGCTTTTTCTCCCTAACAGGAATACTTGAAACAATGTTTGTTCTTTTCAACCCAAAATTTTCTTGCTTTTTATTTAAATGTTTCCTTTTCTCCCTAACATTCATGACAATAACCCTTTTAAAACCATGGACTTCCTTGCGTCTTTGCCCCCCCCCCCCCCCCCGTGGGGAACCGTGGAGAAGGCCTTTGACTATGGAGCTGCTGCTTAATCTCCTGCTAGAAGACTTCTCTACCTTCCTGCCATAGAGGCCACCAACTCAAGCAAGGTAGCCAACCGAGCCAAGTGAGTGCTGTATCTAAGAGTTTCTCACCCGCAGGGTACTGCCAGAGCTTCTCCCTCTCATCCCTTTCAGCTGCTGGCCAGTCCAGCCCGGATACCCACTCTGTCTCAGTTCTTCCACGGCTCCCAGCAGTGTCTGGGAGCCCAAAGACGGAGACTACTAGTCTCCTGGTCAGCCACTGTGGCCTGGAGACCCCTCACCCCAGAGCTCTGACCTCGAGGGACTTTAGGCTGAGACCTCTCTACACCCGGGCGAAGCGGGCGGAACCCCACAGCTTCTCAGCCCAGCTCTGCCTGGCACCATGGGTGTGGAGTGAACTCGGTCAAATTCCCGTGCTTCTGCCTCACTGAGCCGTGACAGACACGCAGGAACCACAATGTGGCCCAACAGGACCCACGCCCATGGGCGAGCTACAGCCCTGCGCACACCCCAACACCTACTATTCCTGTGAGTCCTCCATGGTGGAAAGCCAGGCACTTCAATGGTGACAGAGCCATCCCAAAGGATGCAAATGCTCTCTGACCTAGGGGAAAGAATTTTCTTTTTTGTACAAGGAGGGTAAAAGCCACCATAACCTTGAGGTTGGGTGTCCTTCCTAATGCTCGGGAACTCACCCAGTCACTCCTGGGACATCATAGAGCTATGAAGACTTACAGGGAAGGACCAAAAACAAACAACAAAAAAAACCAAACAAATAAAAAACAACAATGCCCGAACCAGTTGGAAAGTATCTAGCCACTGTTTCTGCACAGCCCTCGAATCTCATTTCATGATCCTCAGCGAGTTAAGCTAGTACTGTTCTGCCACCAGAGCCAGAGAACTCAGAGTTGCCTACCTGAGCACAGCTGATTCATTTCCGGGCTCAGGCGAAAAGTTGAGGCCCGCCTAGCCAAACCCCATAGTGCTTTGCCCAGGATACCGGAACCTGGCCGAGTCCTGTCGAATTCAGCCGAGTCAATCCAGTCCAACGAGCAAAGCTGAACCTAACCTAGTCCCTTTCGAGACTAGCCAAGTCCCAGTCCTGACTCACCCAGACAAATCAAGTGGAGCTCTGTCAGGCCTAACCAACCTTAACTTAGTCCCATCCAAGTTTAACCAAGTATGGCTGAATCTAGCTCAGTCCCAGCCCAGCCCAGCCCAGCCAAACCTAGCTGAAGCCAGAATAGGGTAGCCGAGTTTTCCCGAAACTAACCGAACATAGCCAAGTCCGAGACAAGCTCAGTCAAAGGCTGAACAGGGCTAGTTCTGCCTAGCCTAGTGAAGCCGAATCTAGTAGCTAGAGCTTGCCTTCTAAACAAGCTGACACCTAACTGAGCCTAGCCAAATCCAACCAAGTCTAACCCTGTCCAAGAGATTCCTGGTAAGTCCAGCCCAGGGAAGCCTTCCTGAATCTAGCAGAGCCCAGCCTGAGCTTAGATAAACTAGGTGAGCATCTAAACCCGATGAAATCCAGCTGAGCCCAGCAGAACTATTTTGAACCTGAATCACAGCTTCTTTGTGGGAAGAATAAAGCAGGTTTTTTTTTTTTAGTTGAACCTTTTTGTTCCTGAAAACATGTGAGCTCTGAGCCTCAGTTTACCAGGCCTCTTGACCTTCCTACCTAAGCTTCTCTGCCTCAGAGGCAAGCTATGTGTCTTGATTGGAGCTCGGAACTCTTTTCTGCAGCTCCCAGTTGCTAAGGACAATAGCAACTATGCTATGGCTCACATATGGAAAGCAAGACTCCCTCGTTTCCAGTTCACTGTATTCTATTGTCCCAGTGGCTCACCTCCTCCAGGGCTCTTACCTTACTTGTCTCATCTCCTTAGCAACAGCACACAATGGTAATGGTAAGCATCGTGGGGCAAGAGATCCCAGAACTGTCATTGTGAGGTGGCGGGTGCACTGGAGATTCTGTAGTGATGTCATCTTCTCTGGTCTGGTTACCATACCCACAACATCCAACTAAACTGTTTGTTGATGTTGTTGTTTGTTTTTTGTTGTTGCTGCTGTTTGGTGGGGGGGGGTTGGTATTCATGGGAATCATCTCACTGTATATTTCTATTTTTTTCCATTTTCTTCTCCTAAGACATTCAGATTTGTCATAAAGTCTCTCTTATGCTTGTATTTTCAGACATGTTTCCATCCATTGCTTTTTCTAGGAAAACAAAACCATAATTTATGACCAGTATGTGCCTGCAAATAAGTTTATTCCTGGTAGTTTTGTTGCTATGCTTCTATATTTCCTTGTACTCCCTTTTGCCAAATGATTTCTTTTCATTCTGTTCTAGAAATTATTACACTTATTAGAAAAACAAGACCAGATTTTTCATATGTAAAAAAACTATATGGGGATTACAATCTCAACAAAGCAAATTATACATTTCTCTACACTCATGGAGTTTGAAATAAGATTTAAAATAAATGTGTTAAAGAATTCAACATTTACCTACAGCTAGTGCTAGTTTTTTTTCTATTTCTGCATTCCTTTTTGACCATTTAAATATCGAACACATATTTTCTAATTTTGTGACCTTTCAAACTACTGTACATATAACAACCCTAAATTTATTTGATAGAGGTTTTACAAAATACTCTAGCAAAAAAAGGAAATGTTTATCACTTTAAAAAATATGTATGTGTATATGTGTGCCTGCTTATCTATAATGTATACATGTTCAGGTGCTCAAAGAGGCAAGAAGGGCCTCTGACACTATCTGCCTGATGTGTGTGCTGAGAACTAAATCCAGGTCCTCTGAAAAAAATAGCAACTGCTTTTAACTACTGAGCCATCTCTCCATCTCCTTTTTTTTTTTTCTAGCACAATATCTTATGTATACCAGGTTGGTCTCAAACTTGCTATATAGCTGAGAATGGCCTAGGTGTCTGATTGTGCTGCCTTCTGAATGCTGAGATTACAGGTGTGTGCCATTGTGCCCATAAGTTTACATGTTGCTGGGATCAGTGGATCCAGGGACTCCATGTATGTTAGCCAAGCATTCTACCAACTGAGCCCTATATATCATTTATTTAGTTTTAAGAATCACTGACGCTAAGCCTTTAATATATTTTCTTGAACTCAGATGTTTGCCCATTGAGACAAATACCCATGGCATTTTAAGTCAATTCCCTCTTTTCACTGCTACCAGTAAAAAGCAAGGATAGTAGCTGGGAATATACCTTAGTTGGTGTCTTAGTCAGGGTTTCTATTCCTGCACAAAACATCATGATCAAGAAGCAAGCTAGGGATGAAAGGATTTATTCAAGTTACACTTTTCATATTGTTGTTCATCACCAAAGGAAGTCCGGACAGATACGCAAGCAGATCAGGAAGCAGGAGCTGGTACAGAGGCCATGGAGGGATATTACTTACTGGCTTGCTTCCCCTGGCTTGCTCAGCTTGCTTTCTTACAGAACCCAAGACTACCAGCCCAGGGATGGTACCACGCACAATGGGCCCTCCCCTCTTGATCACTAATTGAGAAAATGCCTTACAGCTGAATCTCATGGAGGCATTTTTCTCAACTGAAGCTCCTTTTTCTGTGATAACACCAGCTTGTGTCAAGTTGACACAAAACTAGCCAGTACAGTTGGTAAAGTGCTTGTTATGCAAGCATGAACATGAGTTTGGGTCCTCGGAACCCACATATAAAAGCTGTCTGTAGTGCATCACACTTGTTGAAGAAGTAAGACAGATAATGTCCAAGGTTATATTCTGCTCACACACATGCACATACATGTATACACATATGTGCCCAAGACATAAATAGGTATACATAAAAATGTGGCTGCATATCTTTGTTCATAAAATTATTTATATTGTCTAGTGAGTTTATCTGCATCCATTTTAGGAAGTTACGTTTCTGGATCCAGAGGTTTTCATAGTTCAACCATTGTTGCGCTCCTTAATTGGTTTGTCAGCAAGAGTATGTCAGTGCTCAGTCTTTCCAGGGGAATGGGAGAAATTATTTCCCTATATTCTCCTCATTTGCTTTTTGTGTTTATTCTCCTTTCTCTGAAATCACATTTAAGAGTGAATATGAGATGAACATGGTTTAAGACTCTGAGAAAGAACCTTCCTAAACAGATCATTTATTTCTGTCTTGTTTAACAACAGAAATGGAACTGGGATCATACTGCTGACTGACTTGGTAGGTTAAAAATTAGCATAATTACAATATGGCCAATAGAATGATTATATATTTGAGCTCATTATTCTAGAATAAAAATTAGTACTGAATTTTTTTAGAATATATGGGTATCTTGCCTCCAAGTATGTCTGTGGACCTTTTATGTACCTGGCCACCCCTGAAATTGGAGTTACAGATGACTGTGAGCTGCCATGTGGGTACTGGAAATTAAACCTGGATGCTCTGGAAGAGAAGCTAGTACTCTTAACCACTGAGCCATCTCTCCAGCCCTGTAATGACTTTTGACTCAGTAGAGGCAGATCTGAAATTCAGTTCCAGCTATAGCCCATACTGGCTGTGTGATGTTCGATGAGTGACTATAATCCACCAACTCTTGATGTCATTGACTATAAAGTAGAACTGGAGAGCAGAGTAGCTATCTAACAGTTGTGGAGTGAGCCATACCAAGTTGTCAGAGGGCAGCAGTGATCTATCTATCATTTCAAGATGAGGACACAAGACTCAGCCCTGCGTTCTCTATTCTACCCCTTTTGATGACATGCAAGGTATACTTCATTTGTTCTGCCAAAAGTGATCAACAAAACAGGAAATGAGAACAATTGTATACTATAAATACATAGTATACCTTAACCTACAGTGAGGACACCATTGTTCTCAGGAGGATGTGAAGACATGTGTTTACAAATTCAAGCACTGATATAACTCTCACCATGTGTACATGACTGCCTTCCTGCTATCTTATATTCCTTGATGTTTCCTTAGTTAAGGCCTAAAGGAGAAGGACACTTTTTGCACTTTATCCAGCCACAAATTCCTGCAAAATATTTTAGCCTCATGATAGTTAGCGTTCTGCACCTCCTTATCTTATCCCTGGGATCCCTGGCTTGGCAACACATACTTAACTCCTCAGATATCAATCATGCCGCCTTCCTACCATGCACTGGGCAAGTTCTGTCACTTTAAGGTCAGTTTCCCCCTTCCCTCTCTGTCACTGTTGCTAAGAATCATGATTTAGCTGACTTTAAGCAGTCTAAAAGGACAGGGGAAGCCTTTAACTTGTAAGTAAAGGAAAAGCACACACAATGCACAAACCACACCCCCTTCCATGCAGGGAGTACGGGTAGTGTCAGTCTGTTACATTTGATAAATACTCTTATGACATCCTACCATCAGCAGCAAGCCCTAGGCATTCCTGAACACACTATTCTTCCAGTGGCCAGGCTCAATGTAGTTCAAGGAGTCTGACAGTTACATCATCAAATGAACACTATGTAAGCACTGAGTGCATCACAGGGACAACATTTTATTTTTTCTGTCCTTCCATCTGTAGCAGATTAAGGAACAGATTCAAACCCAGCAGCTGCCATGTCTCTAGAGCCTAGAATGGGTGAGCTCTGTGTTAATTTCATATTCAAAGCATATCTAATAGCAGGCCTTACAGACTCACAAGCCTTCATTTCCTTGTATGTGAAGACACACCACACGCCAGTGTGCTACAAATCCATGAGGCAGGGAAGGGATGCAGGCTTTGAAGTCAGTCACTGTAAAGCAGTGGTTCTAAACCTTCCCAATGCTATGACTGTACCTCATATTGTGGTGACCCCCAAGCATAAAATTGTTTTTGTTGCTGTATCATAACTGTAATTTTGCTACTGCTATGAATCATGATGTAAATATCTGTGTTTTATGATGGTCTTAAGTAACGTCTGTGAAAGGGTCATTTGACACCCCCCAGAAGGGTCTCCACCCACAGGTTGAGAACCACTGCCCTAGAAGCTGACCTCTAGCTGCCTAGCTTACAGGCCCCACAATTCCATGTGAGTTTCTCAGACATATGAGGGTTAAAGGAACTGGTGTATTTAGAGGACTTCATACTAATTTGCCATGGCAAACAACTCTCAAAAATCTCAGGAGTAATATTTGTTCTAGTTTTATGATGATTATACAAAGGCCAGGAAGAGGAAGAAGCTACAATAGAAGCAGAGAATACGGTACCAAAACGGCCAGAAGAGGAGGGAGCCATGAAGGAAGGGTGCCATGGAAACAGAGAAAAAAGATGCCATGGAAACAGGAAGGAGGGAAACAATATAACAGGCCACTCAAAGGCCAGATGCTTCTCACAAGACAAAAAGCCATTTTCAGCCCATCGTGACTAGTGAGGGTAGAGGCAGAAGGAAGAAAATAAGTCCATAGCTTAAAAGGAAGGTTATTACAGCCGAAATGTAATCACCTTCCTCCTCCATTTGATAGTCTCAGTGGTCTGATCTGAGTACCCAGGTATCAAACCTGAGAAAAATGTACTTTTCCTGCACAAAGAAAAGGCTTGTGTCTCATAAAATAGAGAGAGATGGGGAGAAGGAGAGAGGGAGAGAGGGGGAAGAGGGAGAGGGAGCAGGAGTGGGAGAGAGAGCGACACACACACACACACACACAGAGAGAGAGAGAGAGAGAGAGAGAGAGAGAGAGAGAGAGAGAGAGAGAGAGAGAGAGAGAGAGTTCAGGTTAGTGAAATAAAAATTAAATAATTTTGAGTGTGTCCAACAGAGGCTGAGGAAGTCAGTGAAAAAGGCTGTAGCTCCAGTGAGGAGGTCCATGAACAGATATGATTTCTTTCTTTCTTTTCCTTTCCGTGGGGCCAGAAAACAATGTTGACATCATAATCTATGTCTTTGGGAAAATCCTTCAAGTATTTGAAGAGTAAATTTAAACGAAGTTGATATGGAACATGGAACTTTTTTTTTTAATAGTGCTAAACACTGGGGACAGATACTCAGCAAGGGTTGACGTGATGCTTTAATCTTCATTGTGAAACTTGACTGGATTTAGAATCACCATGGAAGCTGATCTCTGGGGAAGTCTGGGATTGTGTTTTCAGAAAAGTTCAACTGCAGAAGGAAGACCCACTCTACATGAGGGTAGCAGCATGCATCCCATGGGCTGAAGTCCCCAAACTGAATTAAAAAGGAAAAAAAAACCAAGAGGAACACAGCCTACTCCCCTCTCTGTCTGTCTCTCTGTCTCTCTCCCCCCCCATGTGTGTGTGTGTTTGTGTGTCTGTTATTGTTTCTGACTCTGTCTGTCTGTCTCTCCCCTCCCCCCCCGTGTGTGTGTGTGTGTGTGTGTCTGTTATTGTTTCTGACTCTGTCTCTGTCTCTGTCTCTCTCCCCCCCCGCCCCAGTGTGTGTTTGTGTGTCTGTTACTGTTTCTAACTCTGTCTCTCTCTGTCTCTCTCTGTCTCTCTCTGTCTCTCTCTGTCTCTCTCTGTCTCTCTCTCTCTCTGTGTGTGTGTGTGTGTGTGTGTGTGTGTGTGTGTGTGTGTCTGTTTCTGACTCTGTCTCTCTGTCTGCCTCTGTTTCTCCCTACCACTCCAGCCTAAAGGTGCCACAGCTTCATGCCATGCCTTCCCCTCCAAGATGAACTGTCAAACAGTGAGCCAAAACCAGCCCTTCCAAAAGTTCCTTTGGTGAAGGATCTTGTCAAATCATTGAAGCGCAGGTGGAAATGAAGTTAAAAATTGTGCGAACTAGAAGATTTTGGAAGGCCCTGTGGCTGAAGGAGGTCGAGAAGCCTGAGAAGCTTCCTTTTAGGAGTGTGAAAGTTCACCTCTCTGGCTGCTGAGTTTGGTGGCTGCCAGGGATTCACTGATGCTGTGGAGGGATACCGATACTGGGGCTGGCAGCCTTAAGTCTGTCATTGTTCAGGACTGAATTCTAAGCTAAAGGCTCAGAAGCAGTTTCCCTCTGGCCGTGAGTGTTCAGAGGCTAAGGCTTTTTTCTTTCTTTTTTAAAAAAGAGTGCTGCAGAGTGTGGCTTCAGAGGATCGTGAGGACAAATTGTGGGGTTCTAGAACTGAGCAAGAGCAAGAAACTAGGAGGGGCTACAATGGTGGTTCTAGAAAAAGGAAACACTTTAAGGTGGGTTCTGGACAAAACTTCTTACAGCCTTTGGTGTCTACTGCCTCCTCCAGGTCTAGGCCTGGACCTCTTGTTCTTCCAAGTGCACCAAAAGTGCCTGTAAAACAGCAGTCCTAATCCCTGCCTCAGAGACAAATCTGGACCACTCTTGATTAAGCAAAGGCTGGCCAGCCAGCCAGGTTTCTGCATGAAACCCTATGTTTTCAATTCCTACCAGGATTTCTGTTCCTGTTCATCTCCATGTGAGTCTCCTTAGACCCTCCTTCCCTCCTTTTGTCTCCTGACCTCTAGAGCTCTGTACTTTTCACCTGATGCCACAGCTCCTAATTCTACACACTTATCCTCTCTCAGTTCTGTGGAGCCCCTATTTCCTAGATGACAAACTCTTGCAGGAACTCACAAGGATGAGTCCATTTCACCCTCTCCACATTGCCTTGCCCTGACAGGTAGGCTGTTATCCATTGCCTCTCTGTAAATGGATTAGATTGGAAGTGATTTTACTTTGAATTGGGGTTTGGGGTCCTTGAGCTCCTATGTCCTGTATTTTACAGGCTAAGTATTAGGCCACCACCATCAGGAGCAGAACCTGCTGGTGCTAAGAGCAACTGCTCTCTTTGTTCCTTAATCCAGGAGGCAGCAGAGGGTAGTATCAGCCCACAGAAGAGATCAGAATGCCCAGCAACAACAGCAGAAATTTTAAAATGCTACCCAAAGGGTGAAATGCCCTTGCCAACTTAAGTACAAATTGAAAACTTCCCACGTTAGGCTCCTACCTCAGCACTGGACTGCCCCCCTCCCACAGCACACTGCTCTGGAATATTAAAGAAAGCAAGGAGGATTTGTCAATAAGTATAGGCCATAATTTGGCTCTATGGGGGCAGAGAACCACTCAGCTGTGGCAAAGGGATCCTTTGCTTTGGGAAATTTATTCTTTTTCTTGTGTGTGTGTGTGTACTATGCACAAGGTGGAAATGAAGCTTACAGCTTTATTCTTGTTAAACAAATGCTCTGTATCTCTCTCTCTCTCTACATGGGTGCATGTGTGTGTGTGTGTGTGTGTGTGTGTGTGTGTAGCTACTGTGCATGAGTGGCTATGTTTGCAGAAATACTGTGTGTATGTGTGTGCTTATGTGTACACATGCACGAGGTATGTGTGCCTGTGTGCATATGTGTGTGAGGAGCTACTGTGCATGAGTGGCTATGTTTTCGGAAGTACTGTGTGTGTGTGTGTGTGTGTGTGTGTGTGTGTGCTGGGGATTGAGCCTAGAGCTTTATTCATGCTAAACGAGTACTCTTTATTTCTTTTTTCATGTGTGTGCATGTGTGGGGGGGAGTGGGGGGGGATGAGCCCAGACCTTTGTGCATACTAAACAAGTGCTCTGTCACTGAGCTATAGCCCCAATACTTTAACTTTAAGGAATATCTAAGTAACTTTCCCACTCTGGCTTTGAGCTCACCAGCTGCTCAAGCAGACCTTGAACTGAAGATCCTGCTACCTGTCTCCTAGGTAGGTGGGAATAAAAACCTAGGCCACTGGGCATGGTTTTTTCCTTATCTGCAAATCAAAAGTTTGTTTAAAACAAAACACTTTAGAGGGTAATTCCACCCCTTTCTACCCTCTCACTATATTATTCTCCTTCCTTTGCTTCCTAAAATAATACCACAGAGACATTAAAGTAGATGCTGACATATATGCATTTATTTATTGACAAAGAAGGCCACAACACACATTTTGGTGAAAAAATACAGCATATAGAACAACACTTCTATTTGATCACTCTTGTCTATACGTATATCTAATCTAGGAACATAGATATAGAGAAATATTTAGAAGGATAGGCACCAAAGGGCTGACAATTGTTGCACAGGGTAGAGAGTTCTGGGGAATTTGTACTTTTTAATAATTTTCTTACTTGAAGATTGAACAATGAACAAGACCACTTTCACAAAGAGAGTAAAGCCACCAAGGAGCTAGGTTTACACAGAAAATAGACTGTTAGGCAGTGGGGAAAGGGAACAAGATCATAGTCAGGCCACTTCTCTTTACTGTACTGGTATTCAAGACCCTGTCTTCCCCCCCCCAAAGAAAGCCACTTTGCGAATTTGTTCATGCAATTAGAAGTCTGTCCCCCCAACTTTTCCACCATGAAACGTTTAATACAGGTAAGGGTTAACTCAAGGCTGGACAGTAGTAGCATCTTACTGTGGTTCAGAGAAGCCAATGGGCTCTCCAGGGGCCCCCCTTGCTCTCTCCTCTGTATGTGTCAGCTCCTGCAGAGTGATGATCAGATTCTCAAAAACCTGACCCTTGTCATTCTCATTGTCACAGGTTTCCTTTGTGTGGCCCTCCTCACCACAGTGGGAACAATGGACTGTATGTTTGCGCTTCCTGGTTCTACGCAGCTCCCCAAAAGGATTGTTCTTCCTCCCAGCACCACTACTGGTGGAAGGAGCCTGGATCTCAAAAATGTTAGGGGACTCAATGACCAGCACTTGGTCCTCAGATACAGCCCTGCCTAGGAAGGAAGAGCCACTTGAGGATGGCAGTGGTGGGTCCTCAGGCTCCACCAAGATCACATCCTCATCTGAATCATCAGGAGAGTCATCTATCTCTATCACATTGCAGTCAATACTGCTGATCATTATTGGTGGGGAGTTCTGAAACGCCATAGGGCTGAGTGCCCTCTCCATCACTGACTGGGATCTTCTGGGCCGCTTTGGATTAATAAAAGTCTCCTCCCATTCCTCTTCCTCCCTTATCATCCTGATTAACTCCAGAAAATTGGGAAGGCGCTCTGGCTCATTTGCATATACCCGGAGAAGATTCTTAAGCCTGAATCGAAGGTCTGTGCTCATCTCAGCCCCTACCAGGAGCTGGTGCAGGCGAGCCTGGTTTGCCTCTTTCTCAGCAAACACCCCTGCCTGGATAGCATTCTGCAGCTGCACCTCTAAACGGATCACATACAGGGATGGTTTCTCTCCATGATTCTGAACAGTGTTAACAAATTTACTGTGGGCTGTCACACTGCTCTCAGACTCCCCAAAGACCAGTTTCATTGCCCGCAAAAAATCCTCTACATCTAGGCTGGGATTAGCAGCTTGGAGCAAACGCATGACCTCCCGGGCAGGGCCTCTAAGAGTTCTCATTAGGCGTCTGACCTTCTCCTCCTCAGGCATATGCCACTCAGGCAGCACCCCAGTTACTTGGCTCAGCCAGTTTTCAAAGGTTTCTTCCCCCTCGGCTGGCTCTGCCCTCCCAGAGAACAACCTCATGTTTCTCTCTGCCATGCTGGCCATTAAAGGACCGAGACTCCTCCCCAGGGACCTCAGCATGGAATGAGCCCAAGGTGGCAAGGGTGAGCTCTGTCCCCGGCTGTTACCCAAACGTGAAAGGATGCTAGCCATGCCTGACAACAGTGATAGGCGTTTTAGAAACAAAACAGAAATGCTTTATCTTCAGTAGTGCAGCAGTCTCCAATCTCAGCAGGGGCTGCAAAAAAGAAAACAGGAGAGGAGAATTTAATAAGGGAGCAGGCTCCAGCTGTAATTACTGTGCCTCAGTATCCCATATATCCATCCACAGTCCTAAAATATCAGATAGGAGAGCAATTGCAGCCTCCTGGAGCTAGCTGATGTCTCAATTCTAACAGAGTGCTTTTTACAGCTACGTCATCCATACCCTCCCGCCAGTCCTGTGAGAGGAGGGGCAACTGTTGCATCCATTCTGGATTTTACTTGTGGAACTGCACAATGGTCCCAAATTCGCAGGGGTTAAAAAAGAGACGTCTCTGGTCTTAACTGCAAGCCCCTCTCAAAGCTCCCTGGACCACCCACTCCCCACCCCACCCCATCCTACCCGCTGCCCTGTGATTTCTCAAATTCTTACATCAGCTGGGAAACTGGAGTATTTCCAGCCTCTGCAACCTGTGTCCTCTCGTGAGAAAGCTTGCCTCCAGGGTACAGTTGATGAACCTCGATCGACTGGGGGTCGCAGATCCTGATGCTCAGGATATCAAGACTGCGCCATATTGGAGGAGGCAAAAGAAAGGTCAGAAAAATACTCCGTCGTCATCATCCTCCTGTTCCTCCCTCCCTCCTCCCTCTCTCCTCCCGCCCATTTCTGCTGTCACTAGGTAGAAAATTCCCTCTCCCACCTTCTGAATACAATCCAAAATGATACCCCCCCCCAAAGAAACACACAATGCCTCCCGAGATACCATTAGCCTACCCCCGATGTACAATCAGCTGCACCGAATTCAAGATCAGAGTCCTCTTTGATGGGCTGCTACTGTGAAAGAGAATAGGAGTTGGACACACCCACCCCCACAGTAACCAGAGAAATTAGAGGAGATACATAGGGGGGCTCAAAGCAAACAAAAATCCTTCTCCCTCATCCTCCAGGTGGCCTCTTCCCCAACCCCTTCCCTGGCCAGGCAAATCCTACCAGGTGAATCCCAGTGAGGTCATGCAAATATACCTTCCCTCCCCCAGCTTCGCAATTGCTGATTCTCTGAGGCACGAGCAGCCTAATAACCCGCGGGCTTCTCCGCACCCCATCCCCCCT
Organism: Grammomys surdaster; assembly: GCF_004785775.1. NCBI lineage: Eukaryota > Metazoa > Chordata > Mammalia > Rodentia > Muridae > Grammomys > Grammomys surdaster. The sequence continues at coordinate 1,985,412 of NW_021604667.1, read as the reverse complement.
TTTCCCCTCTCCACACCAAGGAATCACGTCTCTCCCATCCCCCCTCTCCCATCCCCCTCTCTTTTAAAACCTGCAATCCACTGGTAGCCAGAGGCGTAGCGGTGTCTTCAGCTACGGATTCTCCCAGTGAATCCAGTCGCCCTGCAGGAAAAAAACTGCTGGCACCTCCAGAGCCGCTGGGCGACCCAAAGCTGCCAGAAAAAGCTGCTTCACCCAGCCACTTACCCACAGGTAACCGGATTCGAATAGCGCAGTTCCCTGGGCAGCTGCAAAGCTTTTATCAGCAGCCTACTGACACAAAAGAGCGTGACGAGCGGGCCAGCGGAGCCAATCAGGGGAGTGCGGGGGCGGTTTCTAGCGGACCAAAGCCCAGAGATTCGGGTGGGGGAAAGCAGGGAGGGAAGAAGGGGGGGCAGAAGCGGGGGTGGGGAGGGATGCAACAGGCTCTGGTAGCCAGGGCTGCTGGGCGAATTTAGAGAGCTAAGCTGCATTGTACCCCTGCGATTGTGACTCTTTTCCTCCAACTCTTCCCTTCTGCCTTTTGAGGTCTCCCCTGGCCCAGTATTGTGTCTCAAGGCCAGATGTGTATGCATGGCAAGGTAAAACCCAAATCAGGTAAAATATTAGGAGATATTAAGCTCCTTAGCTGGCTGTCGCAGAAATGTTTGGGGTGTTGTGCAGGGTGGTGTACATCTGTAATCCAGCTTCTGTTTAAGACTCTAATAAGCTATTTTGATGCCACCTTTGGTGGCTCATGCCTGTAATCATTGCACTTAGGAGGGGTGGATGGGAGAATCAAGAATTCAGGGGCAGCTTTAACTAGAAAGGGAGCTCGAGCAGCCTGTGATGTACATGAGACCCTGGCGCACGCACCCATTGTTCGTGTCCTTCCTCTCTCTCTCTCTCTCTCTC
>NW_021604667.1:1968093-1984400 GCF_004785775.1 Grammomys surdaster | reverse complement strand
CTCCCTCCCTCCTTTCTCCATCCTCTCTCTCTCTCCCTCCCTCCCGCTTCTCTCTCTCTCTCTCTCTCTCTCTCTCTCTCTCTCTCTCACACACACACACACACACACACACACACACACACACACATTAGGAATGCTGGGGATTCTGGTTTACCTAGGGGCTTAAGGCTCAGTTTTTGTCTTTTATATTTTTAACCGATGGTGTGGTTGATTCTACACTGTACATAATCAGAAGGGCCCAGTTCTTCCTAAGGCCACATGGTTAGGGGTTAGTTATTGTTTTTCTTTCTGTTTGTTTGTCGTTATTGATGTTTTGAGACAGAGTCTCACACTATATCTCAGGCTAGTCTGGAATCCCAATGTAGCCCAGGCTGACCTGGAGCTGGTGGCAATTCTCCTGCTGTTGTTATTACAGCTTCCCAACTGTTGCTTTATAGGCATGAACCACGATGTCCAGCTTAAACGTTGTTGAAATCTACAAAGAATATTAATTTCTTTGGCCTTTATTATAAAGATCCTTTAAAGTTTGCTTATTGTTTCTATAGATGAGCAAACTGCTGGGAGTGAGCCATTAGTTCCCTGGGATGACAGCTGGCAGATCCTTCTTTTATATCTGTCTGACTTGAAGTGGGAGCTGTCAGCCAACTGGGCCGTTTGACAGCTGCCAGACTACACTCAAGGCAGTCCATCTACTTTGAGCAGCCATGTCCCTCCAAGGAAACCCCACTGCAGCTGCAGGGACCCTGCAACCACAGGTGGTTTGAGGGGAGTCAGCACTCCTGCTTCAGGAGGCCTTGCTCTTTAATCACAACGGTCTCCAGGCAACTTGCAGGGATTTAAAAGACTCCGCTCCTCCCCCTGTCAAAAATACTTCCCCCTGCACTCAGAGGGAAGAGTTCCCTGTGATTGGTATAATATGATGGTATAATATAATAGGTTCCTTACAAAAAAAAATCTTGAGGTCATTTTCTATGTAAAGTTCATGACTGGTAGAACAAGGAGCTTTGAATATGCAAGGCTGTAGTTGGCCAAAATATAATTCCAGCGTAAGTTTGCCATGTATCTTTTCTAGCTATAGCATCGGGCTTCTTCCTCGATTTTGTGAGCTTAATGTAGGAGGTAACTCCGGTGTATGTCCCCTTGTAGCATCAAGCCAAATAAATGCTTCCCCCAGATGGTCTTTTTATTGCCTGCTCGTAGTCTTTATCACAGATACAGCAGGCTGAGCTGGTAAGACCAAGGCCTAACAAAACACAGGCTTCTGGATCCAGACATCCAGCTGCTGCTGCAGCTATAGCAACCAGAGAGTGGTTTTTTGATGCTGTAAGCCCTCAGAATCCCAGAGCTATGAGCCTTTGTCTCACTTAGAAGCCAGAAGGCGGCTGAAGAGCTCTGAAGAATGGCCAGGAGCCAGAGATTGCAGAGACTATGGAGGGCCATACAAATATTACTATAGACTGTATTTTACTAAGACATAATTTTTTAAATTGGTCTGGGCCACTAGTGCTTATAAAAAACATTCTTGTACTGTCTGCCTGCATTATCTTCATCCTTCATTGTATACGAAATAAAACCTAGTCTAGGCTAGGCATGATGAGACATGCCTGCAATCCGGGAACTTGAGAGGTATAGGCAAGAACATTAGAAGTTCAAGATCATCTTCATTGTCATAGTCTGACGACAGCCAGAGCTGTGTGGGAGTCTGTTTTTAAAATGAAAAGGACATAAATTGACTAGACTACCCAATGACAGCACTAGAGCTCTGCCCCCATACAACTCTTGTATGCTTCAGTTCAGCTGTTGTGTTGCTTTCTTCTGGGCTCTAAGATAACTTCTCCCCCCCACCACCCGAATTTGACTTCACTGGCCCTAACAAAGGAGCAGCTCCATGTTGGAGGCATAGAGAAAACGGGTTGTGTGGTGGTTTGAATGAGAGCAGCCCCCATAGGCTCATATACTTGAATGCTTGGTCCCAAGTTGTTAGAAGTGTTTGAGAAGGATTAGGAGATGTGGCCTTCTTGGAGGCCTTTGTCACTGGGGGCCAGCTTTGAGGTTAAGAATGCCCTCTCTATGCTTAGTCTTGCTTTCTGCGCTTGCTGCTGTGGATCAGATATAAACATTCAGCTACTGCTTCACCACCATGCTTCCCTGCCTGCCTATTGCCCCCTCCCACCCACCCCCACCCACAATACTGGTCATGGACTCACCTTCTGAAACTGTAAGCAAGCCCCAAATTAATTTTTTTTTTACAAGTTGCCTTGGTCATTGTGGTTGTTTGAGTAAAGATAGCATCCAAAGGCTCATTTATTTAAATGCTTAGTCACTAGGGAGTGGCACTATTTGAGAAAAATTAGGATATGTAGCCCTTTGGAGGTATGACACCTGGGTTGGGCTTTGAGGTTTCAAAAGACCATGCCAAGTTTGTTCTCTCTGTCTCTCTCTGTCTCTCTGTCTCTGTCTCTCTGTCTCTGTCTCTGTCTCTGTCTCTCTCTCTCTCTCTCTCTCTCTCTCTCTCTCTCTCTCCTCTTTCTCCAGCCCCATGTCTGCCTGCATGCTCCTATGTTCCTATGTTCCCTCCATGATGACAATGGACTAAACTTCTGAAACTGTAAGCCAGCCCCAACTAAACACTTTATAAGATTTGCCATGGTCATGTGTCTCTTCACAACAATAAAACCCTAAGACAAGTTGCTCATCTCACACAGTTGGGGTAAGGCTGGCAACAGCTTGCATGGTTTTTTTTCCCCCAGGCTTTTGTTTCTGTATCTCAGTACTGTGACACCTGAATCTGGCCTCTAAAAGCAGAATCTTCTTCTACCTTTGAATTAGCTTCATCATTAGATCAGGTAGTCTGCAGTCGGTCCTGGTGGCATCAAAATAGGTAAAGACTAGATAACAGAATAATGATTTTTTTAAATGCTGATCGTACAAAGATTCTCAGGGGTAGATCACCAGGAGAGCACCAGGATTTCTGCATGTGAGGCTGGGAGAAGCTAAAGTGGCTTAAATTTTATAGAAAATATATCTTACTTCTGGCCTCAGGTTGTAAGCAGGGAGCTAGAAGAAAAGGTTTCCAATAATAAGGACAATGAGGACTTTAAAAGGGCCATATTTTTCTTCCTACCTTAAAAATTAAACCTTCATGCCTTAGGAAACTGAGTGCTGATGGGCACTTCTTACTAGGCCTTTGATTCATGTGAAGTCAAAGCCACCATAGGGATGCTTATGGGAACCCTGCCCATGGTAATCTGATGCCTTCAGTCAATATCACTCATGATAATTGTCTTAGAGCTTTACTGCTGTGAACAGACACCATGACCAAGGCAACTTTTATAAGGACAACATTTAATTGGGGCTGACTTACAGGTTCAGAGATTCAGTCCATTACCATCAAGGTGAGAGCATGGCAGCATCCAGGCAGGCATGGTGCAGGAGGAGCTGAGCGTTCTACATCTAGCAGAATACTAGCTTCCAGACAGCTAGGATGAGGGTCTTAAGCCAACCCCACAGTGACACACCTACTCCAACAAGGCCACATTCCCCAATAGTGCCACTCCTTGGGCCAAGCATATACAAAACATCACAGTAATATTCAGAAAATCAATATACCTTTTGAAAATAAAAACAGACATTTTCATAAGCATATCATATTGTTGAAAATTCTGAAGATTTTGTTGAGAGGGGATGATCTCAGGGTAACAAGATGTACAAAGGAGTGAAACACAAGGAAAGTTATGTAGTACAGGGGCAACATAAGCAAGCACTGATAAAAGGAAATGTGACATCTAAGAATATAGATAAGAACTCTATTCTGATTAATTTTGAGATGTTAAAAACATTATATGTTTGTATATATCTGTGTGTGGGTACATACATATGAGTGCAGGTGTCCTCAAAAGCCACGGGTGTTGGAGACCCCAGAACTGGAGTTACAGGCAGTTGTGGTTGCTGGAAATTGAACTTAAGTTCTCTGGAACAGCAGGAAACACTCTTTAACCACCGCTGAGCTTTGGCTCGGCCCCTCTAGTATGCTTTTAAAAGTAAACTGTTATACAATATAGAAAGTCATGAGGCAGTGCATGGAAAGAATTCAAGTTCTCTAAGAACCTTGTATTAGATCAGAAGTCACTTGGATATTTCTAGGCATCATTGTCTGATAATTAATTAATTAATGGAATGTGACTATTAACATAATAGCAAAGGGATGTACATTTCTAAACAAATAGAGAGGGGAATTTTTGGGAAAATGAACAACAGCTGCTGATAATTCTTCGATTATTCATTTGTTTATTTAGTGCACATGCACAAGCTAACCATGCAGTCGGCTGCAGAACTGTATCTACAGTTCCATTTCTTTTTTTTGTTGTTGGGATAAGAATGAGAGAGTGATGTGGGTGGGATGCTGATACTTTAAACTGATGACTCCTAACATGAGATATTAAACAGTGTACAGAACATGGTAACCAACTACTACCACATACATATCCAGAACAATTACAGAGCTTGACCAAAGAGGAAAGCTCAACAAATTTCAAATAATTGCATTCTGATCATAATGCAAATAAATTTCTAATTATATTTATAACAGAAAGTTCACTGGAACATCTTGGTATAGTTGGAAATCAAGACATACATTCAGAAGTAGCTGATGAGTTATAGTAGTAGAATTATACCTATTTTTAACCTAACAATAATCAAAAATTGAGGGAAGCACTTAAAATGGGGCTTAGATAGAGGAAGTTTTTAACAATGATGCCCTGCCAAAACCTAAAGTGTCAAGCATCCATCTCAGTATTTATAAAGAGAAAAAGGAAAGAAAGAAAAAGAAAAAAACCTAAGCCCATTTAAGAGAAATAGAAAGTAATGAAATACAAAGGAACTAAAATAACAAGAATGTCCTCCATTTGGGCCAGTAAACTGGGTTGGTGGGTAAGGGCACTGCCACCAAGTCTGGTGATCTATATGGTACAACTGAATGCCTACATGTGAAATAATGATAATAATAAATGTAAACAATACCATACTGTTATATATAGTGATATTATTAATATTGCCATAGTAAATAATATTTATTATCATTATTATTATTTGGAGCATGACTTCACACCATGTACAAAATTCAACTGAAAATGGCTCATATGTCATATATCTAACTTTAAGAGTAAAAGTTATAACACTTCTAGAAGAAACCACAGAAGTAAATATTTGTGTCCTTGAGTTAGGCAAAACATTTATAGATATGACACCAAAGTATAAATAACAAAAATTTTTTGCATATCTCAGGACACTGTCAGGAAAAGTAAAAGGCAATCCAAAGATAAAATAACACATGCTAATCATGTACCTGATAAGGGATTTTAATCTAGAATTTATAAAATATATCACAGTCCAATAACAGAAAGATGAGTAATCCAATTTAAGACTTGTCAAAATGTTGAGTAGATATTTCTCCAGAGATGATATACAAATGACCAATAACCACTTGAGAGGATGTACTGTATCACTAGCCATCAGGGAAATGTAAATCAAAGCACCATGAGGTACTGCTTTATACCTACTGGGATAGCTCTAATAAAAAACAAGTATTAGCAAAGATATAGAGAAATTAATGCTAATGGAATATAAAATGCATAGTCATTTCAGAAGACAGTCTGAAATTTCCTCAGAGTTAAGCATAGAAATACCGTATGAAGTAGCAGTCTGACTCCTGGGTGAATACCCAACACACACACACATACATACATATGCACACACATACCCTACACTCATATATTCACACACACACACACACACACACACACACACACACACACATATATATAGCACATACATATACAAATATACATTTACATGCTCACATACCCACAATTTATATAATAACATTTGTAGCAGCATATTAATATTAGCTCTCAAATGAAACTCAAATTCCAAAACAAATGATCATCCATCAATGAAAAGACAACAGGAAAGAAATACTGACTCATGCCATAATGAAGGTGACCCTTCTCACAAGGAAGCAAAGACAGAAGGGAAGGAGAAGGCTCCATGAGCACACCTCCAGTGACCTAAATTCTCTGTCCAGTAGGCTGCACCTACTAACTGTTCCACCATCTCTCAATAATGCATAGGCCAAGGATCAGCTTTGAATTCATGATCTTTTATGGGTATTCAAACCCAAACTATAACATTATGTGACTCAATGTGAAAAAGTATATCTCTAAATCCAAACATTTTTGTATATGAGGAGATATGTATACTGAGAGTGTGTCATTGAAGAACAAACCTAAAGCTCTTGTGCTGTATACCATAGTAAATAGGTGTCCCTAGAACTTGCTTAAGTTACACTCTTCTAGCAGTTTTTTTTTAACTCTGGTCAAGCTCTGGGAATGCAATGGTAGGATGTCCAGGTCTGGAGCTGGAGAGATGGCTCAGTGGTTAAGCATGTACTGCTATTCCAGAGGATCTGAATTTGGATCCCAGCACCCACATTAGGTATTTTACAGCTGCTGCTAACTTCAGCTCCAGTGACTCAGATGCCCTCTTCTGGCTGACATGGGCATTGCACTCATGTGCACAAACCCACACAGAGACACACTAGGAAAAAAAAAAACTTTTTTAAAATTTACAAAAGAATTTCCAGGTTAGAGGAAGTGTATGCCTCAGAGGGAGCACAGGCATCCATATATATGGGTGAGAGCCATATCAAAGCCTCATTAGGAGCCTGTTTTCATAACTCTTATTTTACCAGTCCCTCCTGCCCCAGGTATTTGAACACAGAAGGGCACTGTAGAGGGGGACCAGGTGAAGTCCAACTAAATCCACATAGTGAGCTCTTTAGAAGATGTAAACTAGGCCTTTTCCTTGGCTGACCAGAATGGACTGGGATGGCAGAATCATAAGTAACTCTTTTGTGATTTATTTTCTATGAAATCACAGAACCAGAAACTTCAAAAATCCCATTCACAGTGCTGGGAGAAGATGTTTAGGCACCAAGAACCCACAAAAAAGCCAGGAATGGGGTGGCAGCTACATATCATCTGACAGAGGTGGGGTTCTCTGGGGCAAACTGGCTAACTAAACTAGCCAAAGCAGCAAAATCTGGCTTCAGCAAGAGACTACTTAAACAAAATATAGTGGAGTTATGGAAGAAGACACACAATGTCAACTCTGGTCTCAGTATGCACATGCATGCATATTCACACACATACCAACAAATATACAACCATGCACATGTGACATATGCCACACACACACACACACACGCACACACACACAAATAAATACATGTGTATGTGCATGCACTGAAGCGCAAAGACCCTTCCACTCATAGATCTGGATACATCAGTTCCCTCATCTGTAAAACAGAGACATCAACAATAACACATATCTCCTTGGATTATCATAAGGGTCAAATGAGATGAAAACACTATGAAAAGTCCCACAGTAATCAGAACTATGAGGCTATGAGTGAATAAATAAAATGTATGTACTACATTTTAGTATTGGCTATTTAAAATACTAGGTGATTGAAATTAGCAAACCTCTGAGATAGGTCAAAAAAGGTACTTTTATCCTTCTATTTTGAGCCCTATACCTGTCCCATGATAATGCCCTAAAGAAAAATTATTCTGTGGCTTCTTGCTGCATATTTACCTTACCCAGCCCACTTGTAAATGGTGACAAGAACAATAGGTGCCATATGTTGAAGGCTTATTGCATTTTAGGTACTAAGATTCACAAGTGCATCCTTAAAGAGACCTTCAAATCCATCTTCATGTTGAATAGTTATTTGGATGGCAGGAGATGCATGTTGGTGACTCTGATCCTCAGGTTTTTAAATCTAGACTATAAAGCAAATCCTGATGTAGAAACTGGAATGATTTTTGTTGAATTTCTGTTCTCAGGACTGAAATTGTGCAGCACAGAATCTGGTTGCCATGACTATGTCTGCGCATATAAAGGATGAAGGATAAGAGCTGCAAAACAACAGGAGCTATGGCCCTGGCTCTGAGGCATTGGCTAGACTTCTGATGATTGATCCCAGCCTCCCCCGAGGCACGAAGTCTATTCATTCGCCTTTCACAATTATTTCTCTGGGACACAGCAGCTGTCATTCAAATCTAAGCAATCTCTTTGCAATGCTCCGTGACATTTAAGAGAGCAGACAGAGCAGCTCATCAAATGCTTGGGCAGACTTACATGTCCTTCCTCTCAGCTAACAGATTTTTCATAAAGGGATGTTCATCTCTTTGGCTCGCTGCTCTTTGTATCCTTATAACTGGAGACTGTAGGGTCATTTGCCAGGTCCAGAAATGTCGGCTGAGCACTCTCAGACCACCTCCCCTCACACCCATTCTTCCACCATGGTCGCCTCACATTAGAATGATTGGATTGTCTACAAATACTTCCAAGTGACATGAGCGTAGCTAGAATAGGCTTTCTTCTGGGCTGTATCCACAATGCTGAGTTGTGAGCCTGGCAGACACTCAGTCAATCTCAGATGTAGAATGAAAGAATGAGAGATGAGTGAGTGAAAGAGAGAAGCAGAGCAGAAGACGTGTGACATAAGAGTCTCAACCTACAGAACAAGAAGGCTGTTATAACTTGATTTCAAAAGTAATTTCAAAGTTACCTTAGAGCTTTAAGAAGAGAACAACAAATTTCCATGTGTCTGTCCAGACCTTACCAATCTTGAGCAATCTGACACATTTGTCAGTCCATCTCCTTGCTTACTTATTAAGGTTTTATTCAGAGCTGTGTGTAGGCACGTTTCATATATCATGCCACTTTAGTCCTCAGCCTATTTGCATATTTCCTATGTCATGAGATATGATTGTAGATAACACCAGTACCACGATCAACTCCAGGAAATGTAGCAGTTACAATCTCCAGTCCTTCCTCTAATTTCAGCTTTCATGGGTGCAAGAGTGGCGGGAGTGATCTGTTTGGTTCTCCAGGGTAGAAGAAAGATTAATGGGCAAACATATGAGGAATATGATGGATTGATTAAAAAATTAAAGCTAATACTGAATGCATTAGCTTTTATATAAAAAAAAAAACAGGGAATGCTTTTCTACTGAGGCAGGGACTGGGTAATTGCTTGTGTGTGGTGGAGTACCTGAAATCCAGTGCCAAGGAGGCGTGAGTAAAAGGATCAGGAATTGGAGGTCAGCTTGGGCTACAAAGCAAGACTTTAGAGAGATGAATGTGTTTCTTATATGTACGGGCTATGGAGAAGGTTTCTTTCTCTGTGTGTATTTCTGCAAACCATAGGATTTTTAAGTGATCTAATAAGCTCAATTCTTTATTCCTTGTGTTGCTAACCACTACTAATGCTGAAGTGGGTCCTTGGACACCTGAAGTCACACCTTTGCCATGTATTGAAACAACCTCAGTATTCTCTCAAGTCTGGCAGCAATTTTCCTAGCTCTTTCTATAAACAGGTGAGAAGAATGGCATATATTATGTGCTCACTATGCATTAGACTTTAATTTAAGTGCTTCTCAAGTGGTACCTCAAAAATGCTCTCTAAAGATGTAACTATTATTTTTATTTTCCTGGTGCTGGAGATGGAATCTGGGGTCTTTCCCATATTAGAGAAGTGTTCTAGCACTGAGGTACACCCTCAACCTGTGTGTCTAATATTACCATCTCTGTTTAACTAGTGAGGAATCTGAAAGGCAGATTTTGATATCTTGATTTTTATCCAGACTTTATGTGCTAGAATATTTCAGACACCACATTCCAGTTGTTCAATTGAGTATATAGGACAATAATCATATTGGCTCAGCTCAAATCAAGCGTGGTTGTGATGCTTATAATCCCAGCACTTGGGAAGCACAGGGTGGTCATGAGTTTGAGGCCAGCCTGGTCTATATAGTGAAATTTCACCTACTTTCTGAGGCTCACCCATTACTTGCTCTCACTGCATTGCCAGCCTTTCCCTCATAGTGGTTTCTACACTAAAATGATAAGAGGTTGGAGACATGCTCAGTGGTAGAGCATTTGCCTAGCAGGCACAAGGCCCTTGGTCCAATTCTCTACCCTCCTTTTACAGTTACACTAAAATACAGTTTGCTTAAGGGATGCATATGTTTTTGCTTATTAATGTATCTCCAGTGTCCAGCACAATATAGCTACTAAATGAATGTTTGTTAAATAATCAATAAATGAATATCAGTAAAGAAATGGATGAGCAAAGATCCAGTTCCACTTCACAAGAGGATGTTAGCAAAAGGAAACAAAACTGAGATATGAAACCATTCTAGGATTTTAAGAACTAAAAGTAAGAGACAGAAGTCTCATAAAAGGCTCTTGAAAGGAGGGGTCACATACTCTCAATTATATCCTTTCCAAATGGCTTTCAAAAAGCTGCCATTATAGTTTCTATGTGCAGCCCCCAGGTGGCAGTAGTGTGTTACTCTTGGGCAGCAAGTGAGGCCAAGCACTCACTTTCCCACTTCCCATCCGAGACTGTACAGCAATCTTAGATTTCCTGGTTCTGTGCTGGAAGACATGCAAAGTGAATTCTGGTAGTAACTTATTTGTTCTTTCTTTGGTGAATATCTCTTGTGACTCTCCCTCCTCAAGTTGTCCAGCTTGGCAGCAAGTACCTTTACTCAGTGAGCTATCTCAACAGCCATATAAATATATACTTTTATTTTGCATGCACAGTAATAGAGCGCATTCTAATGATTCATATATAAAATAATTATAATTATATTTTGTTCTTATAATTCCCCTTTCCTTGCTATTACTTCGCCTACCTTCAAATAGTCTGCTTCTACCTCCTGCTTTCATATCACATCATACATCCTATGACTTTCTCTCCTTCTCTTCTCCCTCCCTCTAGTCCTCTTCTTTTCTCCCTTGCTCTACTCTCCCCTTCTACACTCACACTTAAACCTAGATTCCACATGCCAGAGAAAATGTGGGCTATTTGCCCTTGCTTTTGAAGCTGTTCTTTTCTTAACCATCTTTGGGTGCCTGAACATTGCTGGGAATCATGACCTAATGATTCTCTCTAGAACTCCACAACCCACATATCCAAAATAGAATTCTTATTTCTCATCCACTCTCAAACTCCCAGTTTGTTTTTTTTTTTAGATAATGTCTCAAGATGTAGACCAGATTGGCTTCTGACTTGCAGTCCTCTTACCTCATTCTCCAGACAGCTGGGATTCCAGGTGTGTGCCTCCAGATCCTATTCTGTCATCTGTACATCTACCTCCTATGCACTAAGTCCTGAAAAAGCCAACCATGATGGCTAGTTTTAATGGACTTCAGTTCACTTTAATGACAGTCAACTTGACATAAGCTGAGAGTCATTTTGGAAGAGGGAATCTTACTTGAGAAAATGGCCCTACCAGATTGGCTTGTGGACAAGCCCGTGGTACATCTTTTTAGTTACTGATTGATGTAGGAGGGTCATCCCATTGCATATATATATATATATATATATATATATGCATGCATAGGCATGTCAATGAGCTGGCACAATACTCTTCAGTATCCAGAGAAACACATCATTCATACACATTAGTTGGATTCCTACTGAGCCCAAGCACTCTCAAAAATCCTTCTAAAAATGTAGACCAGGCAGAGCTAGTCCACTACTTAGAATAAATCTATCCTTCTGCCTTGGAATTAAAACAACTATAGTACAAAAAGTATGTCCTATAAAGTTGACTCTACCAGGACATTTTGTGCATGATCTATGTTCATTTAAAGGCTTCTTGAATAAATGGATTAAAGGCAAAGCAGAATAGAGTAGACCCAGGTGGCAAGGATGCGAATCCCAGAGTCCCATGCTCAATTTGACTGGATGTTTTCTCATTGGTATATTTGATTGCTTTGCTGGTGATAGTCACATGGTTTTGATCAGTATTTCCCAGCTGCATTCAAGGCAGCAACTTACTGCAAACTTCATTATCAAGTGTAAATGCAGCACATTTGAGATGTGTTCATGTAACTATGTGTCATTCTTGCCAACCTAATACTCTGTTTCATAAATCTCTTTTCCCATTTTGTTTCAAGTTTTTTCGTGCACTTCGAAGTATTTATTAAAAGGCTGCAACTCTTTTGTCTTAATTGATTCATGCAGAAGTGGTGTCCTTCATGACCACATTGCCAACATCCTTATGTTGGTTCTTACCCTATGGGGGTGATGATGATAAACAGATGTGTTCTCTCTGCCTCCACTTGAAAAACACTCCCCAGACATACTAAAGTTGGCATTTATGCATAAGGGTGGACATCTATGTGGATGAGTCATTTTGTTATGGTTTTAGTTTTGATGCTGAGTGTAGAAACCAAGGTCTCACATACACTAAACACATGCGCCAGAGCTATACCCCAGGGCAGGTTTGTTTGTCTTTGTTTGTTTATTTGTTTGTTTTCAGAGTGTGTCTTTGGTGTGGAACAATTTCAAATTTTCAAAGCCAAACTTAGGTTTTCAATTCATTCCCACAGATGTCTATGAAAAATTCCTGAATTAAACAATTTGGAAAGGCAAGAGGGAGTGACTTTGTAACGAGAGGGTCATATTCATTACTAGAAGCTGACATAGTGTGATTTTTAAAGCCAAATAATTATTTTTCCTCAAATTTTTGCCTTTGCAATTCACAAAGCATTAGTACTTTTTAAGCCAGCATGAGTTTGTTGGATCTCGATTTAAGAAAATTGTGGGAAAAACATTCATGAGACAATTGGAAAAATGTGAATGCTAACATAATATTTGACAATGTTAAGGATTTCTGTTAGTTTTAAAAAGTTGTATAACAGTACTGAAGGCATACATACATATTTTTGTTTGGTTATTTAGTATTTATAGGAAGTCTATGTTGCCCAGGCTGGTCCCAAACTCCAGAGCTCAAGTAACCGTCCTCCTTCAGTCAAAGTCTATGTTGCCCAGGCTGGTCCCAAACTTCAGGGCTCAAAGCAACCTTGTTCTTTAGCCTCCCAAGTATTTGAGACTACAGGTGTAATAAACTGTTCCAAGTTTATATGTTTTTCTTTAATAAAAAGTGTTACTTTGTAGAGATATATGTTGAAGTATTTGCAGATGACAGTATACAATGGCTAGGAATTGTGTCAAACTATTTTCATTCTGTCTGGAATCGACAATAGGTGGAGGTAAACATGATACAAGATAGAATGTACTGATAATTATTCACACTGGGTGAGGAGTACAGGGTTATGCATTGTAATAAAATCTCTACCTTTATATGTTTTCATTTTTCCAAAGAAACGATGCTTTCCACCATGAAAGTGGTACCTGGGTTTGAGGGGGGCTACTAACAAGAGGAATCTTATCTAAGAATAGTAACCCACAATTTTTTGATCTTTTTTGATATAGAATGAATTGAGCTTATGCATTATGAAGAGGCAGACATTGAAAGGACAGGAAATGAGGCAATTACGGAAAGAGTAGAATGCAAACTCTTGTAAGAGTTATCAATCCATTGTTGGCCAATAACCAGGAGGCTTTAGGGTGGCAGCAGCTGGAGAGAGGATGCTAAAAGAAAGCAGTACACACCAAAGGGGGACAGTATGTATATATGGACACTGGCTGGAGAATTACTGGGGTGTGGTTTGAGTGGTCTGCCTGACCTGTATGTATTCTTATGTGGTACACATGAGGGTTGCATGTGCAAATAGGGTCCAGAGGATGTCCTTGGGTGTCAATTCTTTGCCAGATGTGTACCTTGTTCTTAAGACAGAATTTTTCACTGGCCTAGAGCTCTCCAAGCACCCTGGACTGAATGACCAGTGAGCCCCAGGAATCCACTTGTCCCTGCTTCTCCAGCAGTGACATTGCAAGTGTATGCCACCACTATGCCCAGCTTTTTGTATGTGAATTCTTGGGACCAAACTCATACACCCATGAATTCTGAACTCAAACTCAAGTCCTCGTGCTTTCACCACAAGCACTTTACTAACTGAGCCATCATTCCAGTTCCAAACTCCATTTTTGATTAAAGCTATCATCATCTCACTTCTAGTGGCTCTGGCAGCATGATGGGGATAAAGCATGTAGAATTCATCCTTACATCAGTTCTTATGTCAAACAATAACACACGGAATCATTTTCGTTTTGTTCTTCCTCCACATTTTGAAACGTATGAGTCTTAGATCATCTGCAATTTTTCCCTTATCTGCTTCTATTATTTTCCTAAAATAAATCAAAACTCATCATTTGGTTTATTTTGACTATTGAAATGGCAAGGGCTCGTTTTTTTTACTCTTAACATGGGTGAAGAAGTTGAATCTCAGAGGAAAGAATGTAATTCCCAGAATCACACAATGCCTAGCAGATATCTAACCCATAATAGACAATAAATATCTACTTCTGAATGGTGCTGGGGATTAAACCCAGGAATGCATACACACTAGGTAGGCACTTAATCCCTGGGCTATAGCCACACTCCAATAAAAAGCAGCACACCCAGGATTGATACATGTATATCAAGGAATTAGAGTTGCAATCCAAGCTGATTGACTGGTACCCACGGAGTCATTTGAATCAGTGACTGAATGAAGTAGCAAGACTAAGTTTTGGACCTTCTTTTTTTCTTCTTTTTTTGGATCTACTTCTCTCCATGGGCCCCTAAATACAGGCAGGACAAAGTTTGTACCAAATCTAGGTCTCCTCTGAATCTTGAAGTTTGTGAGCTTTCTGTTAGCCTCCTTGGTACCCCAACTAGTGGTCTGTCTTTGTTTGGCTTGTATGACAAAGTATATGGCAACCTTCATATATTAAAAGTTTATACTGTCTTCTCATTCTGAAAAAATGGTGCATTTGCACTCTAAACTATCCATTTTATTATCAAAGAACAGCTACTCAGCACTTGTTTTCAGTGTATATTTCAGGTGGAAAGAAATAAATTTTCTTAAAATTATGTTTGATTTCAAGAGTTTTTAGAAACAGTTAATAATGGTAACTTGATTTGTGCTATGCAAGTTTTCTATAAGCAGTGCAATTGAAAATTGTCAATTACAAGTTCAGCATCATAAAGGGAGAACATACTATAGTATGATGCTGTGCTAGCTAGATATGGTTTCCACCCAAATATCATGTTCATGTGCTGAGAGACAAGACACTGGCTCCTAACCACTGCTGGTGGCAGTTCATCATACTAAGTAAGCACCCTCTAAGTGTCACTTTGACCCTCTTACAACAACTCAAGGATGTAGAGCCTTTTGTCAAATTCCACCAATGACAATTGATGCTCAAACTACATTAAGGTAATTTCCCAGAAACAAAAACACAAAAGCCAAAAATAAATAGAAAGTTTGAGAGAAAAAAATATAGAAGTTAAGAAATCAGGCCAATACATCCAATTAGCTAATTAATAGGAGTTCTAGAAACAGGGGCAATAGAATAGGTCCTAGTAGGTAAGAAATAACGTGATATGCAACAAATGAAGGGCTAGTTCTTCCAAAAGGTGTTCACAAAATTCCAGATCACTAGACAAAAGGTCTGCACTGAGGTATATAATTAGATTATAAGACACTACAGACCAAATGAAGTCTTGAAGACAAAAAAAAAAAAAACCAACTCCATGCAGGAAGGTGGAAATCATGGAGGACTGGTTATAGTTTAGAATCAAGAACACATTAGAGAAAATGTGCAATTTGAAGAATGTGCTCCACATCCTGAGAGAAGATTGCTTCCAATGAAGACTTATTTACCTAGCAGAAAATTAATGTGTAAGGATATATTGAGATATAGAAGGGGTTTATGAAATTCACCTCTGAAAGGACACACAGAGAAATAATGAAATAAAGTTACCTCTGATGACATCTTTCTAAGGCAGCTAGCAAAGGATGTGGTCCAGCAAGGCTAGGGAAACTTCAGTCTAAGGAACAGAAGCTAACCAGGAGAGGAATTCCCAGGATAACAGCTCGGTGGCAAGTCCAGAAAATAACTATTCCAGAATGAATCAGAAGGGAGCAAACTCCAAGAGTGTTCTCCAAGAAAAATAAGTGAAACTCATGAATTACTTCATATTTTGACTATAATAGGTATAATTTTATGGTTTTTTTCAGAAAATTTGTGGGACATAAAAAATAGACTTTTAAAAAAAGAGGTGATTTTGGAAGAACAAAATAGCAATATTATGAATTGTACTTTATATCCATCAACTGTGAGGGATACTTACATGATATACTTACAAAATATTCATTTTCACTAAAAATGTTATACTTGTAGAAGTGTGTACATTTGAAACACAGAGAAAGACAGAAAAAGTGAGGGAGAGAGAGAGAGAGAGAGAGAGAGAGAGAGAGAGAGAGAGAGAGAGAGA
>NW_021604667.1:1954364-1968083 GCF_004785775.1 Grammomys surdaster | reverse complement strand
AGAGAGAGAGAGAGAGAGAGAGAGAGAGAGAGAGAGAGAGAGAGAGAATGCTAGTATTTAGTCATTATTTTCAATTGTTATCATCCAAGAAAATTCCTTATCTTATATAATAGAAATTCATAATAAATCTCAAATGCTAAAACATAACAAATAACGTTACTTACTGTGTTATTCCAAAGCAATTATGCCATTTACCAAAATAAGGAACTAAAAGTGTTTAAAAATCATT
Source organism: Grammomys surdaster (assembly GCF_004785775.1). Classification (NCBI taxonomy): domain Eukaryota; kingdom Metazoa; phylum Chordata; class Mammalia; order Rodentia; family Muridae; genus Grammomys; species Grammomys surdaster. The sequence goes on along the minus strand of NW_021604667.1, from coordinate 1,967,854 downwards.
TAAAACAATATACATTTATGTGCTCACATTTTTTTGTTGGTCAGAAGTCAAATACTGTGTGGCCAAATTCTCTGTCCAAAGTCCTATAAGTCCCAAATTCTGGTATCTTGCAGGCTTTGCTCCTCTATGTGGGCTCTTGGGGAGAAGCTGCTTTCTGGCTTGCTCAAGTTATTGGCAGTAATCGGTTCTATCCTACCCTTTCTACATTAGGCCCTTGCATCCTCAAGCTGGCCACAGTACTTTGAAACTGTTTCACTTTGATTCCTTCTTGTTCTTCTGTTTCTAGGAAAGTGAATTCTCACTTTTGGGAGCTCATGGTTGGACCCATTTTTTTTTCTTCTAGATTGAACACAGAACACACTAGTGATGAGCACTTTTATCATTTGGCTACATCACCAGCCCAACTCAATAATTGAACTCAGGAAAAGCTCTCTGTTCTAAAGCCTGTGGCCTTAAGAAAATTCACAAATGCCTTTCATGTAAAGAAAGGTACATATTCATGGGTTTCAGGAATTGGATATGGACATCTGTTCTGAGAGCAGAAATCAAAAATAAAGGGGGTAGGGCAGAAGAATGGCTGTTTTTACATCATGAGCCTTGCATTAGGCAGTTTTCTGTTATGAAAAAAATCCCCAAGATAATTAATTTATAAAGAGGAAAGGTTTAGTTTGGCTCATAGAAACTTCAGTTCATGAACAGCTGGCCCTTTTACTTCAGGTTTATGGTGGGACATCATGATAGAATGATGTAGCTGAGAAAAGGACGAAGGGGCTAGGGTCCTATTAATTGGTAGTATTTTTTTGCTCCCTTTGAGATAGCCTCAAATAATACCCAATGATCCAAAGAATGCCATCAAGGCTCTACCACATTCAATAATACCATGATAGGGATTAAGCTACATGTATCTTTGAAGAACATTATGAATATAGAATACAATGAGATCTATAATAATCCTTGAGTTTAGAAGTTTGTGCATGCATGTATCATTTTTTGCAAATATTTTAAAAAGCTGGGCTGGGGATGTAGCTTAGTGGTAGAATACTTGCCTAGCATGTGTGAAGCCATGGGTTCAATTCCTGGCACTGTCCAAAGAAATCAGAAACACACATTCAACTACCACATTTTTTATTACTGAATTCAAATGGACTCTATTTCAGATAATATGTCAAATCAAGGCATTATACAAGTAGTCTGTATTATATGTAGTTATATATATAATCTTCTGCTTCAAAAATATGCCCTAAAATCTTTTTAACACATTAAGAAATATTTGTTAGTCATAACCTTGGCTGGGCCCCACTGAAAAAAAATCTTGACTTGAATAAACAACAGAGCTCCTACAAGGTATCAATTCCTTTGTTCCTCACATTCCATTTAAGGGCCTGTTCCTCTGCTTAAGTTTGGCAGTTACTACTTATAGCAAGCAAGAGCAGGTGATGATAAAACATGTTTTCTTTATTTATATGATGCCTCTATTGTACATCAGAATTAATATTGTAAATGTAATTCAAACTCTTCATTTTATAAATGAAAACACTGACTTATCAGAGAGGGGACATGCCAATGGCCATATAGCCTATATTCATGGAAAAAAGATTCCCCTTTCCAAATAAGCACCATAATATATGGCTACTATTATTGGTCATGGATGGGATTGTGGTTGACCAAGTCCTAACATCCTCATTTGACAGATGAGGAAGCAAATCTAGACAGGGAGAGATACCTATCCAGCATCCTTTAGACCTCCAAAACACTAATTAAACTTTTTTTCTGTTATATAAAATAGATCCCCCCTCCTTGACTAATCAACTGTGGACCATAGAGCCAAACATTTTTCACTTCCAAATTCCTTGTACTTAGCACACCTTACATGGCACAACGAGAAATGATTGCACAATGCATCTTAAGACTTTGCAAATGATCATTTTACAATGGAATGGTTTGAACTCTCAAAGTCTTATGATTAATAAGCAATTTGGAAATAATGTAAAATAAGGTGTCTCTTCTTTAGGTAGCTGCTTCTTAGAGACAAATGAATACATCACTGGCTGCATCATACAGGCTTAAAGTTGGGTTGACTTGTTTTCCACTTCTGCCTCCATTACTCCATAGCTGTATGATTTTACATAACTCGGTATTTCAGGTTTCTACATTTGTAAAAATAAATAAATAAATAAATAAATAAATAAATAAATAAATGTAATGCAGACAATCTCATGAGACTGGATTGGGGAATCAGGGAAATAGCACATATATTAGTAACTTGAAACAAAGCAGAAACTATTGATTTTCTCTTTTCATTTAATAGTCTACATAACAAATGTTGAAAACTAACAGTGAAATAGTTTCCTGTTGTTAAAGATGAAATTATTAGGAAACATGATTAAAGACGGAAGAATCTTTAGGAAAAAATTCATCTTAAGAATTTATCTTAAAAAAATAATTACAGGAAGCAGAGGGAGGGAGGGACCTGGGTGGAAGAGGGAAAGGGGAGGGGAAAAGGGGAGCAAGATCAGGTATTGAGAGAAACAGAAGAGAAGCCCTAGAGAGCCAGGAGAATGAATGGAAATATGCTGCAGTGTGGGTTGAGGGATAAGAGGAACCACTAGAAAGTCCCAGACACCAGGGATGTGAGAGGCTCCCAGCACCCAATGGGGATGACATTAGTTGAAATGTCCAACATGGTGAGATGTAGCCTGAAGAGACCACCTTCAGTAGATATACATGGGGCCACACACCCATCTTCAAAATTCTTGACCCAGAATTGTTCCCATATAAAGGAAATGTAGGGACAAAATATGGAGCAGAGACTGAGGGAAAGGCCATCCAGAGACTGACCCAACTTGGGATCCATTCTATGTGCAGACACCAAACTGTTGCTGATACCAAGATGTGCTTATACACATGAGCCTGACATGGCTGTCCTCTGAGAGGCTCAAACAGCAGCTGACTGAGACAGATGCAGATACTCACAGCCAACAATTGGACTGAGGTCAGGGACCCCTATGGAAGAGTTAGGGGAAGGATTGATGGAGCTGAAGGGGATTGCAATGCTACAGAAGAACAACAATATCAATTAACCCTCAGAGCTCCTAGGGACTAAATCATCAACCAAAGAGTATATATGGGCTGATCCATGGCTCCTGCTACATATTTAGCAGAGGACTCCCTTATCTGGCATCAGTGGGAAGAGAGGTGGTTGGTCCTATGGAGGCTTGATACCCCAGAGAAGGGGGATGCTAGGGGAGTGGCTGAGTCAGGGAGCACCCTCTTAGAGGCAAAGGGGATGGGTGGGGTGGTGGTTCATGGAAGGGAGACTGGGAAGGGGGATAACATTTGAAATGTAAATAAATAAAATAATTAATAAAAAAGTAAAAACATCATGTTAAAAATCTAGCAGACTAACATCAATAAAACCTCACCCATAATAAAATTAAAGCACTCCAAGATTTACTTGCAACACACACAATACACAAACACATGTGCACACACATATATATGTTAGTCTAAACACATTTTTGAAAATTCTTTTAATTTTATTATTATTGTTGGTGTGTGTGCATACATACATGTGATATGGATATGCATACTGAGACATGTGTGTGCAGTCAGAAGACAATTTGATGGAGGCAGTTTTCTCTGTCCACCTTTGTGTGGGCTCTGGGAACAGAGGTCAGGTCTTCAAGTCTGCAAGCATCTTTATTTTACATGCTGAGTTGTATGTTTCAGGCCAAATAAAAGTGTTTCCTTATTTCCTTCTAAAGGTGCTAATACTTTATTAGTGAGTCTGACATGATGGTGGTATATGTCAGTAAACCTAGCACTTGGCAAGCTGAGGCAGGAAGATTGTAAGCTCTAGGCAAGCCTGGGCTATTTTGTAAGTTCAAGCCACCCTGGGATACATAGCAAGATACTATCTCATATAAAAACAACCAAAAAAGAAAAAGTCCAAACAAAGTAAAATGAAACCCAAACTGTAGTAGTAGTACAATGTATGTAAGTATGATGTTTCATCTTCCAAAGAGCAGCTCATAGTAATGATGGAATGGCAAACTACTCTGCAAAGCAAACATGCATAGATCATCCTGGCCTTTTTCTCCCAGAGATGGAGTGAGCATGTTTGTGGCCACTGGAATTTAAGGAGTCACATACCTCTAACCCCAGCATTGTGGAGGCAGACATAGGAGGATCTCTGGAGCTCACTGGACAGTCTTGACCAATTGACAAGTTCCAGATTCAGTGAAAGACCTTGTCTCAACAATGAACGGGGAGAGCAATAGAGAAAGACTTCCAACATTGACCTCTGGCCTCTATATGCATGTACATATAAGTGCACCTCCCTCCAAGCATACAAACATACGTGAGCATACACACACACACACACACACACACACACACACACAAATTTAGAAAAGAAACTCTGAAGGTATAAGTATTTATTTAGTTAGATCTTAAGAGAACAGCTACTGACAACTAGTTTTCTTAGTCTCAACTATAAGCTGCTAATATTAATAACTTATGAATAGAGGTCTCCTATGACAAAGGCAATGGTAGCTGTGTATATTATCATATGCATATCATGTATATGACGACAATAAGTGCTCTACTTCCTGCTTCATAGTGCAAAAGATCGGATCCGTTTCCAATAGGTTTTAGATAGCTCTTTAGCAGTGTATGAGTGCATGCATGTAGCTGTACAGGTGGTATGTATGGAGGTAAGAGAACTAGAGGGAGCTGGTTCTCGTTTACCACTTGGTCTTGGGGATCAAACTTAGGTTAGCAGGCTTGGCAGCAAGCATATTTACCTGGCAAGCCATCTTTCTTACTGAGCCTACATTAATTTTTATAATTATAATTAATCATCTCTTTAGATGGCACCTGGAAAGAATGTTGTAATGTTAAACTAATTATATGTACATCCTTTTCAGAAAACTGACACAATCAAGCAACAGGGAAACTTGTAATAAATGATTGTTATGATAAAATAGCTGCCTTGGAATTATTTTTATAATGTTTATTATTTTAACTGTAATTTTCTCTACCATCCACTCTCCCACCACACTTCCCCAAAAATAAGAGCAAAAAAGCACTTAGGTGACATACAAAAAGACAATATTTATTTTACTTTCTTATAAGTAGTTCAACAGAAAGCCTCCTAATTGAAGACATTACAGAAAACATTAATATTATTTTATGTATCCCTTCAGTGCCCAGATTCAGAGAAAGGTCATCTGAATGAAAGAAAAAGAATGGTCCTCCTTGTGTTGGGTTTACTTATGTAAGTGGGGGGAAATCCATATACCTTAGTCAAAATAATATATGAGTTTACATGTTTCCAATAAGCAATGTACTGTTATCTTTAAGAGTTCCTAAGGCCTGGAGATTACTTTTGTCTGTTAAAAGAAAGGTACTTCTCTTAACTGTCCCCTCCCCCCTGCTATTGTACCACTGAAAGAGAATTTGAAGCAAAATATGTCTTTGTTCCCATGCTGCAAGACTGTCAGCATAGATGGTTTCCAGAGCATTTCAAAACATGCTCTTCATCACCATCAAAATAGGCCAGTAGTTTAAATAAAAAAGGTTTTGTGCAAGGCATTTAAGGTGCTTTCCTTCTCAGAACTATGATACCCTGGGTAAGGAGTATTTCATTCTTATGCAAGAAAGCCAAGTCTTCTTTCTAGCAAATAGTAGGAGAAACTGCAACACCTAGGATGCCTGTATCCCATCTGCAATCTGATACCCAAAAGTGCTGGGAGGAAATACCTGTGTATCAATTGTGCCATGCTCCAAGATTTCCTGAAATTCCAGGCACAATGCTCCTCTACTACCATGCAAGCAAGGTTCCCCTTTGTCCCAACCTGTGGAGAACAGGGATCACTTGTCTTCCCTGCTTAAGAACAAGAGATGCACGTAGTATCATTTTATTAACACTAACTGGTACATGCCTGGAGAATTTTGATATAAAATTCTTCAGTCCTTGCTAGTGATCTGTGTGAACGAGAAAGAGAAGAAGAGTACCTCTCACTGTTTTAAATTTGCAGAAATGGTTGGAATGGGGGGGGGGAATATGCATATACTTATATTGTAGAAATGGAATTGGAAACCTAATATATACAGAAAGCGAGTACATAGCTGAAGCTCCATATGCCTCCCTCTCAATAAAACACAAAATTGACAGGACCACTTACAGCATAGAAAACAGCCATCTTAAGGCTTATTTTGCAAACAAAGAGAAACAGATATGATTCTTCTTCCCCCCCCCCCCTCAAGCAAATAGAGCTAAATTCTAAGTGGAAAAAAAAGACATCAACTCTACTTAGAAAACTCACAGAAACACCAATTGCTCAAAAACCTCAAATAATTGCAGGCTCTCAGGGAAGTTGCAAAATATGTATGTTATTGTTCAGTCTACTCTCTCTCTTTTTTTTTAAACCTGAGATGCAGAGTATTCCCTGCTCTACTAGGTAGGCTAAGCAAAATTTTATCCTCAAGTCCAGTGAGTCAAAAGGCTACAAGGAAGAGGAATGGGGAGTAGGCACAGCAGGCCATCAGCATAGAAGATGGGAAGTTCAAAAGTTCAGGAAACAGCTGTCGGGAGATAAAGAAAGTGCTAAAAAAATAAGAAGCCCCAAATATATGTAAACCCATGGGTAGGGGTCCCATCTCTCATATTTAAGTGTTTTGCACAAGTTTGATACATAGACAGAACTTGAGTAGCAGAAATAAAGGTGGGCATACATCATTAGAGACTTCTTGGTTCCAACTCGAATGCTAACTCATTCTGCCTCCACTGTCCTAAAAAAACCAGCAATGACATAAATCAGCCTTGGTAGAGAAGTTGCCTATGGCTTTTCTGTACATGTCATCACCATGGCCCAAGATGATTTCTGGGAATTTCAAAGCAGAGGAAAGTGCTATTGAAGTGGATAATGATAGTGCATTTAACAGCTGCAAACATTACTTAGTGGGTTCTCAAACAATAGGCAGCAAATTGTATCAGTTTTGTTTGCTAGATGTTTTGTGGGAATCGAGTACAGCATTATTGTACATACCCCAAATGAATTTCCTTACAAGAAAAATTTCTTGATATTATTCCACACAAAGAATACAGAGCAAGCAGAGATTCCTTAGGAAGCTGTCACAATTCCTAATAAGATGAATTGATGGTCATTGTCCCCTTTTCTTTGTCCTCTAGTTTGGAGATTTGACAAAGGACATCTGCTTTTAGGAGTGAACAAGAAGGACAAGACTTCTGCTGTTCTTGAAGTGCTCCTTTGGTTTGGATTTTCAGTGGGAGAGTCACATCAAGACCTGTGGTTCTTAGGAGCTGCCTGTTTTTCAAGAGTAGTTTCAGATTCTATTTAACAAGTCCCCAGATAACAAACGGAGAATGCAATAAATCTTCACAGGGTCACATTGAAGGCAAAAAAACCATCACTTATCCCCATCAAGGAGCCGCTTTCTTCAGGTTTTCTATCAGCACTACAGAATCTGTTTCTTCTTTGGATTGTTTCTCATAGATGTCATACTTCTTCCAGTGCTAGAAGGACAAAAAACATACACAGTGATTTTTCTCAACAGTATTCTTTATGTGTGTACTCTGAGTCGGAGCTTATTTTGAAGTTTGCGTGCACAGGACCCATAAGTGGCATGCTTTCCTGCTTTGGGTTCTTTTTTATCTAATATTATAAATCTAGTTGGACAATTAATGAAGAATTAACAATTAAAGATGGAAAAAAACCATAGGATTGTTATGTTATGAGTAATAGCTGTCTGAAGAAATAGACACATTGAGATCTTTCCAAACCTAGAGAAGACCTTTTGGGGATGAACCAGAGTGACCTGCTTTTCAAAGTGTTTCAGCTGGGCTTTTCTTTCCCTCCCACTCAAACCTGATCACTGCTCTAGAAACATCTGAGGCTCACAAAAGCCACTTAACATGTAGTTAACAAGGCACTGGGTACACCAAAATCTTAGTCTTGAAATCCATGAAAGGCTTTATGTGAACAGCTTTATTTATCATCATTTGCCAGACCTTATTTGCTAGACATTATGTATAATTAGCTCATTATACATAAAACAAGCTCCCCCTGATGGGATTCAAGCATGTCTTTTATGGTAAAAAGCCAACATTCTGGTCCCACATGGTCTTCTTTATTTGTCAATGTGGGGCTAAGAGTGAAATCCAAATTCAATTCTCTCCTCTGTAAAATAAAGCTCCTAGACAAAGAACAACAATAACAAAACCTAGAGGTAAGAAAACTATGATGAAGTCAAGTTTTATTGAACTGTAGTTTTTTTGTATAAAAGTGTCCATATTGCCAATGGTGTAAGACTTAAATTGTTACAGAGAGTAAATGACTAATAAACAAGAACAAGCCTTTGTAGGAGAAAAAAAAAAACTTCACCACTCTCTACACAAGATTATGTCTGAGTTCCTTCTTTTCTCCTTTGGTGTTCTATAGTCCATTAAGCTTATGGGAAGAAATGGAAGTCAGAGAAACAGACACATGAACAGCCTGTTGAACTGTGTCAGGCTATGGCACTGAGGAAATTAGGAATGTCTAATATTAATGAATGGAGCTAGAAGCTTAGAGAGGCTACTTAAAATATTTTTTCCTAAATAAAATATTTAACCCTAACACATCTAACAGAGTGGCTAAAGTTAAAGATATTAACAAGTGTAAGTGCTCATGGGCGTGTCTGATAATTGGATCTCTCCCACACTGTTGATGGGAATATAAAGTAGTAGTCACCACGTGAAACAGTCACTCAATGGTATAAAATGGAACATACACTAAGCATGTGACCCAAAAGTCCTACTCCTGTGTATTTACCCAGAAGAAATGAAAACCTGATCATATCGAGACTTCTACATGAACATGTATAGAGTACTTCTACTCATGACTAGATATAACCCTGATGTCCTTCCAAAAGTGAATGTTTAAATAAACTATGTAGTGCTTCTTAGCCACAAAGAAAAGCAAACTGTTGGCATATGCAACAATCTGAATATTTTGCTAATGCATCATTACTAAGTAAAAGAAGACAGACTCAGAAATCCATGTACCTTAGAATTCCATTTATATGACACTATGGACAGAAAATACATCAGTGATTGAAAAAGATGATCAGCAGTTGCAAGGGTCTTGAGTAGTGGTTCTCAACCTTCCTAATGCTGTGACCCTTTAATACAGTTCCTCATGTTGTTGTGACCTCAACCGTAAAATGATTTTCATTGCTACTTCATAACTGCAATTTTGCTACTGCTCTGAATCATAATATCTGTGTTTTCTGATTGTCTCAGGAGAGCCTGTGAAAGGGTTCCTCAACCCCCAAAGGATTGACAGAAACACTCTATATCTCTACTGGAGCAGTGACTACAAATTGCATTTATTCTTTAAATTGAACATTTTAAAGAAATACAATTTGTTACTTGTAAGTTGTACTTCAAAAGTTTTATATTTTAAACAATGTGAAGTATGCAGATTTCTAATAAAAACAATCTGAATAATTCTATAACCTTAAAATAACAGCTTACTCAATAAAATGGCACTATGTCAGCTGGCTAAGCATTTGAAAACCAAAGTTAAACCCTCTCTAGTAGACTACACTGATAAAGTCTTGATGTATTAAAGCCCTAAATGTAAGATACAAAATCAACTAAATACCTAGGGAACAACTATATCTCTCATGGGATAGGCTTTCTGCGCATAAAAGATGATTTTTTTAAAAAGGTGAGTTTAGTGCAGAAAAAGGAAAAAATACAATCTCCAAATACAATCATTTAAAAAAAATAAAAGGTAGAAAGGCAAAATGGATGGATTTATGGATGGACAGATGGGCAGATGGACAGACAGACAGGCAGATGGTAGATAGAGAGATAGAGAGATAAAATTTGCATATAATTAAGCACCATAAGTATAATTGCTGACAACACAAAGGATTGATATTTAATATATGACGCTAAAGATATTGTTTATTTGGTAGAGTTCTTGCCTTGCATGAATCAGTCCCTGGGTCTCATCCACTGACATATAAAGAACCTTACAAACCACTGAGGAAAGGGTAAATATTGCAGGAAATAAAAGGACAAGGAACAAGAATTTTACAAAATAAACAGCCTAAGCCAATGCACTAATAAAACATATAAAATATATAAAATTTCCTCACCTATCAAAATACCCATCGATTTAAAAAAAATTACTTATCAGCACACTGGGAAAACTGTGTCCAAACAAGTATTGGAACCCTACTACTCTATTAGTAAATCTAGACATTTGTGAACACTAGTTTTAATATATACTTCTTGTAAAAATATGTGTTTGAATCCTCATGTTTTGTATAAGTAATTCTGCATGTTTCATTTAACAACATATGTTCTAAATTTTCATACACTGGCAAAACAGAACTATCTCATTTTCTTTATATCTAAAAATTATTTCATTGCATGAATGCACCATAACTCAAGCCAGACAACCTCACACAATTTATCACATCAAATCTACAAATTTACAAACCACAAGCTACTTGGGGAATAGTTCAGTATTTAGCATGTGCAAGCTTCCATCATCATCAGAAACCAAGACAGAGAGAGACAGAGAGAGACAGAGCCAGACACATAGAGACACAGAGACAGAGACATAGACAGAGACACAGACAGACACAGACATAGAGAGAACACAACACACAGAGAGAGACACAGAGACAGAGACACAGATAGACACAGACACAGAACACGAGATCCAAAAATCTGTTTTTCCCTAAGGCTGTTTTATCAAAGGCTATACAAAAACGAGTGGCAGCTGTCAGGATTTGACTTATTAGTTTATAGTTTGCAGCGATACGATGACAGGAAAGTAGTTGTGGCAAGATGGTATGGTATTTGTCTCTCTCCAAATACAATCATCACTTACAAAAAATAAAAGGTAGAAAGGCAAAAATGGATGGATGGATGGATGGATGGATGGATGGATGGATGGATGGATGGATAGATGGACAGGTGATAGATAGATAGATAGATAGATAGATAGATAGATAGATAAAATTTGCTAACAGATTTTACAGTTAAACTAGATAAAAACTGATTCCCCATGAATCCAAATAAGGGTTGATGGGGACAAACAAATGATAGTTATGTGACAAAAATGATAAACAACTGTGGAAAAATATACAGAAAGAATCAACATGGCATCCAAGAGATCTGAGAAGTCAGTGGGAACTCAAACAGCAGTGAGCTAATTTCTGAACATATTCCAAAAATGGAAAGTGTCTGCTAACTAACAATCCATAGTCCAGACATGAGCTGTCAAAACTGAATGTCCTCAGCTCCTTTGCAGGATGGAGCTGCCTTCTGAGATGAGACTAGTGGGAATAGAGTCTGATTGGCAGGGCAAGGGAAAGAAATGGATAAAAAGAAAAAAATACAAATAAATGTAGAGCTGGAGAGGAGGGAATGAGGTGTGGAGGAAGAAGTTATAAAAAGAAGAAAAGGTCTGGAAGCCCAACACCAGGGAAGCAGACATAGAAGGGTCACTCAATCCTTCAAGGGATAAGGGCGACACACTGAGACCCTGTCCCAATACTGACTCCACCACCAAAGAGAAGTAAAGGAAGGCAAATGGGGAGAGGCCAGACTTCTGGAAGTCATTCATATGACAGTTTTGAAAATCTCTCAAAAGCAATAGAAAGGGAGGGTATATAATCATGAAATTAGTAAAACTAAGGACATAAAAGAAGCCTCTTTCTCAAAGCTTAGGAAACTAATTTCAAATAAAAATGAACAACAGAATAATATCCTCAGAGAATAACAAGTTGCCAGAAATACTGCCCATAAAACTAAACCCTAACATGTCAAAATTATATGAAGAAAAATTTACATGGAATAAGAAGTTATAAATCCCATGAAGGAACCTATAAAAATTCAGAACAAGAAGAATTCAGAAATGAGATGGGAAAACTCGGGAAAGAATTAGAGGTAAAGGAAAATAATAATTTTATTTCAGAAATGAAGACTATGCTAGAGGGAACACAAGTGAGCAAACACAACAAATCATGAGATAATATTTTCAGAGAAGTAGAAGGTGAAATGGAGGATTTCTACAACTATCCTGGAGGGCATGACAGATACTAAATAAAGAAAGGCAAAGAACATAAAAGAGTAGAATAGGCTAGAGATTGCTCATACAAAATGCTTGAGAGTTAAGTGTTTGTGGTTTGGGAATTTGTTTCAAACTTGAATATACACACACAAGTGTATATATTGTAGTTGGGACCCAAGTCTAACACAGACTTCTTTCATGTTTCACATATAATAAATAGTATAACTGAAGATAATATTATATAACCTATTAAAATTTTATGCATAAAACAAAGTTCTAAGAGATAGAATTTCCCATTTGTGGCATCATACTGGCCCAAAAAATATTTCAGGTATTCCAGCATTCCGGATTTTAGATTTTTAGATTAGAGATCTTCAACCTATGCGTGAAAAAAAAATCAATCAAGAATGACCAACAGAAAGAATAGTTCTGGTAAGATTATTGGATTTTGTGAGAAAAAAAATATCTAGAAAAGCTGGGGGAAACCCAAATATTTTCATACAGTAATATTGTCAGATGTTTTAAAAACATTTTATGCCAGAGAAAGACAGAGTCAGTCCTCTCTCTCTCTCTCTCTCTCTCTCTCTCTCTCTCTCTCTCTCTCTCTGTGTGTGTGTGTGTGTGTGTTTGGTAGGTGCTATTGCATTGGGTTTTTGTTTGTTTTGTTTTGATGTTTTGGAGTTTGTTTAAAAATTTTTTTTATGTATGCTGTCACAACTACTGTGACTTCATGTGTGCAATGGCCCTGCTGTATCCGGAAAATAGGTTCCTTTTGGTCATCTATCATCTCTGGCTCTTACAGTCTCTCTGCCTTCAATGATCCCTGAGCCTTGGTTACCAAGAGCCAGAAAGATAAACACCATGTGTTTTCTCTCATCTGTTATGTTAGCTTTGAATCTTCAGATATGTTTGGTTCATTTGGAATACCCATAAAGGTCAGAAAATTACTAAAATCCCACAGAAAAGATGGGAAAGGGAAAGGAGACAAAATGCATTGGTTTAAATGGTTTAAAGTTAATAAAAGAACAGGAAGGGTTAAAGTGGATAGGGCATGGGAGAAGAGGCTAGAGGAAGGAATCCATGGAGGGAAAATTAACACCACAGACATTCAGAGAAGGGCCCATGGAAACCTACTACTGTAGACGCTTCCCTATCATTTTCCAATGAAGAGTCTCAGAGATAGCCCTGGCTAAGTCAAATGGGTCACAAAACAAACCCAAAACTCAAGAATCCAGGAAAGGGAATGGTAGGAAAAGAAGGGAGAAGAGTTGACTGAGATGAGAACGAATAAGGGAGGATGGGGAGGGGGTCAGTTGTAATACAGAATACATGAGCTGTCATATGTTATGTTGTTCTCTCTCTCTCTCTCTCTCTCTCTCTCTCTCTCTC
>NW_021604667.1:1939512-1954264 GCF_004785775.1 Grammomys surdaster | reverse complement strand
CTCTCTCTCTCTCTCTCTCTCTCTCTCTCTCTCTCCCCTCTGTCTCTCTCCTCTCTCCTCTCTCCTTAGCACCATAGCCTTTCTCTAGGAACTGCATGAAATATGCTCACATAAGGGAGAAAGAAGGAACAACAGAAGCTCTCACCTAGGATTCAATTTTATGAATCTTATGTCAGCCTAATTTTAAAATCCATAAAATTACCAATACACAATTCAATCCTTAATCTGTCATTTAAGATAAAAGAAATGGCTCATCAACAATAGAATGGGGACAGAGGAAAACATCACAGGTTTTTAGACTGTAAAGCAATACAGTCAAGAGTATTATAGAATATCCAGTATCAATTGAACATTATTTTCAAGTTTGATTACAGTATTTCTCAGTGTCTAGTGGAGTACAGTAAGCTTTGTACAGCTAAGCATCATGTAAAAAACAGTGGTCTTTTGGACACAGAAGAATCTATTTCATACCTCAGTTCTCTTCTGAGCAACAGTAAAAAACCAAAAGGCTGAACAGAACAAACTGGAGATTCCCACATCTAAGAGAACTGTTGAATGCAGAATGAAAGAGACTAATTTGAAATTTTGTTGTGTTATTAACCGAACTCCTCATTTTAGAGGCAAATAAAGAAAAAAATTAAACATGCATTCTGCCCTTTTAGCAGAAATTGAATTTCAGAACAGCCAAACAGCCTAGCTGACAACCAAAAAGCAATGCTTCACAGGAAACTACACTTTCAGGACACCTAAAACCGAGGAAAGCAGTGGGAGCCACTGGTGTCATAAACATCAGCTGAAGGTTTGACAGGGTGCCAGCATAATACCCAACAAAGTATCTCCAAGTGCCATGGGTCAGGGGTCAGGAAAGAATGCAGGTAACAGGAGAGAATATGCTGGTATCATCTTAAAAACAGTCTTAGCCCCACTAATGCTGGGAGAATTGGATGGCATCTACCTCTAGACAACTGAGACACCTGGAAAAAATTTGAGCAGGGTTGATATTAGGAACTCATAATCTTTAAAGCACTGTGATGCTGTCATGGCTACAGAGGAAAGCATCCTTTGGCTTTTTTTGTTTGGTTGGTTGGTTGGCTGGTTGGTTTTTGTTTTCAAAGATATATACTGAAGTAAAAAAAATTTAAATATTTGGAAGTTTAAAAGCTTGTGTTTGACTGAGCATGTAAAAGTGGCACAGCACAGTTGCCTGCCAAGAAACGTGGGAAGAAGAGTGTGCTTTTCTTTTTTAACGGATGCAAGAAACACAGCTATAGAAGGGTAGCAATTCCTTCTGCAATCCCCTCCCCCACCCTGAATGTGGCTAGCAGCCCAGTCACATGGAAAAGGCAAACAGCAAAGCAACCGGAAGAATCACTGTTGGCCAAACTGTTACTACAGTGATGAACACAACAGCATGAAAACACTAGAAACCTTAAGGAAAACTGTGCTGACCATTGATTTGTGCTCACATCTAAATACATTTTCAAAGCAGTATTACCAATGCCATTGGTATGGAAGCAATGGGTATTTAAAAATCATGGCTTCTTTCCTCGGGTTAAAAGATGACATCTTTGGGTTACTTGATTCTAGTCCAGGTTTTATAGCCACTTTTCTACCTTTAGAGACTTCTTGGTGGCCCCCAAAGTCTCCATCTCTAATGATGATGTTAGAAGAAAATCTAAGATTTTGCAAGCGTGTAATTAAACATGTGTCTCACCAGACAGGATCTAAGGTCATATATATTCTGTGACTAAATGATTCTAAAAGGAAAAAGCTGCTTTTTTTATAGCATGTACATCACTTGTTAGGACTACTTCTGTGTAAAGGAAGCAAGCAGATTATGGAGTCTGTAAGATGGGCTCAGGGGATGATAGCTCTTGTCTGTTGCTCAAGCCTAGAAACCTGACTTCAACCCCCAGGACCCACATAATGCTGAACTGAGAGAAGTGACTCCTCAAAGTTGTCTGACATCATCCCCCAACACAGAGAGAATGCATTTTGGTTTTCTTGTTGTTGTTGGTTTTTTTTTTTTTTTAGAAAAGCAAATTACTCATTTGCTTAAAAGCAGACAGAAAATTATTCCCTTACCCTTTCCCATGTGTGGCATTATTTTATTATACTTTTAGTTCGAATGAACTGATTTTGTTTAATGGTCTGTAGGCACTATGAGCGAAAATAACTCATGCTTTCAATGGTTCATCTTTTCAGTATACGCAGCTAACGAAATTACAGAATTATCTGACTCATCGGGACAAAAACAACATATTATCCTCTAGACAGCAAATTGAAAAATCTCCTGCAATTTTCCCATCTCTGAGAAATATAATTGATCTGATTTTGCCATCTGCGTTGCCATTATTCACTCTACCACTCAGAACTGGAAACTTACAGTTATTTTCTTTTCTCCTCACCTTTCATCACTCACACAGAGTCACCAAGTCAAGGTACATTCCTTTAATAATGGATCTTATTAGCAGTCTCCTCTGCTGCCGTGCACGTCTGTCTCTATTATCACCCAGACCTGGATGACTACAATAGTCTTCCTCCTTGCTAATGATGTGTACGTGGTTTCTTTCATTGTAAAGGTAATATGTGCTGATTATAGGTAATTTGGAAATTTCAGGGAGATAGAGAGGACCAGCTATCTACAATTCCTCTGACCCAGTTCTTTTTACTCATTGTTCTATATATACTTAATACAGTTTTATAAAACTTGGGATTATGATTTACTACATATTTATAATTTGTTTTGTACTCTTAAAAGTGTTTTTTTTGGGGGGGGGTGAGATACAATTCTTTGAAACTAACTTTTTCAAAACAAAATCAATTTGAGATGTAATTATCTATCCAAGCGCTGTGGATAGAAAGTCTGGCTACAGCTGTCTTATTTTATAAGTAAACTGTCCTTCCAGCTGAAAGCTGTTAAGTTTTCACTCTCCTTAGACATGATACATACCCCTTTGTTCACTTTACATGTCTTAGCAAACTTTTCTGACACTTAGCCACTTAGGAGATTCAAATATTTCATCTGCTTGTGGGAAATTCTGTTATTTCATTGATTTTAGTTCTTATCTGTTATTTTTAATAAGTCATTATTTATATGTTAACTTCACTTGATTTATCTACCAATTCTCATACTATTTTCCTCAGAGTATATTTTTATTCTGGAAAATAAAATCAATTCTTAATTGATGGTAGCTCATTGGCTACTAGATTTTCTTTCTTTCTTTTTTTTTTTTTCTTTTTGTGTTTTCGAGACAGGGTTTCTCTGTGTAGCCCTGGCTGTCCTGGAACTCACGCTGTAGACCAGGCTGGTCTCAAACTCAGAAATCCGCCTGCCTCTGCCTCCCAAGTGCTGGGATTAAAGGCGTGCGCCACCACCGCCCGGCCTAGATTTTCATATTAGAACAAAATGGTGGAGGAATCATTCTTGTGCCATGGTTCAGTTATTCCCAGATTATATATTTCCAATAGTATAATTTACATGAGCAAAGGTGCTTATTATATTTTACCCAGTTGTTGTCAAGAAAGAACATACATGTTAAACATCCCTGATCCAAAACAACCCAAATTCTGAAATGTGCCAAAGTCTGAAACTTCAAAAGTTCTGGATTTTGGTTGGGTGTGGTGTTAAATGCCACTTGGTAGTCAGGGCAGCTAGATCTCTGTGACTTCAAGGCCAGCCTGATCTAGCTAGTGAGTTCCAGGCTTATCAGGGCTACATAGTGATACTCTATCTTTAAAACTAAAGAAGTTTTGAAGTTTGGATTTCTGATTTTCAGATCTAGTCTGATCAGTCTATGTATTATTCCAAAATCTAAAAAAAAAAAAAATTCTGTTCTCAAGCATTTCAGACAAGGAACACTCAATCTGTATGTAGGGCCACCAGTATTGTACAACAAGTATCCTTTTCTTATTTACTTGTTAAGAACTAAACTAGATATTACTTTTTTAAAAATGCATTAGTCTGGGAGTTTATACATTGTCCTATTTACTTTTCTAATGTTGCAAAGAGACACCATGACCAAGACACCTTATAGAAGGATATATTTAGTGGAGTCGTACAGTTTTGGACAGTTAGAGTCATTGATTATCATGTGTGAGAGCACAGCATCAAACACGGAGGCAGGCACGACACTGCAGCAATAGATGAGAGCTCATATCTCATTCACAAGCATAAGGCATAGAGTTAACTGGTCCTCGAATGGGCTTCAGAAACCTCAATGGCTAATTTTTTCCAACAAGACCACACCTCATAATCCTTCCCAAACAGTTCCACCATCTGAGGACTGAGAATTCAAATGTATAAGCCTATAGGGATCATTTTTATTTAAATCACCACATAACTTATCAATGCTTTGGTTGGCATATGATGTGAATTTGGTGTTTGCCCACAGACACTGAACATTTTGGATTGTGGTATTTTAGCTAGTCTCCACCCTGCTGAGAAGAAAAGCAAACTCAAATATTGTACCATGGCCTGGCATTGAGGCCAATGTGTTTCAGCATAGCAGTACTGGAGATGACAGAGTGGGGGTGAATAGGAGAGTGCATGCCCTGCTACTACTCCAAATGGAAAGATTTTAAGGAAGTCACTCTGGCCAAACAAAAACATCTACTGTTGCAAACCAGGCTTCCTTCCAGTTTGATGCCATGCATGTACCTCCTTTCTCTAATCCATCCTAATAGCAGGAGAATGTTATTCCTCATATCTGGTACATTCTCCCTGCATACCATTCACAATATGATCCCAAGTCTTCTTATTGTAACTTCTCTATCCTAACCATCTACTGTTAATTCAGTATCATAGAAGACAATGAGGTACTTGAGGACAAGCATTCTATCATACAGGAAGTAATGAAGCACAGGAACAAAGGCAAGGGAGTTCTAGAATCTCAACCCTCAACTAGTTGTGTTACTATGGCCAAGTTTCTAGATCTTACTGAGTTTCTATTTCCTCATCTGGAAAACGATACTAATAGCACTATCTTAATTGTTTTCTTGCTGCTATGACAAAATACTTGTGTCAAAGGCAACTTAAAGCATAAAGGCTTTATTTTAGCACACACCTCATGGTATAGTCCATCATAACAGAGAAATCAAGGTAACAGGAGCTTGAAGCAGCTGATCATCTCACATCCGCAAAAGAAGGAAACAGAGATGAATGCCTAGTAATGCTCAGCTTGTTTTCTGTACCTTCTATAGTCCAGGATCCACTGCCCAGGAAATAGCCTCAACCACAACTAAAATGGGCCTTCTTGCATCAGTTAATATAACTGAGATAATCCCCCACAAGCACATCCAAGGGCCTGTCTCCCAGGTGATTCTAGATTCCATCAGGTCAAGAGCACTAACCACCACAAGCACCTGTACTATAGGGTTGTTATGAGGACTCAGTAAGGTATATAAGCCAAGCACTCACTACCCTCCCCAGTATATAGTAGATGTTCAATAACTGCTTCCAGCATCTCTTAAGAGTAGCTGTTGAAATAAAGAACACTATGGTACATAGGTAGTGTTACCAGGACACAAATCACCTATGGCCTCTTGTTAAATATGCAGGTTTGTAGGATTCACTCCGTGACTTGACAGCATTTTTGGAGACAGTGCCCAGGAACCTAAACTTCTTGCAAGAATTCCAATTGACTATGACTCAACTAGAGTTGAAGGACCACTACTTGCCATACTAAGTTTACCTATGTTATAGTCTTTCTTACAGACTGCTTGACCTACCTGCCCAGTAGTACCCTGGCCTGGGCATTACCACTCTCTACAAAAGTGATCTGGTTTTAAAAATTAAAGTACTCTGCAAGAACTCTTTTCTGCTAGCCTGTAAGTCTCCTCATTCCTTGTCCCTAGCTGAATAGCATCACTGCCAAATATGAGTCACTCACTAGTATGAGAGTCAACAATAAATGCATATTATTGCCAAAAGCACTACTCATTGGTAACATGCATTAAGCATGTCTAAAGTGTGAGGCATGCTAACTAGTTTTTAATGTTATTATGCTCTGTATCTTAATCCACAAGACAACATCATGAGACAGGTGCTACTCCTCCTACCATTCTATAAATGGGAAAACCGAGTTACAGAAAGGCTAAGCAAGTGACCTAAGGTCAAAAAGGCAGTAAGTAATACAGTAGATATCTGAATCCAGACATTGTGACTCCAGAACACAGGCTATTATCTAGTACACTACGGCACTTCTCTAAATGAAGTGCCCTATGCTTCTTATTACTAATTTAAGCTATCTACAGTGCTATTAATATTTATTTCATATATGTTCTTCATTATCTCATTAGAGTGAATGCATTTATCACAGAAACCTCAAACTATCATGCTCCCGTGCCTTTAGTCTCTAGTCATAGGATCTAGAATGAGAGTCTGCAGGAAACCAACAGTTGGGGTGGGTCTGTTCTCTCTGTATGTGCTTAGAGTCCAGCTTTCTAATG
The DNA here is from genome assembly GCF_004785775.1 of Grammomys surdaster. Lineage (NCBI taxonomy): Eukaryota > Metazoa > Chordata > Mammalia > Rodentia > Muridae > Grammomys > Grammomys surdaster. The sequence continues at coordinate 1,947,814 of NW_021604667.1, read as the reverse complement.
CAATTGTATGAACAAAGTTTCTTCACTGTTAATCCTATCTACATTTACCTCTTCTAATTTTAAAAAGTATCTAGAAGTTGAAGGCCTATCTCTTAGGTTAGCTTCCCAAAGGAGGCTCTTCCTCCTGTGTATTTAGATAAAATATCTCATTCCTTAAAAAGAGAATAGAGTCCAGTGACCTGAGACAGACAGGGTGTTCCGAGAATTTCTTAGTTGGTATGCTTGGCCAGATATCCAACATTTTAAAATCAACTCTTTCATCTTTTAAATCAAGTATAGCCTAAAATAACAAATTTGGCCTGAGGAGGTGACTCATTAGATTTGACCATTTTCTGTGTAAACATGGGGATCTGGGTTTGAAATATCAGCATCCATTTTAAAAACTGTGCATGGCTGCTGGTGCATGTAATCCCAATGCTGTGGAGGGCAAGGACATAGGGATCACTTGCTGCCCATTAGCCTCACAACAGGTTGAGTGAGGATCATTTTGGCAAAGGAATAAGGCACAGAGTATCCTCACAACACCCTCTTCTGACTTCAATGTGTATAATCGCCCCCCAACATATGACATACACACAATATCGAATTTGAAGAATTCTGATTCATGCTGAAATATGATAAACCTTGAAGACAGGATGCTAAATAAAACAAGTCTAACTCAAAAAGGCAAATATTGTGTGAGATTCCATATAAACGATATAACCTAGAATAACCAAACATACAGAATAGTGACTGCCAGGGGGAAGGGATGAGAGAACAGGAAGTTTGAGTTTGGTGAGGTACAATTTCCCTTAAGGATGATGAACAAATTCTAGAAGCAGATACTGATAGTGGTTGTAAAACATGGAAAATGCGTTGAAGGCTACTGAACTATCTACTTAAAATGATTGGAATAGTCAATTTCATGTTATGTATACTTGACCATTAGTTTTCAAAATCTCATATCCTATTTTTATCCCCCATGGAGGCAGTGCTTACCAGGGTATCGTCATTCTGGTCTCCAAACATTTCTTTAAAAATCTTGCCAGGATCAGGAATTGGAGGAAATATAATGATCTTAAGCCTTAAAAAAAAACAGAGATACTTTTTTAGATCTAACCTTTTAGCGCATTGGAGCCTCTCACATAAATACAGCTATATTAAAAATAGGCATACAAAATTCACAGTGCACACTGGGGGGAAGGGTTGGAGGGTTACATGACTTTGATCCTAGCACTCAGAGAGACAGGCAGATCCCTGTGAGTTTGGGGCTAGCCTTGTCTACAGAGTAAGTTCCAGGACAGCCAGGACTGTTACACAGAGAAACCTTGTCTCAGAAAATAATGTCACAACACACAAGTCACTTTTAGTAAGTTACCTTTTGTAATGAGGAAATTGTAAAATATATATTTAAATGGCGATGGGAAATCAGTGTCATAAGAGCACCAAGTCTGGATGGAAATGAGGCACCAACTTAAACAAATTACATATAGCACTTAAAAACTAATGGAGGCCAGGCATGGTGATAAACATCCCAGCACTCAGGAGGCAGAGGTAGGTGGATAGATGTAAATTCAAGGCTAGACAGGTCTATGTAGTGAACTCCAGACCAACCATGTCTACATAGTGAGACCCTGTCTCTAAAATAAAATAAAGTAAAATAAAATAAAAATAATGGTGATAATTGTAGCAAACAAGAAGTTTGCTTTTTATAATTTAGAGAATAAAAAATATATATAGCTGAGTCTAGAGGCACAGATTCTAACCTTGGCTGCTTAGGAGCTTGAGGCAAGAGGGTTTCAAGTTCAAAGTCTAAGTAACTTAGATCCTGTCTTTAAAAAATAAGAAATAGGTCAGGGATATGGCTTTGTGGTTAGAGTGCTATAGCATGTGCAAGGGCTTAGACTCAATGCTCAGCACTGCCAAAAACAAAATCTCTTGAGTTTTTTTTTTGGAGGGGGGTATTTATTTGTTTTGTGTTTAAACAGCATCTCATGTGGCTTAAAATATCCACAAACTTGATATGCAGCTAGGGCTGACCCTGAACTATTTTGCCTCTTCCTACCAAGTACTAGGCTTACAGACATGTACTACTTCACACAGCCAGAATCTGTTAATTTTTTTTCCTTTATTACTTCTCTCCCATGTTTTCTTTAACCCTAGTGATGCACATGCCCCTTCCTCTCCAGATCTCAATCTTCTTCTCCAGCTCTCAACCTTTTCTGTGGGCTTGCTTCACCTCTCAGGGTGTCTCCAGGTGTACCCCACCATTCAGTCCTTTGCCCTCTTGTATTTCCATCTAAGTGTTTGCTTTAGTCATTGTAATGCCCAAAGTCAAGACTCTGCATGTTATCTCTCCCTTAGAGATCTTCCTTAAATTCCAGGTCCACTTATACAGTTGTCTACTGTATGCATCTACTTGTATAATTACTAGGTATCTATAACAATGAGTTAACAACTGAAATCCTCCCCTTTCTCTCAAAGGTAGCTCTGCTTGCAGTTCCTTCCATCTCAGAAAATGTCATTGACTTTCAGCTGTTCAAAACCAAAAACTGAGATCATCCATTCCCCTCATACTTCCATCAGCAAGTCTTGTTAATTTGGGCTTTCAAAATATATTCCACATTTATCTAACCATTTCTTCCTTTGTTCATGACTAACCTTCTAGTACATATTGCTTTAAATGGGTCTTGTGTTGAATGGTTTTAATCCCAGCATTCAGGAGGCAAAGGCAAATGGATCTCTGTGAGTTTGAGGCCGGCCTAATCTACATAAAGAATCCCAGGCCACCCAAGGCAATATAGTGAGACCCTGTCTCAAAACAAAAGAAAACAACCAAAATACAAACAGACTGCTTTCATCCTTCCTGCCAAACATTAATGCCCTCTAACTAACACACTTGCTTCCATTCTTGTGCAAACCAAGTCTTTAATAGTGACATGATCCTATACATAACAGTACACTAGATCACACAAATCCTCTACTTTGTGTGACTATTCCAAGGTCTCCTATCATGTCTAGGATAAAAATGTCAGTTCTTTGTCATGTCCTACCTAGTGCTATCTGCCAGCTTCTTCAGCCTTAAGTCTGGCCACTCTCCTTTACCCTGTCTCTTCCAGCCACATATGATAAGCTCATGTCAGCAACTGAGCCTTCTTCCTTGGTCTGGACAAATATCTGAATAACTTGTGCCTTTATTTTGTGAATCCCTCTTCAAATAATCAGGTTCGTGGAAAGAACTTCCCTGGCCACCATAAGTGAAATGAATCATTGCCCAACTCTACTTCTTGCCAACGTGACTTCCTGTTATGTATGTGTTCTATCCCTTCTAAACATACAGATGAGGACTGTGTTCCACTCACTGTCATAAGACTGGCACTTTGAACAGTAGCTAGCGTATAAATAGACATATAACATATAATGTTGAGATAATGCTGAAACATTGGTTCTGGATCCAGATCAATTGTTTCTTTCTAATCTTTAATGTTTACTGCAAGAGCAATCACCATCTCTATACTGGTAAAGAAAAATAAAACATCTTTTCTCTTTTTTTGACACACAGCCTCACAGAGCTGAAGGAGGCCTTTAGTTTAGTGTGTAGCTGAGAATAGTTAAACTCTTGCTTCTCGTTGCCCCCACCTCCCAGTTGTTCAGATCACAGGTGTAATCTGGTAGAATTCTCTTGCCTGTGGCATAGAGTAGCAGCCTGCTTTGCATTAACTCTAAAGTCATTTCAATAGCAATAGATTTCATTTCTTCTTTTCTTTTTCTTTGTTGGTGCTGGATATTGAACCAGAGACTCAAACATGTATCCTACCACTGAGCTTCACTCCCAGACCCAACTTATTATTTTTTAGTTATGCTTAAAGTTTGAGGGGCAGGGCACACATGTGAGTGAACATATAATTGTGTACATAAGAGAGGTCAGACAGCAATGTTGTGGAAATGGTTATTTCCTAAAACATTCACATGGGTTCCAGGGATGAAACTTACAGAATAATCTCAGAATAATCACCAAGATTATTCTGTAAGTGCCTTTACCAATTGAGATGTCTTGCTAAGTGCCTAAAGCCCGTATTTCTAAAAGCTCATTCCAGGGGCTGGTGAGGTGGCTCAGCGATTAAAAGCACTGTCTGCTCTTCCAGAGGTCCTGAGTTTAATTCCCAGCAACTACATGGTGGCTCACAACCATCTGTAACAGGATCTGATTCTCTCTTCTGGTGTGCCTGAAGATAGCTACAGTGTACTCATATACATAAAATAAACAATTCTTAAAAAAAATAAAAACTCATTGCAAGAGTTACTAACTGGGCTGGATAGTTAGAAAGTCTGTGAGGGCGGCGGCAGAGCTTCTCGGAGACACTCTCGGTTCTCGCGGCTGAGCAGGGATTTAACCGCCACCATGTCGAGCAAAAGGGCAAAGACTAAGACCACCAAGAAGCGCCCTCAGCGCGCAACTTCCAATGTGTTCGCCATGTTTGACCAATCCCAGATCCAAGAGTTCAAAGAGGCCTTCAACATGATCGACCAGAACCGGGATGGCTTCATTGACAAGGAGGACCTGCACGACATGCTGGCTTCAATGGGAAAAAATCCGACTGATGAATACCTGGACGCCATGATGAACGAGGCCCCAGGCCCCATCAATTTCACCATGTTCCTCACTATGTTTGGAGAGAAGCTGAACGGCACCGACCCCGAGGACGTCATCAGAAACGCCTTTGCTTGCTTCGATGAGGAAGCGATCGGCACCATCCAGGAGGATTACCTGAGGGAGCTGCTGACCACCATGGGCGACCGCTTCACAGATGAGGAAGTGGATGAGCTGTACAGGGAGGCCCCCATTGACAAGAAGGGGAATTTCAACTACATTGAGTTCACACGCATCCTCAAGCACGGGGCAAAAGACAAAGATGACTGAAGAGCTGCGGCTTCCAGCTAATGTTCCCTGTTGCCATTGGGGTATTTCTGAGATTTTTCTCCTGGAGCCCATTGCATGCCCTCGCTTTACTGCTTTTTGCCTTTCTTGTTTTGTATTTATTCTCAGCCACTTTGGGCCACGTGTACCTTTATAATCAGACTGGAAATGGGACTTTCTGTCATTACAGGATGAGAAGGTCAGGCAGTCTCATCCTGTGTAATAACAACTGCAGCCCACAGAGTCCGTATATTTTTTCAGAGAAAGTTATCCACTCAATTTTTTCTGAATGAAAATTAAACTTTCTGATAAAATAAAAAAAAAAGAGTTACTAACTAACTGCTGATAAGTGATGTACTGAAAAGAATCAATGAACACAACATACTGTCTATTTTTAGCAATGTTAAGTATTTACACAAGGAGCCATGCCTGCACAGTGCTGTGGGAAACTCACTTGATGCTTTCTTTACTGCAAAGGGAGCACACCAATGCTTTGCCTGTCAATTTCAGCAAAAGTCATATATGATGATAATTGTGCAAAAAACTGTGAGGCAAACACAATAGGAATGAAGAATAATAGGCATGAAGAGTAACAGGAATAGCACCAAGGCTAGCAGGAACTGTGAAGTCTGCCTGGACGGGTGACTTACCTTTTCAGGTAAAAAAGGAGGATTATGATTGCCACTGCCACGAAGACTGGAATGATGAGTAACATGGTGGTGTAGAAGGTGGAGTTCTGCTCCTTACCTACAGAATAGGAAGCAAGCATGGAGAGGTGAGAACTAAAAACACTTGTGTGTGTGTGTGTGTGTGTGTGTGAGATAAATCAAGCAACAGTTCTACTTATGAGTGAGATCACAGATATTTCTTTCCTATGCCTCAAACCATTTTTCCCCAAACTCTTCAGTTATCCTATAATAGTTGGAAAAATTGTCCTGTCCTGGTGCCTGAGATTTCTAGATGAGTGAACACCTTAAGAATTGTTTGCAACCAGGGCATCTTAATTTGTTTTAGACTGTATTAAATAAAAGATTTTATATCTATTCACAGTGGCAATCCTTTCTTACTCTTTACTTAAAGATGTATTATTGTACTCTCTTACTGCCCACTATTGCTTACTTAAGTAAATCCTAACAAGTACCATCATTATGATTCCTAAAGAGTGCCTCCCCAGTGGATCTGGTACCATATCAAGTACTCTGATATGCTTATCTCTGAGCTATTCTATCTGTTATACAATATTATCTCAGCTATATTCGGGAGATAAGGCTTGGACAGGCCTAAAATATAGACCTAATTTGTCTAATTACAAATTTCAGCTTTCTACAGCTAACACATGGAAGGCTAGTTTATCCATTTCTACGTTCATATTTCCCACAAGGGCACATAGGCATCTTGAAAGCATCATCAGGGCCTAATGTCCTTGTTTTAGGGAGCTTCTAAAATGACCCCAAATGATTCCTGATCATACTCCTATATAATTTCCCTTCTTGACATGGGTTACACTAATTGACTTACTTCTAAATAACAGAAATAGAACCAGTGATGGTCTTTTATTTCCAAGATAGATGACGATGGACTATGGTTTTCACAAGGCTGTTCTCTTACATACGTTTTCGCTAGGATTTCTCGATCGAGGAAGCAGACACCTACCATCTCCTAGTTTCTCCAGGTAAGGAGAATAACATGGTTTAGGTAGATGCCTCCCAAGATTACATCAGGGGTGTAAGTGTTACTGCAATCTCATCTAAGCCAAAGGCTTGATGGAGGCTAGACAACCCACTAGAGAGTCTACTTCTAGGTGTACCAAAGGAGAAAAAGAAGAGATTACATGATTTCTCAAGAGTGCCTCCCCAATATATCTGGAACCATATCAAGTACTCTGACAGATTTCTATGTCAGAAAGGAGCCCTATCGAGCGGCCCAAGTGGACAAGGAAGTAAAAATATATATTTGTATTAGTTTCCTACTGCAGCAGATTATAGATACTTGAAAAAATGTTTTCTCTCACAGTCCTGGAGGTGAGAAGTTCAAACTCAAGACACTGCCAAGGAAGGCCATGCTCCCTCTGAAGGGTCTAGAAAATAATCTCTCACCTTTTCCCAGCTTTTGGAGGCTCCTACAATCTTTGGGATTTCTTGGCTGTGACTACCTTACTCCAGGATCTTCATCTGACCTTCCCCCTAGTGTTTCTCTATGTAATCTCTTCCTTTTCCCCTTCAGTACACCTACAAGTGGGCTGTCTAGCCTCCATCAAGCCTTTGGCTTAGATGAGATTGCAGTAACACTTACACCCCTGATGCAACCTTGGAAGCATCTACCTAAACCGTGTTATTCTCCTTACCTGGAGAGACTAGGAGATGGTTGATGTCTGCTATTGTAAGCTGTTAAACTTTGGTTCACTTGTTTGTTTTTCTTTATTTTTTTTTCATGAGACAGTGTCTCACACAGTAGCCCAGACTGATCCACCATGCAGCCATGACTGGTCTCAAAACTAATGCCAATTATCCTGTCTCAATCTCCTGAGTATTGGAATTACAGGTATTAGCCACCATTCCTAGATAATATGTTGGTGTGCTTTGCTATGCAACAACAGATAAATAATGCAACCATGCCTGACACAAAGATTATTTGTCTCTTGATGAATACGGAATTATATTACTCAAAAGAACACACATGGTATTCACTCACTGATTATTGGATATTAGCCTAGAACCTTGAAATGCCCAAGATGCAACTCACAGGCCACATGAAGCTCATGAAGAAGGAAGACCAAGTGGGGGTGCTTCAGTCCTTCTTAGAAGGAGCAACAAAATACTCAAGGGAGCAAATATGGAGACAAAGTGAGGGACAGAAACTGAAGGAGGGGCCGTCTCAAGACCCACCTGAGTATCTATCCCATGTACAGTCACCAAAGGTAGATGCTGATGTGGAAGTCAAGAAGTGCATGCTGATAAGAGCCTGATATGGATGTCTCCTCAGAGGTCTTCAAGAGTCTGACATACTCAGAGGCAGATGCTCACAACTAGCCATTGAACTGATCATGAGGTTCTCAATGGAGGAGTTAGAGTGAGGACTGAAGGAGCTGAAAGGGTTTGTGGTCCCATGAGGAGAGCAACAATACCAACCAACCAGAGCTCCCAGGGTCTAAACCACCAGCCTGGGAACACTTAGGGAGGGATCCAGGGCTTCAGCTGAATATGTAAGAGTGGAGGGCCCTGCTGGGCATAGGTGGAAAAAGAGATCCTTGACCTCATGAAGGCTGGATGCCCCAGGGGGTGGGAATTTGAGGGTGGGGAGGTGGGAGTGGGGGGGTAGGTAGGGGTTACATCCGCAGAGAAGAAGGAGGAGGGGTGAGGGGATGGGGGTTCCTGGGTGGGTGGGGGATGGGGTAAGGGGACAACA
>NW_021604667.1:1883000-1939112 GCF_004785775.1 Grammomys surdaster | reverse complement strand
ATCCCCCCCTAAGTGCTCCCAGGCTGGTGGTTTAGACCCTGGGAGCTGTGGTTGGTTGGTATTGTTGCTCTCCTCATGGTGCCGTAAATTTCTGGCTATTTTTAACTGTTGTTCCAAGGCTTATGTTTATTCTCTATTGCCCCTAGTGGCCACCAAAAGAAAAGCAATAAGAACTCAACAGTTAAGCCTTCTCAATGTAACTTAGTGTATCAAATTTTGAGATTCTTCCACATACCCATTAGCCTTTTACCTTTCAAGACAGATTCCAGTTAGCCATTGTGTCTCCCACGATGTGATGCTCAACACACAGATTGAGAAAGGGGTTGCCACATACTTTGTCTGTTTGTGTGGTTACATGTGGAAGTGCAAATGTTCGTGTATGCACAAACCAGAGTTAAAGTCAGATGCCTTTCTACCATTTTTGTTGTTGTTTTTTGAGACAGAGTTTTTCTGTGTCACCCTGGCTGTTCTGGAACTTGTTCTATAGACTAGGCTGGCCTCCAAAGTAGAGATCTGCCTGCCACTGCCTCCCAAGCACTAGGATTAAAGATATGTACCACCACCACCCAGCTTTTCTTTTACCTTTTTTACCCTACCCTGAAACACCATCTTAACCTGTGAGCTGCACCAGTACTGCTATCCAATATTGCACATTCATTTTCTCTGGCAACCGACTCCACAACTCAAACAGGTAGCTCTCCCATCCTTTATTTTGAACATGGCTTGCTCAGTTACAGCTACTATCTTCATTTTCAAACCTATATTCAGGCTTATCTCTATTAATACCACCAAGCTCACTGCTACTCTCCTGAGTCCATTAACCAGCATACAGGACTATGATGCTTGCTTTCTGTGTTTTTGTTTGCCTTGCTGATAAAGATGGGGATAGAGCAGAGGTGAAGATAACACCCTGTGGAACTGCATGTTGTCTATTAACCCTAACTGATTTAACAGCAATTAAATGGAAAAGAAATGTTTATTTTAAATACTCTCTGGCATCAAAAAAGAATGACAGCCCCTTTCCCATTCTATTTTATGTTTCAACTTAGTTTCTAGCCATCAGTGTTTTACACCGTAATGACATTGTACTCTCTTACCTATATTCAGCGCTTCGCTCCAATCACTCCACAGGTCGTTGTCATCAAAGCATAACTCGTTTGTTTTGACTCTTACTCTGACTGTGTAGACAGTGTCAGCAAGAACACCAGGGAATTCGAAACAACTTGCACCCTTAGGTTTAAAATGCACAAAAATATTACCAGTTTATTCCCTTTAGCTCTGCTGTTGAATTATAACATAATATATTGGCCAAATTCTGTGTGGGATTAAGACTTGGATTGCAACTCTGATTGTCTGACTTTGACTCCCAAAAAGCATTGGTGATAGACTACAGAACAAAACAGTTTTCTTTTCACCATACCAAGCATTTCAAATTTACACTGTGCATGACCTTTCCCACCCCCAGTTACTTGGTGTTCAAGCCCAAATGGCCAAAGCTGAATTGACTGACCTCCATGTTTCTATCAGATTCGGAATCCTGGCATTTGTCATCTTCAAACTTGAAAAAAAAAAGTTCCAAATTAAAAAAAAGGTCTTTAGCCATTTCTAACAAGCTTTCCTTGCATCCTATTAAAAGACCATGTGGACTGAAGAGATATCTCAGCAGCTAAGAGCACATACTGCTCTTCCAGAGGACCTGAGTTTGAGTCTAAGCACCCATGTCAGGTAGGTCATAACCACTATAACTCCAGTTCCAGGAAAAAAAGGTATACACTTGAGTTTTTTCAAGTCTATAGCTAGATCTATAGTTTTTTCAAGCAAAAAATGTTGCTTAGTCTTAATATTCAAACTTCTGTCAAAGAAATATTTTAATTTTTTTAATGTTTTAGTTTTAGTTTGTGTGCACTGCTGTTTTGCCTGCATGTGTGTCTGTGTGAGGGTGTTATATCCCCTGCAACTGGAGTTACAGACAGTTGCGAGCTCTGGTACTGGGAACTGAATCTTTGGAATCCTCTTTTGGAAGAGCAGCCAGTGCTCTTAACCACTGAGCTAGCTCTCCAGCCCTTAAGCAAAAATCTTATTCCCAAACTTGTGTCTTAAACTACTGGAGACCACCTTAGTACTCCTTTTAATAGTAGTAACTACCATTTGGCAACTGTCTAGAATGTGCTACAAAGATATTTCTCTAAGGGCTTCTGATGAGTAGCTCATAATAACTCATGAAATTAGTATTATTGGAAACCACATTTTTGAGAAACCAAGGCTAAAGAAACATTAAGTAACTTTCACACAGCTTATAAGTCAGTGTGACCTCAAAGGTCAGTCTCTGTATCTTCAACTTGAACTAAGATTACTTATACAAATCATCATTAAATAAGGACTAGGTTTATAGCTTGGCAATAGAACACTTGCCTAGTATGCTTGAGGTCTTTGGTTCAATCCCCAGTAGTTAAAAAAACATTTAAGTCTTGTTGGATTAAGTTATATAAGTGCCACACACACAACATATATAATATATATGTATATAATATTATCATGTTCAATAATATATAATAAAATATGTAGTATATAACAATATATAATTATGTTATACAAATATTGTATATGTATTATATATTATATAGATAACATCTTATAATATATTATACAATGTTTACATATGTATACAGATATATAAAACTTCTGAACTAAAAAAAAAACCACATACACCAAGGATGTTATACACATAACTATAGTCTACTTGGAATTATTCTGTTTATGTGTTTGAGTTTTAATTCTTTCTTTAAGCAGATGTTCACCAGCTGCTTCCTCCCTAAATGTCACCAGCTCCTTGTGTGCTAATTCTGAGCTTTGCTGATTAGACTCTTTTTTTCTTTCTGAAAGACTACTTAAGGAGTTGTTTGTTGGAATTGCAGTTTGGGTGATGGGTAAACTGGATCATGAACTTGTACGATCACACTGGAGTATAGTCAGATATATATAGCATAGAACAGTATTGTGAATATGGTAGGAATTGTTTTCCCTCAAGACTGTCTACTTGGTGCTCTGTGTCCTTGTTTTCGTCCTCTCAATTATATTAGCAGCTGCTGATCCATACATGATGACTTACAGTAGAACGAGATCAAATCACAATGATTTGCTGACTTTGACATCTGTATGTTTGGGAAATGGTCCAGGAAAGAAGTGACATCAGTCTGCAGCTTGATCTCTCAAGAGGCACTTGACACTTGTGATTTCTCAGCAAGCAGGGCAGTGGTTCCAGAAATAGGACACCAATACCACCTGGATGGCCTTTTCTCTGCCTCTGTATGAATGAACTATCGAAACAATAGTCTTTCCTCATTCTGTTGGCCTTTTAGCTCTTCAAAAATGCTGGTATGGAACATTTAGTGAACGCCACTGAGTTCTAAAATAAGTAGTGGTATGTTGTAGTCTTTGATCTATATTTAAACGTTCCTTTGACAGGGGCTGAAGAGATGGTTCAGCCATTAAGAGCACTGTCTGTTCTTCCTAAGGAGCTGAGTTCAATTCCCAGCAACCACATGGCATCTCACAACTGTCTGTAACTGTAATTGCAAGGGCTCTGACACCCTCACACAGACATACATGCAGGCGAAATAAATAAAGATAAAATGTAAAATAAAAATAAGTAAATTGCTTAATCTATGAGGTGGTTGTACACACCTTTAATTCCAGCACTCAGGAGCCAGAGGCAAAGGCAGGCAGATCTCTGAGTTCAAGGCTAGTCTGATCTACAGAGTGAGTTCCAGTACAGTCACGGCTACACAGAGAAATCCTGTCTCAAAAGCACAAAACAAAACAAACAAACAAACAAAATCCCCAAAGAACCAAAACAGAAAACAAAAAAAAACACCACAACAAAAACAAAGAGACTTTTGCTTAAATCTTTTTAGTTTTTATATTATGCATGAACATTTTGCCTGCATGTATGCTACATGGTGCCTGCAAAGGCCAGAAGATGGCATTGAATCACTGGAGCTAGAATTATAGCCATATGGGTTCTGAGAATCAAACCCAAGCCTTCCAGAAAACCAGCCAGTGCTCTTAACCACTAAGCCATCTCTTCAGCCCCTTTTGCTTAAACCCTGATTCTTTTACCAAAAATATGGCCTTAGGGTTAACTACAATTACAGCGATCAAATAACATGACATAATAGATCCCTGGGCTTGGGTTTCTAATTGAGAGATTAGTGATTTCTGAATGAGAGTATTAAGAGAAAGTACTTACTAATATACCTACTAAATAGTCACCATTCTGAACATATAAATTGTTGCTAGTACCAAGAACAAAGTTGACACTAACTGATGCCTGCTGTGTACTTTCAGTGGAGAAAAGAGGCATAAGGGTGATCAGGTTTGAAATGGCAGCATAATTGAGGGGCTAAGTGAGTCAAGAAAAGCAGTACATGTCTCTGCAGTTTACACAGACACACCAGGGTAGAGTCCAGACTGGAGTGATCAGAATACCCACTTTGTTGTCAATCTAAACACCCCCTCCCCAACACAGACATCATTTCACTTTGCATGGAGACACCATGCTTTCTAACACTAGCAATGGCTGTATATGACTACACAGTTTCATCTACAAACACTCGGAGGGGCTCTGTTCTACTGTGGAGCAGGGCACTCCCTGTGGAGCTCAAGAATGTCAACATTAACTTATTTTACTAAGCATTTTAAGCGCTCCATGATGAGCTAAAACAACTAGACTCAGAAAGTTTATCCATTTGCAAGATACTGGGTTCCTTTAAAGACCAATGTAAGGTACTTTAATATGGAACATCTACAGGAACCTGGCAGGGAGCAAATAAAAGTGAATGGTACACTCTCTGTGGTCTCAAGGCGCCACCTTATGGAAATAAACACCTAGAATAGTCTGATTTCAAATCTGCACCCAAAACAGATTTTAGTTATTACATTTAGTGCGTGTGTGTGTGTGTGTGTGTGTGTGTGTGTGTGTGTGTGTGTGTGTACATGTGTGCTCATGTACATATAGGCGTATGACTGCTATGGCACGTTTGTAGAGGAAAACTTGCAGGAGTTAGTTCTCTCCTTCTACCCATGTGTGTCCCAGCGACTGAATCTGGTCATCAGGATTCTCTGCAAACCTCTTTATCCACTGAGCCATCACACCAGCTGACACCACTTCTCCCAATTAAGATGTAGTAAGCAAAGAAACAAAATCTCACAAGAATCTATGAAGCGTAAAATGAACAATGGGACTGATGCCCTAAGGTTACACCATATTCTGGTGAAGGCCCCACAGAGACTTCTAATTTGCGGGTTTCATATTGGTTTTTGGACAGCAGACATATGTGTAATCCAACAAACTCTAACTACTCCAATTTGACTGCATTCCTTGCTACAAACTTCATGAAAACCATGTGGTCTTTTCTAGGCCTTTACACACTTGGATGATTTTATCTCTGCCTATTGTGTAGACATCTTTCCTACCATATTTTGGTCATACCTGCCCACTCTGTCTTCACAATGCACATTTCAAGCTCATTCTGAACTCTGTGTTTTGTTTTGTTGTTTTAAGCTGCTGTCCCTTCTGACCTCAGTTCTCCACATACGTAGCAAGCTCCTGCTTAGCATTCTGTTCTCACCTCCAATGTCATTATTTCCTGTGACTTCTCTAATTCATATTTCCTCATGCCCTTCTTCTAGTCATTCTACTTACCACCCCACTTGATTTTTGTCATAATACGCACGCTGAGAAAACAGTTTACACTTACCTGTTTTCTAATTGGGAGTCTTTGTGAAGAAAAAAAAAAAAAAGAAAGAGAAACATGTTTGTCAGCTGTCACTGTCTAATAGCTGTAGCGAGAGAAAGTATCTATGACATGGCAGACAATAGCAATGTTTTAAGCAATGTAAACCCTGCAGCCAATACCACTATAAACCATCAAAACTTGCAACATGCCTAGTTTTCAAAAAATATATCGTTATTATCTCTCACAAATGTTAAGAGCTGCTCCTCATTATTATTTTAATGTAAGAAGTTAAGGTGAAAGAAAATACTCCAAGAAAAAAAAAAACTATGATCTAACAAAACCTACCTCTAAAGTATTATATAGTTTGGTACTATTGACTTCCACTTTATAAGATAAGCATCTGCTACTAAAATTCTGTGGATTCTTCCACTGCACATGTAAGGCACCATTTTTGAGGAGAAGATGTTTAATATGTGGAGGACCAGGTTTCACTGAAAGATAGAAGAAAGCAAATTAGTTTCTACATGTTTATTTAATTACATGTATATAAGATGTGATTATATATGTAAACTCGATAATGAAGGTTCACAAAGTTAAATCAAAATAGGGCTGATGGCTTTTAATGGCTTCACATGATCTGATATAGAGTTTGAGAATTTCTGATTAGCCACAATTAGCAGAGGAAGTGTATTTAAATCTGCCCAGTAAAATGGATTTCAGGAGAGTCTTTGGGGTTATCTGGTAAATGACATGAACTCTGATCTGAGTATAGGCAGAAACTGATCAAGGTAGAATCAGGACATCTAGCTGCCACAGAGAATAAAGAAGAGGCTTTCTTAGATCCAGATGTGCTTCCTCTACAAGGGCAACAAAATACGAGATATAAGAAGCTTCTGTAGCTCTCCCTCACCAATGCTAATCCAAGACCACAATTTTGAAAGTACCCTTGTCTCTATTATAAGCTATACCTTAGCTGTGCTTTGAGAACATTATGTTAAGTGAAACAAGCAAATCTAAAAAGGTGCTATGCTTCTACTCATGTGAAATGCTATAGTAGCTATAGTCAAAGAAACAGAAAACAGAAAGGTACTGCCAAGGGCTATGGGGGAAGCAAGATTAATGTTTACTATGTAACTAGGTAGAATTTCACCTTTTCATGATGAAAAACTCATAGATGTCAGGTGGTGGCACACAACTTTAATCCCAGCACTCAGGAGGCAGAGGCAAACAGATCTGGGACTACAGAGTGAGTTGCAGGCCAGCCAGAAATACACAGAGAAACCGTGTCTCACGAAAACAAACAACAAAAACAGAAAAAGAAAGATTTGTAGAGGTCTGCTGTACAACAATATGAATATACTTAACACTACTGTACTTACAACCCCAATTAAGGATAAAATATTTTTGAAAGTATTAGCTGGATCAGTTTATTTTGCAGAGGTGAACAATACTTAAGAATAACGAATAGAAGATAATGGGCAATTAACAAAAAACATGTAGAGGTCATCGTCTTGTCATGAAGAATTATTCTTTATATCACCATTAATTCCAGAAAGAACAGTAATAATAAACCTTAAAACCCTACCTAAGATAGTTTGCCAAACAAGCAAAAGGAAAATGAAGGGCTTTGCTTCAGCCAATTCCATGTGATAAACTATCCTGACATCATTCTCTTGGCCTACAAGCTAGGCTGGCTTTGGTCCCCTGATACAGTTGACTTCCAAGACTATCTGGAGAAATGATAAGCAGTGTTCTGCTTACAGATTTAGAGAAGCCTTTGTCAAATGATGCTTCTTTTTTCTATAAATCATCTACTTGGCATTTAGTCAGAATCTGAACTGCATGGCAAGTTACTGCAACAAGCAAACCAATATGCTGACGTTATTTATACAAAATTGTTTTAGATACCTGATGTCCTTTGGCTCTTACGACATGAGGTCAAAGGAGGCTATATACTTCATTTTACAAATAAAGAAGCACTCAAAAAGAGTCTATGACAAGACTCTATGCCCTGACAAGAGGGGTTACTAGGTCTTCAACTTGATATTTGGTGTTCAAGTTGAAGCCTTTTGCTGGTTAAATGTCTGTCAACTTGACACAAACTAGAGTTACCTGGGAAGCGCATCTATCAGATAGACCTGCAAGCATGTCTGTAGGGCACTTTGTTGGTTAATGACTGATGTAGGAGGACCCAGCTAACTGCTAGCAGTGCCACCTCTGAGTAGGCTGAGCAAGCCATAAGGAGAAAGCCAGTAATCAGCCTTCATCCAGAGTCCCTGCCTCAGTTTCTCCCTTTGGGATCCTGCCTTGAGCTTCCTTCAGTGATGGGCTGTGGCATGGAAATGTAAAGAGAAATAAATCTTTTCCTTCCCAAGTTGTTTTTGATCAGTGTTTGATTAAAGGAACAGAGGAAGCAAACTAACAAACCAACATTCAGACAATACAGTCAGATATGGCTGTCCTAGATGTCATGACTGACAATACATGTACCACATGGAGTTCAATATTGTGGATATGGTGGTGAGAATAGAGTTTAGCAGCAGAGCATAGTTTAGCATTCACAGAGTTCTAAATTCAGTCCTCAGCATTACTAGAAGAATTCTAGTAATACTCCTGGGGATATCAGAGCTCATCAAAGCCTTTTCTAGCCAAAAGATTAGTCAGGGACTGTATGATCAGATGAGCATCTCCTCCAGAGTATCAAAGTGAAAAGAGATCGTGGAGTGAGACAGCCCAGGTTGCAATCTTGGCTGTACAACTGATTGTCCTGTAAGTCAACAAGAAGACTGCATACAGTACTCATGTTCCAGAAGTACCATTTCCAAGCTTGCTTCTTAAAGCATCTATCAAAGAAAAGCTTATGTAAATGCAGTCTCTTGTTTGGGAAGATCTTAAGATTAAAAATCACCATCTTCAACTATTTGTTTTAACGATTCAAAAGACCTTGTTTCTATGCTGTCCAAGAGGGTTTTGGAAACTTACCAAAGGAAGTCGAAGACACTATTTTGCAGGATGGTCTAATTTTCCCAGCATTATCCTTGACCATTATTTGAATGTTCTGATGTTCAAAACTAGATTCCACTCTAGTCAGTTTAAAGGAACAAGCAATGTGTTGACCTTCTCTATAGATGTTTTCACATTGAAGACTTTTCCCTAGGCTGCTGTACCTACAAGATAAAATGTGACAACACTCTATTACTTTGAACAAGGTCAAGAAGCAAGGGTAGTCATTTTTTCTACGGCTGAAAAAAATGTCCATGAAAAGAAATATCTTTTTGCAAGGCATGCTAGCTGTTTTTAAAAGCCCATTTTCTAGTGTGCCTCATTTCATATTCTAGAGGAAAAGACCATTCTTTGTTGATGGATATTAGTATTCACAATAGCCATGGACACTGGAATCCTAACCTTCCTCTTCTGTATGAGGGAAGTTCTGAAGCCAGGATGAGAAGTTTTACACCTTCTGAAATGCATATATACTGAAACCCAGTGGTTCCCCTGTGCTCTGCTCTGCCTGTTCCTTCTTTGCCTTCTTAGTTTGTCTCCCTCTTTCTTCCCTGTTCTTAGGGGTAGAAGAGTCACTGACATCTTTCTCTACTTCTGTTTTGTGTGTGTATATGTATATATCCATATGCATGTGAGCAGATACGGGTGCAGAGGTAAGAGGGTGTTTTTCTCAATTGCTCTCCACTTTGTGAAACAGAGTCTCTCACTAAAGTAGGAGTTTTGGTACATTTACTGATCAGCCCCAGGAATCCTTCCATCTTCTCCACCCCAGTATTAAGATTAAAGGCATATACCACTGCATCCAGCTTTTTTAAAAAATATGGATGCTAAGTATCTGAATGCAAACCCTCATGCTTACAAGGTAAGCAGTGTACTGATGAAGCTGTCTCCTTGGCAACTCCTCTTCTCTATTTCTAATTCCCTTGTCCACTCATTCTCAGTTTGTCACCCCCATCCTTCCACTTTAATTTGAATTCTAGAGAACCTGACCATTTACCTAAGAATTCTTCCCAGAGATTTCTTTTTACTCCTGATAGTGTCTCACTATATAGGTCTTGCTGCCTTGGAAATCACGCTGTAGACCAGACTGTACTGGAAATTACAGAGATCTACCTGCCTCTGCCTCCTGAGTCCTGGGATTAAAGGCATCTGCCACCATGCTGCGCATCCCAGATTTCTAACTATCCCATTTGAGTGTTTCATTTTCCCCTCTTGCCTCAGAGTCATTATCTGAAAACACCATATATACCCTTCTACACACACACACACACACACACACACACACACACAGAGATCTGCCATTTCTGTCAATCTTTGCATTTCTACCAGTCAGAGCTCATTTTCTTATAGTCTTCAGATACTTTGAAATGATCTCTCTCTCCCTTCTCCTCCCCTGCCCTCCCCTCCCCTGCCCTCCCCCTCCCCTCCCCTCTCCTTTCTTCCCCTCCCCTCCCCTCCCCTCTCCTCTCTTCTCCTGTCACTAAATT
This sequence comes from Grammomys surdaster, assembly GCF_004785775.1. NCBI lineage: Eukaryota > Metazoa > Chordata > Mammalia > Rodentia > Muridae > Grammomys > Grammomys surdaster. The sequence goes on along the minus strand of NW_021604667.1, from coordinate 1,928,884 downwards.
CTGTTTGCCAGATTTGCTTAGAGTCTTATCTTCTGTGATATTCCCACTGGCCACCCCTCGAACTCATGATGTCACTGTTGCAGACTTCATATTTGGCCTTCATGACCTTCATTTTTAATGTCCTCCTATTACTGCCAGATCAACATTCATCAAAGTTCATTGAGCTGCTAAGATTGGAGCTGTTCAGGTCACGATTCTTCCAATACAAAACTACCCTGTTGGGACACACAATGGCTTTCTAAGTATCCCCTCTACTGTCTAGCTTTCATAAGTGGTACTGCTGACACCCTAAATCTAATTTCATCTCTATACACACCTTCCCCAGTAACTATGAGCACCTAGACAATGAATAGTATTCATTAAATATTCCCCCTCTTCTTCTTTCTCTCCCTACCCCCTCTCTCCCTGTCTCTCTTTGTCTCTTCCTTCAAGTCTGTCCCCCTCTCCTCTTCTCTTTCATATCAGCTATCAGAGACCTGTGGTTTTTAGGAACTAGTACAAGACAGTGTCAAGTCTTATATCATCTCCCACAATTGGAATTGTGCAGATTCTGCAGAAAAGAGAGATGTTTTTAATAGATAAAGAACAGAGAGTCCCAAATCCTTGACCTGTAACCTCAACACTATCTGTAGTTTTTCCTGATCTCAGGAATATCAGAACTCTGACAGAAATGCACATCTTGCTGAAAATCAGGGGTTTTTTTTTTTAAATGAAGATGTATTATATTTATTCCTGAAAACACTACAAAGAAGTGTTCTGCTACAGAAAATGTCTTTCATTTCTCCGTGTTGCTGTTTTTGAGACACAGGGTCTTAAAGACTAGACTGTCTTCAAATTCACTATGTAATCAAAGATTAACTTGAACTCCTAGCATCCTCCACCCTCCACCTCCAAAGTGCTGGGATTATAAGCATGCACCATCATGACTGTCTAACAGCACAAAACCTTTCTTCTTAGTTGTAAGTCTCTATGGATCATAAAAGAGAACTTTTAAAAATTAAGTTGCTGTCATGAGTACTTTGGGGATTAGACAGTCCTGGAATGTTTTCCACCCAAAACAGAAACCAAAGCTACTAATGACATTTTTCTTACATAACAAAAGCTTGTGATTAATGTGCCTTTGAAAAGACAATGAAAGGAACTCCTGCCTTGCACAGTCGCTTAGTTTCATCTTTCATTTTGTCTCTTTGACAGTTCATAGAAACTCGTGGACTCTGAAGATGAGTGATGTGGGGGGGGAAACATACCTAAAATTCACTAAGATGCTAGACTGGAGCTGTTCATGTCAGGCCCCTTCCAAAGCAAACTATCCTGCACTGCTCTGGGTTTGAAAACAATGATTTTGAATTCAAAAAACAACTCCCTATTTTCTGGCTGGGGATTAGGAGAAACAGTTTGGCATTTTGTACAATGTGATGTACACTGGTACCTAAGCTACTCTTGGTGTTTGCTAGTCAGTACCACATCTGGATTCTCTTTCATTTGCGGTTCTAATTGAAAAAGGGAGAAGGAAGAATGAGCTGGATTCCAATTCCATGTGGTGGAAGAAGAGAGCAGCACTGGGTGCTGACATTCCCTGCAAGGGAATACAAATAACTAACAAATACCAGTATGTACAGATGTCACAAATTGCCATACTGACCAAGAGTTACCATTCCAATCACTTCATAGAACAGCCTTCAACAATCTTCAGAAGTATTATCACTATCCCCATTTTACAGATAATAAACCCAAGGCATAGAGATAATTAAGGTTCATTTCTAGTAAGGATCTGAACACACACAGCATGGCACTAGAATGAAGAATTTGTGAGAAAGTGAGAAGGGAAGCCATGGGGCAACACTGTACAAAAGAAAGGTACCATCCAGGTAAAGTCACTTATGACCTCTGGAACTGGCTAGTGAGACTGAGTCCCTGGGATTTTAATTTCATTTAAATTAAATTGCAAACAGTCTGTGGTGGTTTGAATGAGAATGGTCCCCTTAGGCTCATAAATTTGAATGGTTGGTCCCCAGTTTTTCAAACAGTTTGGAAAAGACTAGGAGGTGTGGCCTTGGTGGAGGAGGTATGTCACTGAGAATGGATTTTGAAGGTTGAAAACCCACACCATTCCCAGTGAGCTTTCTTTCTGTCTCATAGTCATGGATCATATGTAAGCTTCCAGCTACTATTCTAGTACAATGTCTGTCTGTCTGCTGCCATGTTCCCCACCATGATAGTCATGGACTCTAACCCTCTGGAACTGTTAGCCTCAGAATTAAATACTTTATTTTATAAGTTGCCTTGGTCATGGAGTCTTAGCATAGCAATAGAAAAGTAACTAAGACACAGTCATACATTGCATCTCCTGTTTATATTATGGAAGGAACCACTGCCAAACAGCCAGCTCTGGAAATACTTTGGCAAAGAAGTAGAATCTTTGATACATGACCCTTAGGTGACAGTGAACCACCAATTTCCAGATCACTTCTTGAGCCATGTCCAATTATAGATTTTTGTTCTGCCAAAAGGTATCAACATGGGTCTGAATGCCAACTAAAACACTGTCTGCTCTCAAGCTTGACAAGAGCCTGCATCACTCCAGAGAAGAATGCTTCTCCAAGTTAATCCCAAGGAGACATTGTTTGAATGGTTTGTACTGAGATTTAGTTTATGCTAGTGTATCTCCAGAGAATGAGACACTTCCCCATTTTTCTCTTCTTTTACCAGATCTTCAAGGACAAGTACACCCCAACTGTAAGAGCTTGATTGTTTTCCTTCATAGTCTGTCATGGATTGAGGTAGTCTTTTTAAATTCTCTTTTTAGTCCCCTTCTATGGACACATTTCTAAAGGAATTCCCTGTGTTTCTAATCATAATAACTCTGGGGTTAGTAGCATAATAAACACAGGAATGCTACTAATTCCTATGGTGTCTTTAAAGCCTGTAGTAACAGCTTTCCACAGACTTTACTGTGGCACAGAGCCAGGAGACTCCTAAAGGATTATTCTGTTTCTCTGCTGGCAAGTTTTGGGAGCCAGATGTACTCAATTCTTTTTAGCTCCTGTACTATAGTGATATTGTGTTGCTTATACTTCCTAGTCCACACCCTCTCCCTGAATGTTCTCTAGTTTTGGATCCTACTAAGAATTTCACAACTGATTTATTGAATGCCTACCTCATGTGTCAAGTACTGGGGAAAACACAAAACAAAGCCCCTGTTCTCAAAGGAGATTGCCGCCTGGAGAAGGGAACTACCAGTAAGTAAACAGGAAATGACAACACACTGTGCAGAGTACTGTGTCATGCAAAAGTACTATTGGGGATATGTCTCCAGACTTGAGAATTCAAAATAGATTCTCTGAAGAGGAAATTGCATCTGAGCAAGGATGAGAACAAATGAGAGGCATTAGATGAAAGGGCAAGGTGTAAGCTGTGCGAGAAGGCCAAATATTCCTACTATTCTGTGTAAATATCCCTGTGTAAATACCAATACTGTGTGTACTGAAGTCAGTGTAAAGAATGGAAATAAATTCAATATAGGATATAAGAGGGGCAAAGGTCCAAGAAGAAGGATAAGACAGGCTAGCCAGGTGATAAGGGTGTTGTCTGTTATGTTAAAGAGTATGACCTTTGCCATAACTGTACAAGAGAGCCACAGAAGCCCTAAGAAAAGGTGTTGCAATAGGTAGCAAGAGTGAGCAAGTAAAACTGCAAAACTTCCAATGAGAACTTTTACATGGGGATGGGAGTTTGGATAAAACCAAACCTCAAGAATGGACCACATGACCTTAGGTGCCACCTGGCTTTACTGGTGCTGTGTCTCAAACTCATCAGGCTGAGCCTCTCACCCAAGGGAGAAGGGAGTGACTGCAACTCCCCAGGACACTTAGGAAGGATTTTCTTCAACAATTCGTGTGATTTGAGGAGACTGACATACCAAGCCTGCTTTAGACAAACGCACTGTGTACGAATATATTGATATATCACATAGTAGCACATAAATATGGATAATTTGTATGTATCATTTAAAAAGAATTTTAAATGAAAAAAAAAATGGGGATTTTGCCCTCCGGCCATGATCTGCCCATGAATATTTTAATATAGTACAAATATTTTCCATGATGTCATCAGGCAAAATGGTCACTGCATGATGATTTTTTTTCTTTTTGTAAGGTCTCATGCATGTGTTCTACCACTGAGTCACAGCCACAACTTGATATCCCAAGACCTTCAGAAGCCCTAGAGAGGGTCCAAGACATGCCTTTCTCTCAGAACTTTTTCTCAGAATTGTTTTACCAAACAAGACAACAAGGCCATGCAAAGGACAGACTCCCAAGACTAGATTCCCTTCTCCATCCAGCTGTCATGGTGTCTTGATATCCTTGCCCTAGTTTGATTGTTTTAGTTTTTATTTTGTTTTTGGGGGGTTTTTTTGCCAATTTTCCATAAACCTAAACATATCCAGAAAGAGGGAATCTCAATTGAGGAATTGCTTCCATAAGATTGGTTTGTGAGTGATCTGTGAGGCATTTTCTCCATTAATGACTGGTGTGGAAAAGCCCAGCCCATTGTGGATGATACCACCCCTGGGCATATGGTCCTGGGCCTGTGTATAAAGGCAAACTGAGTATGCCAGGGAGACCAAGCAAGTAAGCAGCACTCCTCCACGGTCTCTGCTTCAGACTCTACCTTCAGGTTCCTACTTGAGTTCCAGATCTGCCTTTCCTCCAAGATGGACTATAAACTGTAGGTTGAAATAAACCCTTTCATTCCATAGCTGCTTTTTATTATTTTTATATGGAAATGGAGACCCAGATGAATACAATCATCACAACTGGTAAGGGGGGGGGGTAGAAGAGGGTGGGTACAGCAGGGCTATAAGAGCCCATGACAACTAATTGTACATTTCAAAGCCAGGAAATGAGTTTGAAGGCTGTCAGTACACAGAAATAACAATATTTGAAGAAGGCGACATGGTAATTACCACAACTTGGTCATTGTACGATGTATATATGAACCAAATTATAATACAGTATGCCACGAATATGTACAAATTTAGCATTTTAAAAAATGATTATGTATAACCATGAAGTCTCCAGGGCCTTTATAAAGAGTAAATAGACCAAATTTTAAAAATCCCTCAATTTCAGCCAGACATGATGATACAGGAGTATTGCCACAGTTTAAGGCCTGCCCGGGATACACAGTGAGTTCCAGGCCAGCATAAGCTACAGCATGAGAACCTGATTCATAAACACAGAAAGGAATGCATTCTTAATTCTTTATATGTATACAAGTACATAAATGGTTCTCAGAGAAATTGTGATGCTTTTTTTAAAAGCCAGTTTTATGTGATGTATGCTGTAGAATTCCATTCCATTTCAGTGGCATTCTTGAAATAAGAAGATTATATAGATGGAGGACAGATTAGTGAATGGTTGCCAGAGGTTAGAGACCTGGGAGAGGGAAATGATAAAGAAGATGGGCTATAGGAGATGACTATAACCATAAACAGGGCAACTGGAGGGAACTGGGTAGCGATGGAACCATGTGACAAAGCTGCACAGACTGCTACACACAGATACATATGAAACTACTGTCATGCAACTAAGATTGTAGATTGTGCCAATACCAATTTTCTGGTTTTGATACTGCCTTAGAGTTTACCACTGAGAGAAAAGGAGTGACAAAAATATTGGGATCTTCCCAGATACATGTTGCAATATTGTCTAAATGGGCTTTTAAAAATAGGAAGTCTTTTTAAGTAGATGTATTTTCTATTCAACTGTCTATTCTTCTTGTGGTGTTTTGGTAGTTTGCTTTTTGATTCTTTTCCTTTTTTTGTTTTGTTTGAAGGGTAGAAATTTCTTTCTTTTCTATAGTTTTAAAATTTCTCAGTACATTGATTTATAGGTATTTATTTATTTAGTGAGAGATATACAGGTCATAGCACATGTGAGGATCAGAGAACAGCCTACAGAAATTACCACATGGGCCCCAGAGATCAAATCCTGATCCCTAGACTTAGAAGCAAGTGTCTTTAACTGCTGGGTCATTTCAATGGCCCATTTCTTTTCTTTTTCTTTTTTAGAGTAAACTTTAGGTTGCTGTGGCAACCAATGGGATTAATTATGAATTACCTATCTACTGCCTCCATAGAAAAGAGTAGGCTGGAGCTGAGTGTGTATCTCAGTGGGAGAACACTATCCATAGCATTTACAAGGTGTTCATGGTTGTTTGTTTTTGAGATAGGCTCTCTCTACAGAGCTCTGGCTGTTCTGGCGCTTGCTATGTAGACTAGGCTGGTTTCAAACTCACAGACATCTGCCTGTCTCAGACTCCCGAGTCCTGGATTTAAAGGTGTGAACTACCACGCTCTAGCTAAGGCCGGGACTTTTATCCCCATCATCACATACAAAAAATAGGCTGTTCAGAGCCAAGCTTGGAGGCATATGCCTTTAATCCCAGCACTAAGGAGGCAGAGACAGGTGTCTTTCTGTGAATTCAAGACCAGCCTGGTCTACAAAACCAGTCCAGGACAGCCAGGGATGTTATGCAGAGAAACCTTGTCTCGAAAACAACAACAAATAACTGTTCTTTTTTTTTTTTAAAAAAAAAAAAAAGCAAGGTTAAATCCAAAGGCTCCTAACACAATCAAAATCAGTATTCCAGTTAACCTGTTGTGTGTGCAATACATACTCACCAATAGTAAAGAGTGTAGTTTGTGTCAGGGCTTGTATTCTTTCCAGGAAGCCAGGAACACTTCATATAGCTCAGGTTGTGCCAAATGCACTGGAGATCAGTCACAGCAGACTCAGGATCACCTAGAAGATCCAGGCAAAAGTCCCTGTCATAGAAAACAGTCAACAACCTAAATCCTAATCTCACACTCATTTCACCAGAAGTCACCCAGGACAGTGAAAATACAAATGTAGTTGTTCACAGCTTTCTTTCTTATCTTTTTATACAGAGAAAGCATCTTTTGTAGCTCTAAAGGAACCCTACTCTTATTTTTTTGTTGTTGTTGGTTTTATTTTGTTTTTTTAAAGATATTTTTATTTATTTTATGTATGTGAATACACTGTCACTCTCTCAGTCACAGCAGAAGAGAGCATAAGATCCCATTACAGATGGTTGTGAGCCATCATGTGGTTGCTGGGAATTGAACTCAGGACCTCTGGAAGAGCAGTCAGTGCTCTTAACCACTGAGCCATCTCTCCAGCCCAGAACCTTACTCTTCTAACTAGAGAGAATGGTTAAAAGTCATATAATATTTCAACCCTATGCAATGCCTACAAAATAACTAAATGAATGCATAAATGCAAACCCCTGTGTTTTGTCATTTTAATATTTATTTTAATTAAAATATAATTATATCACTCTCCTTCCCTTTCCTTCCTCCAATACCCCCTATATCTCCCTCACGTCCTCTCAAATTGATGGCCTCTTTTTCTTTGGGTATTATTGTTAAATAAATACACATATGTATGTGTAAGTATATGAATACAACCAGCTAAGTCTGTTTTTGTTGCTTGTGTACATATGATTTCAGGGCTGAATACTTGATATTGTGTGTCTGCATATGGGTTGTGTGCCTATGAGTATATGTCACTGCAAAAGTCAGAAGCATCCAATATCTGGAGCTGGAGTTACAGATTGCTGTGAGCAACCTGACATGGATACTTGGAACCTAACTAGGGTCCTGTGGAAGAGGCAAGCCTTTTATAAAGACACAGTTTACTTTCCTATCTTCTCATCAAGGGAAATTCTATGGGAATATAAGCACAACTTAGGATTTAATAGCTATTTGTTGTCTGCTGTGGTTGTAGGGGCTCCTCTTCCCAGACTCCTCTTTTCTGACATCATTTTCTAAGTAGCCTAGAATGATCTGGAACTTGTCATGTAACATAGACTGGCTTTGAACTTGTAATCTTCTTGCCTCATCCTCCTGAATACTGAGATTAGAGGTGTGTACCACCAAGATGGCTGTCTTTATCTTTTGTTAACTCTTTGTTTGGCTGGCTCAATCTCCTGGCTTCAAACAATTCTTTCCATCTTGGCCTCACACGTAGATGTGACTACAGGCATATGCCACCACACCTGGCCTGAAATCCTCCTGATGTGACATATCTTTTGATAAAGATTTCACTTATGCCTCCACACTAATTCATTGCCTATGTTTAAAATGTCAGCATTTTGCCTTCATGCTCCTTGAAAGAATACTCCACTGAGCCATCACAAACTATTTTATGTCACAATATAATTGCTTTTCAAAGTATTAAGCTCCTAAAAAGTACAAATATAGTAGGCCAATCTGGTTTAAATCATGATCTCAGTCTCCTCACAGTCCTAAATTGTATACCTTTAAAAGCAGTACTTCATACGTTCTTTTGGTCAATGCAAAGCAGAGAGGCTTGAAGAACAAGCCATGATGTGCTAAGATTTGGAAGTTGGAGGTGAAGCTTGGCCCTGCTTAACAAAGGGCCAAGATAATATGAAAAAATAAAATGTGCTAAGTATTTATTGTAATCCTCTCAATGGCCGTAAGAGGCAGGCACTCTCATCTTATAGATGAGGAATATAGATGGGGGCGGGAGGTGCAATAAACAAATCAAGCTCACACAATTAGTAGCTTGGCAGAGCTGGGATTTAGACTTTGGTAGCTGGTGTCTGGTAACCTTGCTTTTCATTAACGTAGGCTCCTCCCTGTGCATAAGAGGCAGAAGGACTGTCACTGAAGTGGTATTAGAGGACAACGATCCTCAGCACCCAAGAGCTTTTCTTTTGATTAGTCATGTACTCAAGCTAGGCCATCATGATTATTCTTAATACCAAACTAATTTCCATATGTCATGAATCGGACAGTACTATAGGTTCCATAAAAGCACTGGGCTTGAAGATCTAGAGCAAGTCAATTCATCTTCCCTCTATCATGAAACAGATCAGGGAGGGTAAGGATGCATGCCTTACTTAGTTCAGATAAGTGGGTAGGTACATTTTAGGGAGGAAGAGAGGGAGAGAAGAAGGGAGGGAGAATGTGTGTTCATTTTTTAAAATTATAAACGGAAGCATTCTACCTATGTAGATATATCATTATTACTCAAATTCTCTGTGAGCAACTTGAAGAGGCAACATCATCAAATGTATCAACATGTAGGACAGGTACTAACATTTATTTGACTCAGTAAAACATTGAGAATAAAATGAACTCATGACCAGTGACCATGACACATTTTTATCTGTTACCTTCAGGGGGTGAGATGCACTTTTTCACCAAAGGGCTAGGCTTCTCACTTTCATTGGCACTACACTGGGACCCCACTTGTAGACAGATTTTCTCATTCAGGGGTAATTCCTCTTTACGATGAGTTTCAGGAGCAATTTTCTGAGAGTACAAAGTTAAAAAAAGAAAAAGAAAAAAAAAAGAAAGAGTAACTTCTACAGAAAACACAAAAAAGACACTTAATAACAGTCTTAGCAGACCCAAATATTTAAGAAAAATCATCAGTTCTTATTATAAGATTTACTTAAAGCTAACATCAACTTTCTGCAAGCAAACTGAAAGGAAACAATTATTAAAATTCCATCAAGATCAAGGTTAAAAATATGTCACATCAAAACTCCAGTCATCATGGAGATCTCTGGAGAAGAAGGTCCAAAGGGACACTTTATTAAGTACTTTTTTTGTGGTGTCTGAGTAAGTTTCAAGGGTTGCTAAATATATACTTCCATGCTTCATCTGGAACACAGATAAGGAAGCTTTGTGGAACCACAGAGGCCCCAGACATCTCAGATCAGACACCAGAAATCTAAGACTAAATCACAAATCTGTTTGTTATGACTCAGACCAAAGTTATTACAGGTCTCTGTAGGAAATTAACATTTCCAGAGGTGAGAGGAATAATTAAGAATGAAGCTGCTTTTAATCAGAATTCCAAAGACAGCACTTCCTGTTTTGTAAAAGTTTCTGATTCAAGTTTCCCATAGTATTTCCTTTCATAATTTCCTGGTGACCATGAAGAGGGGAGAAATGAGCACGTTGCTTAATCTACCACCTCAATCAGCAGGTGATATTTTACATGCCTGGTGCTGGCTGGGAATGAAGGAGACCTGAGTGAGTCACCTCTGAAATCAGAAAATGAGGATGCTCTCAGGAAGTCACCAACAAACCCATCATGAATATACTAGAGCCAAGATATACATACAGAGACAAAATAGTTCTTAGGCCCAATTAAGATAGTGCTCTGGAAAAGTATGGTGAGATGACAGAAAAATAGATCTTTTCAAGTAAAATCCTGGCTTGGAGAAAAGAAGTGGTGACTTAACACCAACATGGGGAATCTAGCATAATGATGCTTATCCTCATGAGGGCCTCCAGCTTGCTATTCATAGCCAAGGGCATTTTCACAAGGAATTCTTGATTCTTGGCCAAGAAACCTACTTATTACTTGGCTTCCCATATAGGCCTCTGCCTACCAGGATGTAAAAGAACAGTGCTGACAGAAGTCGTCCTGGAATGCCTCCTCATTTTACAATTGTCCCTTTATAAATGAATGTGTGCAGAGGAAGAGAGGTCTTTGACAGAGCCCATGAAACTCAAGACTGGCCCCTGCCCCCAAGACAGTGATAACGATGGCAGAAAGGCTTCCAATGTTAAGTCTCACCAATGTCCCTATTTTATCCATTACAGGTTGCTAAATGAGACTTGCTTACTCAGAGATCCTTCGTAATTCTCATCTAGGACATACATTCACTCTCTAAGGACACCATGGGGAAGTGTACTGGCAAACCTCATAAATTAGGGCTCAGTGGTACAGTACTTATCTCAAAAGTGTGATGCCTGGGTTCAATCCCTAGTATCACAGTTTTTAAGGTTTCTTATTTAAAAGAACCTTTTTTATTTTAAAAAGATATATATTTTTTAGAAAGCATAAATTAGGATCATGGGGGATCTCACTTAGAGTTTTTTATACTGTGATTTTTAAATTAATAATTGCTTCTGATATAAATTTGAATCTTATCTTCTAGGTATATGCATAATAAAACAAATATTTAAAGATAATAATTAAAAAAAAATCTCTTTCCACGATGGCACATGCCAGTGATCCCATAATTTGGGAAGTAGAAGCTGAGGAATCAGGAGTTCAAGGCTAGCCTTGGCTACATAATGAGACAGAAACCAGGCTGAGATACAAGAGAGCCTGTCTCAAAAAGACAATCTCCAACTTTGAAGTATGAAATATCAAATGAATAAAATAGGAATGAATAAATAGGTATGAATAAAATAGGAAGCTTGAATATTAATGATCAACAAGTCTACCGTGTCTCTCTGTATCAGACAAGAAACAAAATTCTTCCCAACAGATCCTGCATGATCCACATACACAGATGGTTCAGCTTTGGTGCATCATTCCACTGGTAGCTATTATAATGACAGTATTCTTCACCTCTCTGGGAATCTGGCCTTCTTGTAAAATTTATCCAAGCCTAAGGCTGTAGCCCTGAATTTCTCCATCTCCCTGAAGAGGAACGCCCAGTTGGCTCCATCACACACCTTTCCTGACTCTCGTTCTCTCCCAACAGGAAAGGGAGCCAGCCTTGGCTTGTGCCTCTGTGCATGCTTGGACTGAAGGGCCTTTGATTCATTTGCCCAGTGGGACTTCCTTATCTCTTGGTGATGAAAGAAAACCTAAAATGCATTGCCAGAGCTGCCTCAGCTCCCCAGATTGGGGAACTAATGGACAGGGATAAAACGATCATGGAGGGTAACTAGTGATATCAATCTTTTGCTTTCCAAAACTTCTCACTAGATCTCTTGTATCTTTTTTTTTTTTTTTTTTGGGTTTTCGAGACAGGGTTTCTCTGTGTAGCCCTGGCTGTCCTGGAACTCACTCTGTAGACCAGGCTAGCCTCGAACTCTCGAACTCAGAAATCTGCCTGCCTCTGCCTCCCAAGTGCTGGGATTAAAGGCGTATACCACCACTGCCCATCGATCTCTTGTATCTTGATAAGCCTCTTTGTGAAAACTTCAAACAAACTGCAGACTTGATCTTATTTAGCAACTTGGGAGCACTGTTCAATAGGCCTAGGGGTTAGTTACAATCCTAAAGATGATACTGAGGTTGTATCCAAAGGATAGGAAGAGAAACATTGCTCTGGCTACTCATTTGAAGCCTCAGGGCAGTAAACTCTAGGAAGTCTAGACAATACCATCTTTTCAAAATCCTGGACCCCACAAAACTCCTCTTTCACTACACAAAATGAAAGAAAATGTATACTCACCAGAACAATTGAGTAGATGTATCAAAAAGAACCCAGTCATCCAATCCAGCCAGCAATCATTTATTTAAATCAGCTGACTACTTCTAACAGACATGGTTTACCTTTTTGCCCCGTTATTTTCCTTGGGCACCAGGAAATGCAAACCCACCTACTACTAACACCTCATCTTTCCACTTTCCCATGTCATTTACTTTTAGACACCAAAGTTCTTGCACATCTATCTGTATACATGATTCGTGAGATGCTAAATGTAAAAAAAAAAAATGCTCTGAAATTGAGTGTCACATTAATACCAGAACACAGAGCTACAGACAAGAATAGAAGAACTAACTCAGGAAAAAGATAACTGATTATTTATGGGTGCCACATACATCCAGCTATCTAGTATTTTCTATAAGAACAATGAATTATATTCAATCATCAAATAATTAGCAACTTTTTTCAAATGTTTGATTTTTGTTGAGAGCTGTTTCTATAGTTCTCTCCAGTTGAAATTTGAGAAAAATCTAAAATAAAATCCCCACTCTGGAGATTACAATTTGATTCATTCTTGGCTTTGATCCAGAGTGTTTGGTCACTGTACCTCAGCCATGGCATGTATTGTAGCAAACTTACCTTATCCTGTTGGTCATCAAAGTGACTAAAGTATCTGAGACTGCAATTTGGACTGGCTCCCTCAGGAGGACTCCATGTCCATATTATTGTGCAGAGATTTTCGACAGAGACACTCAAATTCGTCACAGGTGGCTGAACTTCTGTTCAAATGAAACATAAGACAAACATTTATCAGTGCCAGCCAGAATTTTTAATGGTTTATTTAATCCATTCTCCCACATCCTAGAGGCCAAGACCAACACGCTGAGTTAATGATACCCAACATTTGCACATTTGCTGAGACAAACACAGTGTTACACTTTCCACATATTAATGATGAAAATCTCCATAGACCCCTTTTGAAATAGGGACTGCTGTTGGCTTCATTTTAAAAACTGTGATGACTATTTGGGTGTGGTCTTTCACATCTGTAATCCCAGTACTTGGGAGCCAGAGGCAATAGGATCATCCTGAGTTTAGGGCCTGCCGGAGCGGCATAATAAATTCAAGGCCAGTATGAGCTGTCTCAAAAAGGGGGGGGGGATGGAGGGTTTGTGGAGGGGAAACTGGAAAGAAAGATATAATTTGAAATGTAAACGAATAAAATGATTAATTAAGAAAGAAAGAAAAGAAAAAGAGCAAAGAAAGAAGAACAAAGGAAGGAGAGGGAAGGGAAGAAAAGAGGGAAAACAAGTTGTCAAGGTAACTCACTGGATAAAGTCACCTGCCCATAATCCTGGGAACCTAAATTCAATCCCCAGGGTCTACAAGGAAGGAGAGAACAGACCCTTGAAAGGTGTTTTCTGACTCCCACACACATGTAGTGGCTTGCATGTGCAATAAAACACATACACTATACTTTTAAAATTATAACAGCAAAAGTAATGGAGGCACAAGGAAGTCAGTCACTTTACCTCATACCACATGACCAGTGACAGAGCTGGGATTGCAATAACGTGGCTTTTGGTCACCTTCTTTTTTTCAGATAGTTTCTCATAGAGCTCAGACTGGCTCCAAACTCACTTTCTAAGCTGGCCTTAAACTCCTGACTTTCTACATCCACCTCTCAACTGGTACAGTTACAAGTATGCATCACTATGGCACATATCTTTTCTTTCTTTCCTTTTCTTTGTAGTTCTATGATTAGAACTTAGAACCTTGAACATAGGAGGTATCTCTGTCACTAAGGTACATCTCTATCTCTAAGGTCATAGGCTTAGTTAAATATAATTAATATAAAAATAATATATTTTCCTTAGTATCCATGTGAGGTCTATTCCAAAACCTTATTTGAAAAATGAAATTTGCAATTGTTTCTGTGTAGCATTTGCATATAGTTCATGTACAATCTTCTATATACTTTATTTTTTATTAACCATTTTATTCATTTATATTTCAAATGATATCCCCCTTCCTGGTTACCCCTCCACCAATCCTCCCATCTCATCCCCCCTCACTCCTTTTGCCTCTATGAGGGTGTTCCTTCACCCATTCACCCACTCTTGCCTCTAGCATCCCCCTAATCTAGGGCATCAAGCCTTCCTCCCCTCCCATTGGTGTCAGATAAGGCCACCCTCTGCTACATATGTAGCTGGAGTCCTGGCTCCCTCCATGTGTATTCTTTGGTTGGTGGTTTAGTCTCTAAGAGCTCTGAGTGGTCTGGTTAGTTGATATTGTTCTGCTTATGGGGTTGTGATCCCCTTCAGCTCCTTCAGTCCTTCCCGTAGCTCTTCCATTGGGGTCCCCAGGCTCAGTCCAATGGTTGGCTGTAAGTATCTGCAACTGTATTGATCAGGTACTGGTAGAACCTCTCAGGGAGCGGCCATATCAGGCTCTTGTCTTCCACATACTTTAATGGTGCATAGATCAATGTTAATCTGCATTGTTTGGAGGAATAATGGCTAGAAAAACTAAATTATAACATGTTCAGTACAGATGTAAGAAATGATTCTTATATCTTTCTTTTTCTTTCTTTTATTTTAAATTGACCAGCCCATGAATGAGGAGCCTATGGATTCTAATTTATTTATTGTTTTGGTAACTGACTCTCACTATGTAGCCTTGGCTGAGCTAGAACTTGCTATGACTATGTGGACCAGGATGGTTTTGAACTCACATGGACTAACTCACCTTTGCTCTCCAGTGCTAGGACTATGGACTCCTAAACATTAGCATTCCCAAGAGTCTTCCTCCAGGATACTGGGGTTCCTCACACTTAATACAAACATTTTACTCAGCTGTTTTGTGACTTTGCAAACCAGGTTTTCAATTGTGCTCTCTTCAGTTGTCCTCAGACTAACATGTCCTAGTCCTTGGGGTTTTGTTTTGTGTTGTTTTCTTTCTAATATAGCGTTTCCAAAGAAGTACTGAGAAGGAGATTTAGCACCCCTGATTCCCCCTGGGATCTGACACTAAGCAGCTGGAGCTAGAGAGGGAAAGTAGAGAAACCAAAACAGTATTATTTCAAACTTTCGTGAGAACTTATAAAGCCAGGATTATCAAAGTCCCGTGGCAGAAGCTGGGTGGGAGTGTAGAGGGGTTCTCTGCCTTTCTTTACAATGATTCTGCAAACATCGCAAAACAAAGTGTATTAAATCCATTTAAAAACCTACCAGACATGGTAGGCCTACATGTAATCCCAGTACTCAGGAGACAGAGGCAGTAGGATCTTGAACATCACCCTGCACTGCAAATAGAGACCCTCCATGTCAAAAACAAAACCAAGGTCAACAATAACAACAACAAACTAAAGCAAAAACAACCCTCAAGGAGCTAAGCATATAGCTCAGTGGTAGAATACTTGTCTATAATTTGCCAAGCCCTGAGTTCTAATCCAACACTGAAAATAATAATAGCTGTTGTTATTAATATGATGAATTAAGAGCCATAGTTATAATATTTTATTGTAACATTACAAAAACTCCATCAGCCCCATGGTCACTATGTAGTTAAGGTTTCCCTAACACTCAATTTAATATTTCACTACTGTTTGGGCAGCAGCCTTTAAAGCCCTTAAACCTTGATACTGCTTTACTTGCCTGATACAACTACTGATAAGCTTTTCCCCAAGGCCCAATTTGGGGAGGATACAGCCTTGAGCATGTCAAGATCTTTAGAAGCAGGAAATTCCTACCCCAGTGTCTTAAACTGAGCTAGTAGCTTACTATGGTGGCCCATAGATATAATTTCATCACTCTTAATACTGAGGCAGAAGGATCACTGCTGAGTTTAAGGTCAGTCAGCTGTATGGTGAGCTCTATCAATTAGGATTCAAGAGACCACAATATACTTGAGGACTTCCTCAGAGTTTCCAGAAACTATTTCATTCTGCAGTTTCCAGAAACAAGTTTTAGCTAAAAAGAAAGATACCTGGTGTGGTGGTTTGAATAGATTTAGCACCCACAGACTCATGTGTTTGACTGCTTGGCCCATGGGGAGTGGCACTATTAGGAGGTGTTTGAGTAGGTGTGGCCTTATTGGAGGAAGTATCTCACTGTGGAGGTAGGCTTCGAGGTTTCCTCCTATGTTCAAGCTCTGCCCAGTGCACAAGACAGTCTTCTTCCTGATTGCCTTTAGTTCAAGATGTAGAACTCTCAGATCCTCCAGCACCATGTCTGCCCAGAAATAGCCATGTATCCAACCATGATGACTATGAACTAAGCCTCTGAAACTGTGTAAGACAGCCCCAATGAAATGTCTGCCTTTAAAAGTGTTGCCTTAGTTATTGTGTCTCTTCACAGAAAAAAAAAAAAAACAACTAACCAAGACACTTGCTTAGCAGTTCCTGATATTCTATCTATCTAGTTAGCTCCCCCACAAATATTAAAGACCTGATAACAAAAGCATTTGAATGATTACCTATTGCAACTTCTATTGGATTCTAAGATTTGAGATAATTTAAGACAATTAAACTCTACCCTGTTTTGCTGGGTTTTGTGAGTTGTTTTTTTTTTTTTTGAGATAATGTCTTACTACTACTCAGACTGCCTTGAACTCACTATGTAGACCTAAAAGTCATACAAAACCTTCTACCTCAGCCTCTGATATATTTGAAATCTATCAAAAGTCTGCCCTAGTTGTAATCTTCCAAATGAAATTCAATTTTCCCATCTGTTTGAAAACACTATTTAGCCATATCTAACTGGTTTGCATTTTAAGCTACTTGGGGGCTATTGAGCATTTTCTTTTCCTTTTTCCCTGAGTGGATGCTTCATAGATGTTAAGATTTTTTCTGCTACCTACATTTTAAAAACTGTACATGGATGCAGGGAGTGCATGTTGTGGTATAGGGAACATCAGTAATATGCCTTCCTACCTAGATAGGTAGATGAGCAATAATCTGAGCACTCAGAAGGCTAAGGCAAGGGAATTGCACCCATTTTGAGGCCATTCTGGACTACATCATGAATTCCAGGCCAGTCTGGGCTAAGAGCTAAATCCTGTCTAAAGTGCACAGGCACACATACACACACATAACACATCCCATCATCACCACCACTACCACCACAACCACCATGATGCTGACTGCATGCTGAGTGGCAGACTCCAGGTAATATGAAGACATGTTCTAAGTAGGCATGCTGTCTCATGCATGTAATCTCAGCACTTGAAAAGCTGAGATACAGGAACTTTCACAAATTCAAGGCAAGTCTGGATTACAGAATTAATTTTTCTCAGAAAGAAAGAAGGGAGGGAATGAAGGAAGTAAAAAAGAAGAAAAGAAAAAGAATCTCTGTGCTTAGAGACCCTACAGATGGCTGAAAGTTTGCAATTTTTAGATAAAGGAATGGACTAGGAATACTGCAGTTATTTTCAATCAAGATTTGATCAGTTTTAACTTTTCACACAACAGTGGTTACGGAAAGTTGACCCTGGGCAAGCAAATGTGCATGTGCTTCTAGAATAGCTGACACAAAGCTTGTCAGAGCAGGCAAAGAGAACCCTGTCCTCCAAATATTGGAGATCTATATTCTCATCACTGGTTACTCTGATAAGAGAGGCAAAGACAAAGACCATAGTCAAGTTGTGGCATTGACTCTATCATTGTAAGTCCGTTATCTTCTGGCACAAGTGACATTCAAGAAATACAATGGCACCCTTCTTCTCTTTCTCATTTTCCCCGTTTTTCTTTTGGGGAGCTACACGTGAAAGAGTCAAGACATTTAAAATTAACTGCATACATGAGGAAGATTAAGGACAAAGCTTCCAAAAGACCTAAGAGAGCCTCAAGTCAGAGACAGTCTCAATAATGAAAATAAACAGACACAGATGATCAAGCAAAAATCCCCAAGTGAATACAAGGAAAGAGTGTCCTCAGGACATAAGTGAACAACTGCACATACAAAGTCACAGTGGTTAGGACAGCATGCAAGCTCAAGCCAGATCAAATCCAAGTCTGGAGATTGGAGGTAGACATGAAATCTCACTCCTTGCAGGGGAGCCAGTTGCCACTGATAGTTTCTGGCAGAGAGAGGAAAGTTAGTTGTCTTTAAGAGTGCTGCCCCTGGTGTGTTGCTCACACTCTAGTAGAAGGCCACACATCCATGAATGTATGGGCAGCAGAAATTGGACTTGATGGGTAACAGAAAAAAAAAAGAGAGACAAAGTTAGATGACTAAGGAAGATGACTAGGTGTATGGATCTTGAAAGAGTTGGAGGAGGGGTGAATTTGATCCAAATTCATTGTACAAAATTCTCAAGAAATTAATAAAAAGGTGGGAGCCAGCAAATAATCTGCTCTCCAAAATTACTATATTCTTTTATTCAAATACTCTATTTTCAGTAAAAGCCAATCACAATTCATAAAAAAGGAACAGTAAAGTATAGGTATTCTTTTTTTTTTTTCCTCTCTATTGGCAATGCTGAGGATGGAACCCAGGGTCTTGTATATACTAGGCAAGTGTTCTCTAACTGAGCAATATCACTGAGCAGCATTTCAGCAAGTGTGACCGGTCAAAGGAAAAACAATCAGGATAAACTGTCCCTGAGAAAGGTAAGTGTGCGAGACAAAGAGTTTTTTAAATGTCTTAAAGATGCTTAAAGAAGTAAAGAGAGGTTACAAAAAAAAAACCCAGAAATAGTAACAACATAAAAGGAAGCTAATGCCAAGTTCTGGAAACGCAAAATAAAATAACTGAGCCCAGCACAGTGGTTCTCACCTGTAACCCAGGCGTGCAGAAGGCAGAGGCAGGAGAATCACAGAAACCTGAGGTCAGCCTGGGTTACAGAGTGAGCAGTCAGTGCTATATGAGTAAGGTCTCACGTGCAATCTCTCAAAAGATAATAATAAAATAAAAAAACAAAATGAGGTATTTAAAAATAGATTGGCTCAAACAAATGAAATAATCAGCAAACTTGAATATAACACAATGAAAATTACTGAGTGAATAACAGAAAAATAAGGCTAAAGAAATATGGATCTTAGCTTTGAACTTGTAGATATGTGTTTAATTTGGAGGGTCCACAGAGAACAGGAATTCAGAAAGAACCTATGATACAGGAGAGGAGAAGAACTCTTAAGGCAGAAGAGGATTGTAGAACATATGTGTCATGAAAGTAAGTTGGGCAGTGGAATAAGTTAAGGGCTTAAGCAGGGATGGGAGAGGAGAGAAAAGAAATAACAAAAACTCAGGATTATGAGAAAAACACTACAAAACCCACTATTTTGTAAGCTAATTCATGTATGTATGTATGCATATATGTATGTATGTATATACATATCTATATATATAGATAGATAGATATCAGAGAATAAATGACTATATATATACACATATATATTACTATTAAAATATAATATATATAAGTATATATATTAAAGGAGGAGAGCTGGCAGGCATGATGGCTCATGGTTAAGGTACTTGCTGTTAAACTTGGCAATCTAAGTTCAAGCCCCAGAACCCATATAGTGGACAGAGAATACTGACTCTTATGTTGTTTTTTGATCTCCCACACATGTTGAGTAGAATGCCTTCCTCCCAAAGTAAATAAATGTAAATAAAACATTTTAAAGGGAATCTGAATAGATGAATAGATGTACCCTGGACAATGCATGCGTGTGTGTGTGTGCGCGCGCGCACACACACACACACGAAGACATGGGATATTAATAAAAAAAATCTCCATGCCACTTATGGGTTACTTCCCTATAAGTTACTGGTCAAGGTAGCCAGAGAGCCCCCAATCACCAAATAACACAGGATATCACCACTGCTTTTCATTATCCACTGTAGATAGATGGTAAGGCACACCATAATTTGGTTGCAGCACACAGAGAAATCAACACAGAACTGATCTGGATACTTCCTTTGTGATGATAGCCAGATTTCAAAGAGCTGAAAGGTGTTATGTAGGCTACTGGGTGAGAAAATTCACCCAACTGGCTTACACAGGACTACACTGGGCATGGTACAATACCAACCTGTCAGGAAAGATGGTCCCTTGGGTGTAATAATAGCATGACCACTATTGGGGTAACCAACCCTCGCCTGAGAGGACTGCTCTGTGGAAAGGAATTCATACCGAACACTATACATCTAGTCAAAAGCCCATGGCTGGGAAGTCATCTGCCCTCAGAAGAACCTATTCCTGTTGTTTTGCTACAATTATGGTAGAACTGCCTCCTAAATCTTTATGTTTATACTTCTAGTTTAGTCCCACTATCATTCTTCATTTATAGATGCTTCTTTCTGCAGCAGTTCGCAGTCAATGCAGAAGACTCATAGCTAATCAAAGTGCTGAGAATAAATGACTGTTAAATGTTCGGCCTTAAATGAAACACTTGTATCAACTCTTACAAGTCCCAGGGAATAAGGGGCAAGGAGGATGTTAAGAATGTAAGAGATGGAGGACGAGGAGGAAAAGTGTGAAATGCTTCTAGACACAGCACAGACATTGAACTCATGAACTCACTGTAGCCATGGGGACTCAGAACTATCACTGCTACCTGTATAGATCAGAGGAAGCCCTGAGTGTGTGATGTCCTGAGTTGAATGTGTGTTACTGGCATAGGCACAACCATGTCAAGGACCTTAGCCTCAGACCCACAGAGAAATGGACAAGCCTTCCCTTCCGGTCCATGTGTAGATGTTAATAGTTTGTGCAGAAAATGTTCATCAAATCTTTCTCCTGCTAGATATCTACAGCCTGAAGACTGTGCCCCTACAGCTCCTACTGAGATTGGCTAAACCTATCTCCTTGACATACCATAAACCCTGCCTCCTTGTTTATCTTTATATAATCACCCACCTCCTTTCTTCTTGTTCAGTCTATGTGTAATAACTCTGCCTCCTTCTATAGCTGTGTACAATAACTCCACCTTCCTATTCAATTCTATATAATAAACACAGTGAGCTTTCTGACATGCTGTGGCTTCTCCATTACAAAGCCCAGACCACCTATTCCTAGCTTTCTGCCCATGTGTCTACCTGTCTGTCTTTTCTTCATTCCCTCACAGCCCAGTTAGGTATGACCCTAGAGCTGCATTAAGAAGTTACCTATTCAATATCAAGCCAGCAAATATTTCCAACATGGGTAGTGGAATGGCTCATGGGGCTCCACCCCTTGGCAACTGGTGGGTGCTAGTGGAAGAAGAGCCATTTTTCTTTAGAGTATGGCTATTGGTAGGTTTCCCATGTTCTTGAAGGCAACACTAACAGGACTTAGTGTTTACCATAGGTGTTTTATTTTTTTTAAGACTGAAGAAGAATAAACAGACCCCCCCAGGAACCTGTGAGACAACAAGAAGGGAAGAAAGACAATTTTAAGAAATACTGAAGGGCAAGGGAAATGGTTCCTATGGCAAGGCAGGCATGATTGTAATCCTGGCACTAAGGAAGTAGAGATAGGCAGATACTTGGGGCTCACTGCCCAGCCAGCATAGCCTACTTCACAAGCTACAGACAAGTAAGAAACCCACAGGAAGAAATGGGCAGTGCCTGAGGACTGACTCCTAAGGCTGAATAAAGAAGGGGATGGGAAAGGGGAAAAAAAGTAGAGGGGAAAAAGAGAGGGATGGAGGCTTCTAGATCTGATGTGTACCTGTCATCCCAGCCCCTAGGAAGTAGAAGCAGGCCAGGAGGTGGTGGCGCACGCCTTTAATCCCAGCACTTGGGAGGCAGAGGCAGGCGGATTTCTGAGTTCGAGGCCAGCCTGGTCTACAGAGTGAGTTCCAGGACAGCCAGGCCTACACAGAGAAACTTTGTCTCGAAAAAAACAAAAACAAAAAAGGAAGTAGAAACAAGCAGATCAAGAAGGAGTTCAAGGTTATCCTCGGCTAGGTTACTAAACAAGTTTCAAACCAGCCTGAACTACATGAGACCCTGTCTTAAAATCTAACTCAGACAAAGAAATGGTAATCAAAAACTCCCCAAATGGTATGAAAACTAGGATTACAAACAACCAAACACAACCTAACTTTATAATTTAAGGGATTATTAAAAGAACAGGTCAGATCCGAATTTAGGAAAATAAAGAAACTTACAAAAAAGATGAGAACAGAGATAAATGAACTAAGAAGTGGGAAAGTAAAGCTGTGCTAATAAAAATAGAGGGTTCTTTCAAAGGCAGAATAATTTGTAAATCTTTATCTAGATAAAGAAAAGCCTGCAGTGACTAAAACCCAAAATGAAAATGGATGTATTAAATGATGGCATATTACTACTTGTTCTAAAACATGAAAAATGATTACTAACATATTTGATGTTTTAGATGAAATACACAAATCCCTAGAAACACAAAATCCACTGAAACCAAATCACAAATATATAATGTGAAATCAGTGATGAAATGTATCTCCTAACCCCCACCTTCAAACTCCAAACCTGATAACTTCATGGGCAAATTGCATCAAATATCTAAAAAGTGAATACCATACATTTCTAAACATTTTCAAAGGCCTTAAGAAGAAAGAATACTTCCTATTTTTTTCTTTGAGGCCTGTATTATCTGATCCTAAATACAAATAGACTAGTAGAAGGAAAGAAAACTACGAACCATTATAATCTCATCTATAAATCCTCAATAAAATGCCAGCACAGTGATTTCAGTAACATACCAAAAGGATTGTACACTATGACCAAGTGGGATTTATTCCTGGAAGGATGACTCAACATATAAAAATTGATCAATATAATATACCACATAACCACAATGAAAGGAGAAAACACCATAGCATTATCCCAACAGATGCAGAAAAAAACAACCTGGCAAAACTTAGCAACTGGAGCTAGGGGTGGAGCAGGGAAGAGGCACTGGGTTCAATACTCAACAGGCATCACCACCCAAAGAAATGCCTTTTCATAATAAAAACATTCAAGTTTGGGCTTGGTGGCACATGCCTACAGTCTTGTCTACGCAGAATACTGAGGCAGGGAGACTGACTGTTGGAGGTGTGGCTAGGTTAAAAGGCAAATTTCAGGCCAGCCTAGGCAACTTAGCAAGACGGTGTCTCAATTACAAAAAAAAATTAAATAGGTTGGGAATATGATGATAGAAGGCTTGCCTTGAATATGTGAGGGCCTGCATACAATCCCCAGCTTTGAAAGAAGACATGATTCTTATAAAAAGGAATGGGGAAATGCATTCAATAGCCTAACTTCTTGAACACCACAGCTGAAGCATATTCAGAGAACCTGTGTGTAGTTAGGTACAATCTAACACAAACCCTGTTTTCAGAATGCCTAGGGTTCCTGAAGCCCTGGGTTTAACCCCAAATATAGCAAAGGGGATATGCTCTCTAAAACAGAAAATGCAATCTCCAAATTGTAAGCACATACTAATACATGTGATTTTGTAATACACAAATACAAAAAAGCAACTATAAGACATATGCATGAATAAGTGGTGAGTATACTTGACTAGTCTCTAGGGGCTTTGGGTGACTTACCTCACTCAGTAGAGTGTAGATTAAGAACTAGGCTCAACTGTAGAGCCTAGTTTATATCCTAACTCTGCATCTACTCTGTGGCAAGTTATCTAACCTCCCTGTTCCAAAACTTTCTCATAACGTAAGGATGAGCACCAAAACCTATCGCAAAAGGGTGATTATAAATATTAAACAAGCTAAAGTAGGTAATGTCTCACACCTGCAATCCCAGCACTCCAGATGTTGGGGAAGGAAGACTGCCAAGAATTTAGAGCCAAGCTGGGCTAAGTAACAAATACCAGGCCAATGGGAGCTATGTAATAAGACCTTTTCTAAAAAAAAAAAAAAAAAAATAGGTAAAAGGTTACAACAGTTTATACACAGAGCAAGTTTTATAGAACAAATTAGCTGCTTCCTTCAGACACAAAATGGGCAGTTGCATGTGTTTTCTGGGTTCTGTGACATCACACATACTGCTTCTGTCTTCCTTTGGCATCACCTTTCAACCATTTAATGGGAAATGATCATTGACTTTGAACAGAGGAGTATAGAAGAGGACAAAATACAAGTAGATCTTTTTACCTTGACCCTCAGTGTGTCTATCACCCATCCCCACATTCTATGTGAATTAGGAGATAACACCATCAGTAATTGTTTTACTGTAAGGTCCTTGGTTTAGCAGATTACTTTTGCTTTCTCTTGTTCAATCTCAGGAGTTGGCAGAGGCATGTAGATTTCGGGAAAAGTGAAGAAAATCATAAGAGTCATACGTGAGTCATTTGTCTTTTTTCCTTCACATGCAGTCATCAACTCCCACTCCCTTTTTTTTCTTTTACTACATCTTTCATAATCATCCACAATCACACTAATGTGCTCCCCTCAATGGGAAGATACCATTAAGTCACAATCCTACGTAGGAGGTATGTACATACTGAGCATCTTTCTAATAAAAACCTGTATCTGCCAGCCATATTCCACCTCACTAAGCTTCACACTCCAATGGTTCCTTCTACCCAGGCAAGTCTCCTTGCTTGCTTTTCTCCAGACTGTGCCCTGATCAGGATGTTTAAGCACAAATAAAGCTCTTTTGCATAGACTGACTTTACTATCCCTTCTGGCCAAGTCAGGTTCTTGACTAGCCACTTTCTCATCTTTTCTCCTGCGTAACCCCTACCACACACACACACACACACACACACACACACACACATACCCACCCCCCCACACACACACGTGTACACTGGAAATAATTTTCACCATTCAAATTCTACTCTTCCTAATGGCTTATCTTAAATTTGTTTTGTTCTGTGAATTTTCCAGCCTTCAGTTTCCTCTCTTCTGAATGCCTATTGTTTGGAGTACATGGTCCAGCCATTATGAAGCCAGTCTCTAAGATATGACTAGTCTGCATATACTTTTATGGATCCCACCTAGTCCCCATACTAGTACACTGGGAGGTATCTACCTATCTCTTCTGCTAGGCTAGCTGTTATTAAACCATGCCCCAACATGGGCTATTGAGCTAAACCAACTAAACTAAACTAAACTACTAACTAACCTGTAGCCCCCTATTGTACCTTGTTTCTCTGTGTAGTACTTTACTGGACTGTGTATTTGGACATACTATATTTTATTTAACACAAAAAAGCATACACCTTCTCCAATAGTATATATTAGCTTCATGCAACAAAGACTTGTGAAAATACAACTTTAAATCAAAAAGAAGTAAAGCATTTAGAAAACTGCTGGAGAGACAGTAGACATGGGCATTCTAGCTGTTATTAAGCAATGCCACTGTTTAGCTATTGAGCGAAACTAGTAACCTAATCATTTTTACACAGCAGGATCAAACTAGAGAAACGCTTAAAATGTTCATACAGAGCTCTCAACACCCAAACACAGAAATTACAATTAAAACACTCGATTAAAACCCATAGAGCCCAATCTCTTCACTTCACCCATTAGAAGATTATCACATAGGGAGGGGATAATGGCTAACCCTGAGTCTCACATCCAGTCAATGTCAGAGCCATAAAAACTTAAACCTCTGAGTAAGTAGAGATAGCGAATGATTTTTACACCACAGCACAAATGCAGTATGTCTAATAGGGTGAAGAGCGACAAACGATAGTGGCAAAAATAAGTTGGGGTTTGACAGTCTTATTTGGAGGGCTCGTTGTTGTTTCAGGTGTGTGTGGGAAGGGAGCCTGCAGGAGGGAGTGTGTTGGAATGAAACTGTGAAAATCAGGACATTACTGAGGTAAGTGACCCTAGTTAAGGCTGTGGAGTGTGGTTTTCCTTACCTGTGGAAACCTGGTAACCTCAACTGAACTGGACATACTTCATAGGCAAAGATTATTCTGTGTACTCTAAAGTTCTAAGTCAACCTTCATAGCCTGGCTCTGAGTAAAACAAACAAGGCAAACACTTGAATAATTATCAGTGTGACTCAACCCTAGAGCACTTAGCTAGCTTGCATGAAGCCCTAGATACCCTCTCCAGGAACCTAGGAAGAAACGGCAATTATTGACTGATGAACTTAAGCATCCCTCAGATGTCACTCATCAGTCAAGTTTTGCCACTCCACTCAGTGCCATTTAAAACTGTAACTCCCTACTCTGTCTTGTTTTTCTCAGTAGCACCTTAGTGGTATGTGACCTTATCTTAACACAGAGAAACATATAGCCTCTGCCAAGAGTGTATGTAACTAGCTTTGTGACTCCAGGACGTGATCCATTTTTTCTCACTATTACATCCTCAGCCCTTAGGAACA
The DNA here is from genome assembly GCF_004785775.1 of Grammomys surdaster. Taxonomy (NCBI): domain Eukaryota; kingdom Metazoa; phylum Chordata; class Mammalia; order Rodentia; family Muridae; genus Grammomys; species Grammomys surdaster. Next base: position 1,902,389 of record NW_021604667.1, on the reverse strand, counting down.
CTGCCTTTCATAGATTCTACATATATTTTGTTGACAGAGCATGGGGATTTCCTAATTAACATTTCAGCTTTCATTTCAAAACACAGCATACTTGGTAAACATTTGTTAGCAATCTCTGTGTGTGTGTGTGTATGTGTTAATAAAACCTATTTTTAAAGGCCCTGATTGACACGCTTGCCAGGCCTAGTCCATGAGGTAATCATTCACCTTCGATTTTCACAGCGACTCTGCCAAGTTCATTAGTTAAACGTTGTTGACAAGCACCCGGGCAATGGTGCAACTTCCCAAACAATGTACAACTTTTCCGTAAATTTAAGATTATCTTCCACGAAATACTGTTTATTAAAGTTGGAAGAGGTCTGCCTGGATGCTCGTCAGACATTCTCAACGGATTTCTTAATGCCAGAGGAAGCCTTGATCCTTACGTCCTTTTGCTAAGATCCATGTTTAGAGGCTCCTTTTAACTTCCACCGCTAAAAGCCACACTTCCAAACTGAGCATCTATGAAGCTCAGGGCAAGGAAGTTCTTAGCTCACCAGGACTTGGTCGCCATCCCAAGGTTCCTCATCCCCTCACAGGCAAAGCCACTTGTAAGGGTCATTTTGGCAAAAATCTGTTCCTTTCAGTCCCCTTTCTCTAGACGCCAACCTCCCTGGCTCTTCCCTAGTGCTCAAGGGAAGTGAAATGGCCAGTCGCCGCGTCCGGCTCCCCTGCCACAGCGCCCGGGAAATCCCCAGCACCCAAGTCCCTCAAATCCAGCAGGATCAGGGAGACCCAGAAGGAAAGGTGAAGGCTGGCGACTTAGCACAAGGCATCGAAGGGGCCACCACCTCAGCGGGCACCCCGGCCAAGGCGATCCAACTCCTGGCGCCTCGCTGGCCCAAGTCCCTGCCAAGCCTCGTCCTTCCCACACCGCCCACCCCCTGGTGGCTGTCACCAGCCGGGGGACCACACTCACCTGTGGCCGTGGCAACTTGGCCCACGGCGGTGATCCACAGTAGCAACACCAACAAATCGCCCAGCAGCGCTGGCCGCGCCATGCAGCCCCTCGCCTCGGAGCGCGGCCCGGCTGGAGCCGCGGCAGTCTCCGCCTCCTCTGTTCTTGCTCCCACTTCCCGGCCGTGGCTCGCTGGAGGCCAGAGCCGGGCGCAGACGGGAAGGGCCGCCCCGCCCACGGCCGCAGGTAACCCGAGCGCGCGGGGGCGCCTGGGCGCTGGCGGCAGAAGGGATGGGGCGGGGCCAGCAGCTCCGGGGCTCCCAAGGAGCGACACCTGGCCTCCCTCTGCGCCACCACCTGTCACAGCTACCTGGGAGTCCTTTGGAAGACCCAAGGCGACTTCCCCTGGAGCTTTGTGGCTGGGCTCCAATGACTGGCCTCTCCCCCTCCCACTTAGATCGGGACGCATAGTTATCCCAGGTGCCAAAGGCTGCACCCTGCTACACACTAGGGCAGGGTCACGTAGGAAAAGAACCTTGGCCTGGGAATCTGGAAACCTAGCTTCTCGCCTTAGGTCTCTGAGCCCTTGTTTCCAATGTTCTGAGTCCTAGATTAGTAATACCAACCAGCTTTATTTCTCTGGGTGGACTTGGAAGTGTAAATAGGGGACTTTAGTGGCACTCTGCTTTGTGGATGGGACAACAGGTATATTTGAAAGCTGGTAATAATTGACTTGGATTTTTAGAGTGACATTCCCAAAACAAGGGATAGTGTCACTATCCTGTGTACCTGAATTGTTAAAACACACAATCAACTTATTATAGATTTAGATTTCAAAGTACATATTGTACACAAGTATGGTGTTTCATGCCTGAGCACAGTGGCCTAGATTAAACAAGTGCTTGACAATTCCAGGACTGAAGTAGAAGGATTGTCACCAATTCCAGGAGAGAAGGAGGGGCAGAGGGAGGGGGAGAGGGAGGGGGAAAAGGCAGAGGGAGACTGAGAGGTCCTAAAGCTTAGTGAGTAAAAATGAAGGAAGAAGAAAACTGAATCCTGCAGGTTGTCCTCTGACCTCCACGTGGGCACCATGGCATGTATGGGCACATGCACGCACACCTACACAAACAATGAAGAAAATGTGAAGAGTACGTAATGAGAAGATATAGAATGTGTTGAAAGGCTGCACACTGAACCCATGACACTGGGTGCTAATGAGTAGTTCTGAGATTAGGAAAGGTGAAGAAATAAGAAGTTTCTTTGAGTTTTGTACTGCTGTTGTGAAAATCAGCACAATTTGGGTGACTTAAAAGCTCTGTTCTAGTCCATTTCTGGATATCAGAAGTCTCACTAGGGGAAACCCAAGTGGAGGGAGCACAACTTTTTCTCTTGAAGATTCTCAAACATAAACTGTTTCTTTGACTTTTCCAGCTGTGAGACACTGCCCACATTCCTTGGTTTGTTGCTGTACCACTAAACCCTCTGTTTGTTTCCATGGTCAAAAGACATCTCTTTCTCTGACTCTGGTTAACCTATCTCCAGCTAACCTATTTCCATTTTCTTCTTATAAAGATCACAATAATAATCCACAAATTTTATAAGGCTTGATTTGGGGGCTAGGGAGATAGTTCGGTTGATAAAGTGCTTGCCACATAAACACAAGGACCTGAGTTCAGATCCCCAGCAACAACATAAAAAGCCAGGCACAGAAGAGTGAACCTGTAATTCCAGCCCTGGGGAAATAGAGACAGGAATATCCCTTGGATTTTTATACTTGCTCATTTACCAGTCTAGCTAAATTGGTGAGCTCCAGGTTCAGTGAGACACTCTGGCTCAAAAAGGGGGAGGGGCAATTGGGAAAGACACCTGATAATTGATCTCTGATCTCCACATGCACACACAAGCAGGCATGCACACATAAATCTATCGTTTAACCCTTATTTAATCATGTCTTCAAAGTCTTTTTTTTTTTTTTACTATGTAAGGCAATATACTTACAGGTGTTAGGCATTAGAACATGGATGGGGTTAAAAAACCACTATTTTGCCACTCTTTTCCTGATAAAGAGCCGTGTCTGGGTGGATGGTGACACCCACTGAGATGTATTTTGGTCACATTAAGTCAATAGAGATACCTGAAAGTAGCTACAAAAAAAGTTATCCATAAAATGGCTGGTTATATATCTGATTATATATCTAGTCTGAACCTCATCCAGAGGCCATCAGAATGTTTGGTCTGGCTAAACAAAGACTCCACTCTGGAAGGAAGGCTCTTGAGTTCAGTAAATATTTGTGAAGTCCACGAGCTATGGAAGACAATCATTAAAGGCAAACTTTGGCTGGAGGTGTCTAGCTCTGTGGTTAAATGTGTGCTTAGCACGCACAGAACTCCGAGTTTGGTCCTCAGCACCAAGCAAAGATTTTTTGTTTTTCTTAAGTAGAATGTGACTACAAAGAGCTGTAAACAGTTTCCAGAGCTATCACCAGAACATGTACATGGAACTGTGGAATGAAAGAAGTGTGCCTTATAAGAGGAAAGGGGCAAGAAAGATTTCTAGGAGGCTTTGTTTGTGGGGTCTTGAGACACTGGTTCTTGTTGCTAAAGGTTCAGTATGAAGCCATACCTATATGTGCATTAGCTAAAGAGATAATGGTTATGAAAACAGCGTCTGTCGAAGCTGATGGAACTGGTAGCTAGTATTGCCCTTTCAAATCCCTCTGTATGTAGCTTGGCACTCTTTAGCCCAAGGTTCCCTTTTCCTCACCACCTCAAACATACACACTTGTTGACATGTGCTATAAACATTATACAATAAGTTTATGATAACATTTCCAAAATGATTGTGGCATCTACCTTTTAAGGAGTCTCCAGTCTGAAAAAAAAAAAAAGAGCCCTGGGGAACTGGCTGAGTGCCTTCATGGAATGAGTGCTTTAAAACCTTTCACAGTAACAGTAAGAAATGATTGCGAGAGGTTACATCGAAGATTTATCATTAACCTCCAGAAATGGCTCTGATAATTTGAAGGTTGTGAGAGAAAAGACAAATCGTGTCACAGGGGAGGGAGGGAATGGGTTTCCTCTCACCCAGCTGATCCTGGTTTACTGTCTGAGAGTGGATCTATAAAGCCACTTCCCTTTCTTTCTGACTCTAAACATCCAACAACCTTTTTTTTTCCAATTGGAGTCATGAAACCAGAGAGGGTTAGGGATGCTATTTCTTCAAAAACACACTCTTCTTTATAGATTCTGTGCTTTTATTCTAAGGGCATGTAAGATTGAATTAGGCCACCCCCTGGTGTGCAAGATGAATAAAAACAAATGGAAAGCTTTCCAGGAACTGCAGTAAACAAGAAACTCTCAGTTTGGCCTTGAATAATCAAACTCATGATGAAGCAACACCAAGTTTCCTTTTGACCCTTCCAGCCCATAAGACTTGGGCCTGAGACTACTATCTGTCTCTTTTGCACTTTGGCCCTAGGGGTGGCTGGAGCTGACCTATGAACCTCATCTACTCTGGTGTGTGTGTGGGGGGGGTGAGGCCTGTTTGTTTCTTTTTATTCTTTCTCCTGCCCCACCTTCTCCTTTTAGACATTGTTTTACTACAGAGTTCAAACTAGCCTCTAAGATCCAATTCTCCCGTTTCAGCTTCCTAATATTTTTTTTTTAATGTAAAGGAGAAGATACATTTTCTAGCATGAGTTTTGCTCTGTAGCCCAGCCTGGCCTGGAAGTCACTAGTTACTATGTGAGCTGGCCTCAAACCATCAGCAGTCCTTGTGCCTTACAGAGTTCCTGGGTGACAGGCATGAGCCCCCATGCCTAGCTTCAGTTCGATGTCTTTCTGACCAATGTTTCCTTCCTTTCAGGAGCTGGAATGCAGCAGAGACAAGATAGCTGAGAGACGAAAGAATGATGTCTTCCTTCCCCCCACCCCTGTTTCCACTCATCAGGCCTCCCTCTAGCCAGTGAGAAAGAGCCTCATAAATTTAAAAAGGACTCAGACAGCAGGGTACATTATGGGTTTAACTAAACATGCTAGTGTCTTGGAAAAATATTCCACAATGTATCCTCTACCTTCTATTAAGGAAGATCCATCCAAACAGATACTCTGACAGTGTGGAGTGCCAGAAAAGAGGGGAAGTCACAGGGAATTTCCCTCTAATGACTCTAGAGCAATGGCTTCTAACCAGGGAGATTCAGCCTCCCAGATGACATTTTTCAATGTTGGGGTATTTCTGGTTATTGTGCCTGTCAGGAGTGGTTGGGGAGAGAACAGTCTTAACATGTGGTAGACAATGACCAGTGGGTGATCATCCTCCAATGTCCAGGACAACCCCACAACCAAGATTTAGCTTATTCAGAATGACACATTAGTGGCAAAATTGATAAATCCGAGACTAGGATACTCTTCCTCATAATCACACCCAGATCCTCAATCATACTGTCTAGCTATGAAGTCACTTGCTACATTAGAAAACATGTCTCAGATCTGATCCTGCCCAGACACACCATGGTCCTATTTCCTGTACTCATCAGCTGGCCTTGAAAAACCAACACAGAGCTTCTCAATGTGCAAATCTGACCAATTTACTCTTCCACATAAGCTTCCTAAAATCAGTGACACTCTTTTTTGCAAAGTGTCACACAAACCCTCAATTTCTTTGCCTACAAGTTTGCCTCATGGAGACAGATTGATTCTCCAGACTTTTATCCAGCTTCATTGCCAGCCCTGCTCCTAGGGTACTCAGGTTCCTAACACTGCCAGCTAGTTAGTCACCTTTAGGCTGAATGTCCCTTGAAGAAAATTGACTTTTTTTTTCTGTTCCAGGGATAGAACCCATTGCCTCACCCATGCTCGACAAGTGTTCTGACAGGGTGTTTATCAGTATCTGGGGATGTTTCTGGTTCTCCTGACAGGTAGGCGGGAAGAGGATATTCCTGGCATATAATTGATAAACACATGAGTACCAGACCAGCCAAAGCTGCATAGCAAAATCTCTTTGTAAAAGAGAAAAAAGGGAAGCTTCAAGAAGTGATGCGTAGAATCTGGAGACATGGCTCAGGCTGCTCTTCCAGGAGACCTGTGTTCAATTCCAGTACCCACATAACAGCTCAAAGCTGTCTGTAACTCTAGTTCCAGGGAATCTGGCACCCTCATACAGATCTACATGTAGAGAAAGCATCAATCCATATAAAAGAAAAATAAATCTGTTTTCAAAAGATATTGGGTTTTTTTTTTTAGATGTTGCTGGGTTTAGCTTAGCCTAAACAGTGAGTTCTAGGCCTAATGAGAGACTTTTATTTCAGAAAACGGAGTGGGTTCTAGAGAGAGAGAGCCCAGTGGTCAAGAGCACTGGTCACTCTTGCAGAGGATGTGAGTTTGGTTCACAGCACCCATATGGTGGCCCACATCCATTCATAACTCCAGTTCCAGGAGATACCATATCCTCTTGTGAACTCCAGAGACACAAGACATGTACATGTTACACATACATGCATGTAGACAAAACATTCATACCCATAAAATTAGAGTAATTAAAAAAGATAACATCAGTGGAACAATAACTAAAGTTGACCACTGCCCTCCAAATAAATCTGTAATGCACACACATCCACACGAAAAAGGAAAGTTTTCAATTGGTTAATTTGCTTAAGGCTTCAGAGCTACACTTCCTACTTCTCTTTAAAAATATTAACTGGCTCATGTATTCCAAGTTGTCCCCAAAATGGCTGTATTAACTGGGCATGGCAGCACAGAACTGTAATCCCAACACTCCTGAGGCAGAAGCAGGTAGATGACTGAGTTCAAGGTCAGCTTGTTCTACAGAGTGAGTTCCTGGACAGCCAGAGCTACACAGAGAAACCATGTCTTAAAAAAAAAAAAACAAGCAAAAAAAAAAAGTTATGTAGACAAGGATGACCTTGAATTCCTGAACTCCTAATCTTCCTACTGCTGCATGCTGAGACTGCAGGTCATCATACTCTGTTTATTCTGAGTAGGGAATCTTCCTCTTCCTCTTCCTCCTCCTCTTCTTCCTTTCCTTCTTTTATCTTACTATGTAGCCCTGGCTGTCCTGGAACTCAGTATATAAACCAGGTTGGCCTTGAACTCACAGAGATCTGCTTGACTCTGGTTCCCAAAAGCTAGGATTGAAATTATGACTTCCCAAGTACGAGGCTTGAAGGTATGAGCCACCACAGCTGGCGAACCCAGGATTGCTTTCTTTCTCACTCTACCAATTGAATTGCAGCCCCCAGCAACTCTACTGTTTAAAGAAACCGAAAGTTCTGTCATTTTATTCGACCTGTAGCCAAGTGTACCAAGACTCAGGATACCAAACAGAGGTTGCATCTCACTTCAGAGCCCTTGCTCCAGTCTGTCTACAGAGGTGCATTCACTGCTCCCTGGCTCTGCCAGCTTCCATCACTTCCATGACTCCTACCTATTTGTTGTCTCCAACATTTTTTCCACACAAATATGTTTTCTTGGCTCAGAATCTTTTTCCCTCTGTCAGATGTCACATTTTTTTAGTAACTACTTTGCTCCCGAATGCAAAATTATTTCCTGCTTCTCCTGTGCTTGTGTGTATGTGAGAGAGAAGAGGGGCAGGCAGAGGGAGAGAGAAGGAGGGAGGGGGAGGAAGGGAGAGAGGAAAGGAGAGAGAGAGAGAGAGAGAGAGAGAGAGAGAGGAAGGACTATTTTTTCGCCACAAGATTCAAGCTTACTCAAGTGACCAAGTGACTCTAGATAGCCTAGGAGAAGCTTGAGGTTGGTACTGTTAGAAGGAACAGCCATCAGGGGTCTTGTCCTGGAGCCATGTATACAGAGCAAGTGTCCCTTTCTTACTTAGATTTTTAGTTTATCTGAAGTGGCTTATGAAAGACATCCCCTGGCACCACGGAAAATACACAGATGACTGGAATGTGGTTAGTAGCACATGCTATGCCCTCATTGCTAGTGTTTAATTTAATTGAAAGGCCTCTTTCTTTAGCAAGGGTTTTTCTTCTATAGGTTTGGTAGAGTCCACTAAAGGGATTGCTGTTTGCAAATGAGGCATCTAATGGAACTCTTTTAGTGAAACTTGAGGCTGCTGGGTCAGTGTCCTGAAGCCTAGAGACACCTAAGCCTCCAAACAGAGATAATATTTTAATTTATGGATAAATCACACACATTAGGTGCTGTGAGGGAGTCTATGCTCCTAGCCTAAACTTCGGAAAGTTACACAAAACAATTAAAGAAGATTCATCATCGTCATCATCATCATCATCATCATATAATTATTGTATATTAATAATTATAATAAGCATGTGGGGAAAGTCATTTGTTTATGGGTTAAGTTGAGAAAAAAGTTGGGGCAGACAAATGTAGTCAGGTTCACTTTTGAAGGTGTCATGGATTAGACAGGAATTGAACTAGACCTTCAATTTTTTGGGACTGTCCAGATGTTCAGTGATCTCTATAAATTGGCAAAGTTTTAGAAGCTTGCTTTGTGCTTCCCATAATTTCAGTTAATTCATTCATCCTGGATTTCTGATGGGATTGAAGACTTATAGTCTCATAGCCAATCCTGGCTATTTACTTTTAGAGAAAAGATTTGAGAAGATGGTTTTCAGCTGACATTCATTCTAAATCCAAGTAAAAAGCCAGGTTCAGAACTAAGCCTTTTAGTTAGGAGAGATGACAGAGGTCTGGTTAGTCAACAAAATGTTGGACTGGGTATTAGGTCTATCTTGTACCTTATTGATATAAATTGGTATAGTTATGCTCTAATTGTATTTTGAGAGAAAAGTTTTAACAGGAAGGGTGATATGTAGGAGGAGCTAAGGTGGGAGGAGTAAGGAGAGGAAGAGGAGGTGTGAGTAGAGGAGGAGGAGAATGAGAAGAGGAGCTAGGAGATGGGGGGGCATGGAGGTGGATGTTTGCATGTCTCCGCCAGTCAAAGATAGTTGGTATATCTAGGTTGGATACTGGGTTACACTTCTGATCGTATGGGCATCTTGTTATTGAGCATTACCAAACTTATAAAGCCTTTGATTAACATTTTTAAAAAGTTACTAACAAAAAAAAAGGATGAGGAGGGAGGGTGATGGAATACATATGACAGGAAATCAGATGAGGGAACTAGCTGGAGGAAGAAAGGGAAGGGGCAGAGGGAAACAAATCAGAACTCTAATGACACATGTATGAGGATGCTGTAATAAAATCCAGTACTTTGTATGTTAACTTAAAATACTAATAAAGAAAAAAAGCAAAAAAAAAAAAAGAATGGAGCATAAATGAGGATGGGGGAGGGGAGGAGAGGAAAAGGAGAGGGACAGGGAAGGGGAGAGGAGAGGAAGGGGAGAGGGGCAGGGGAGAGGAAGGGAGGGGAGAGGAAAGGGGGAGGGGAGAGAAGGGGGGAGAGGAAAGGAGGAGGGGAGAGAAGAGGGGAGAGGAAAGGGGGAGGGGAGAGAAGGGGAGGGGAGAGGACGGGGGAGGGGAGAGGAGGGGAGAGGAGAGGACAGGGGGAGAAGAGGGGAAAGGGAAGGAGAGGAAGGGGTCAGTTTGTGTGGCTTGATCTGATAAGCAAGGTTTCCCAAAAACCAGTGATGATTGCAGTAAAGTGATATTTGGAAGGGCTAGCTTTCTTTTTCTTTTTTTTTTTTAACATGAAATGCTTTTTTATAGCATGTTTTACAAGGGGAGGGGGTAAGAGGGGCCTGGTGGTGGAAAAGTACAGAATCTTCTTGGCCTGTGCCTTGAAACATGTCATGGTCTATACGGTACACTGCCTTGAATTATGATCTACCTGCTGTTCTTCAGAAGATATGGTACACTGCTTGAGTTATGGTCTCCCTGCTATTCTTAAGATGATATGGTACTCTGCTTTGAGTCTATCTGCAGTTGCTAAGCAGGATCTTGCAGTTGCCAAGCTTCAGAGGACATTGTGCAGGTGGGGAAAGGTAGGGGGTGAGGGTAAGGGCGAGGGTCCTGGCTTCTGGCATCTCCCCCTTCTCTGTTTAGTTAGAGAAGGCATCTTATGAGGGCTAGCTTTCTAAGATGAGTTACTAAGACTGTTTATCCTTGTCCAGAGGTCTGAAGTTCTTGGAATATTTGAGATATGGCAACCAGGCACAGGGGTTGCCTCTAGGCAAGTTGTGCTCTTCCCTCCAGTGACATCCCCCTCCAGGGGTTGTAAGACTTAGGTCAAAATCAACACAGTGACCTCCATTGAACCAAACAGTGCTATTTTATACAAGAGTATACTCCAGGGCCAGGAATTTCTCACTCCACAAAAACAAAACAAAACAAAAAAGCAAACGAACAAAACCCAGAACATTCCCAGCTTTCTGGCATTCATTTCTTCCCCATAGTTGGCCAGTTGTGCTTTCTAATCCCTCAGTCACTGAAAGAAGATGGACCTCAGAGTGTTAGTATATAAAGGACCTCATTTGGCTTCTGGTACCTGCATCACTGGAAGGAGTCTAGCATCTTAGCTAAGACCTCTGGTAGCCTTCTCAGTGTCCCCTCTCCACTCTACATCTAAACCCTCTCTAGATCCTATCCTTTTTCTGTCCCTAATCTTAACATTGTCAATAAAGTGGGTTTTTGTTTGTTTGTTTGTTTTTTGCCAATGAAGCTTTTCATTTAGAGCCTTGAACTCCAGGCAATCCTCCTGCCTCAGCTTCCCAAGTGATGGAGTTCCAGTTCTGAACTACCATACCTTGTTCAAGAGCAGCTTTTAACAGCTGGGTTAGTGTAGTTAGTGTATCTTCCCATCTTTTTAGCATTGCATTATTATCCCAGCCTAAGGGTTCTGTGTGTTTAAATATTCAAGTATAGCATTTGCACATTTGAGTCCAACTCCTGCACCTTGAAAGCTTTCCATTGTTTGCTCTGAAAAGGAAGGATAATAATATTTACATTTAACCAAATGAAAGTCCAATTTTAGACCTCAGTCCACAAAGGTTCTCTGAGTAAGAGGCTCTTGGCATACCAGTAACTCTTCCCCAAGAGTCAGGGCTCTGATTTGTATATCATCTTCACTGCATCCCCAGGGCCTATGTTGTATATCTGCCTTTTGGATAGATCTCTAGGCAAACATGGAGTTGAGGTTTCACCTTCCACTTGGAAAATATCAGGTTTGGAGAGAGAAAAAACCTTATCCCAGTGCAGCTCCCACCTAACCTGCATCTCTTCCACATCCCTTCACTGGGTTGTCTATTTGGATCCTGGGTAATAGAATAAATTGACTTCCTCAATAGCACCCTTTATGCTGTATTGTGGCTGAACCCACGTGGCTAAAAGAGAACTTGACAATTTTCACTCAGAAGCAGGTCTCAGTTATTCCAGTCCTTTGCATCTTCAGGATCTATGATAGTAGCAATCTTTGTGAAATTGATGACATTTGCTTAATGACACCATGTCTAGTTTATTACTATAAACGGTCTATGAGTGTTTGAGGAAAATATCTGTTCTCTACTTCACTGGGCCCAGTGGTCTGCACGCATTCATTAAATCAAGTTCCTGGATTGTACAGGTCAAAACAATGTACTTGCTGATTTGGGTTTTTTGTTGGTTGGTTGGTTGGTTTATTTGCTTGGGTTTTTTTTTTTTTTAATTTTCTGAGACAGGGGCATCTCTACATAGCCCAGGCTGTCCTGAACCTCACTATGGAGACCAAGCTGGCTTCAAACTCAGTGTCCTGCCTGCCTCTGTTTTTGTTTCCATATGACAGAGTCTTGATGTGTGTAGTTCAAGGTCATCTCAAATTCATTATGTAGCCCAGATTTGCCTTAAACTCATAGTTCTCCTGCCTCAGCCTCATTGAGTGCTTGTATTATAATAGAGGTCTGCACTGCTTCTGGTTACTTGCTTTTTTTTTCCTGCTGGACTTCATAATTTCGAGGAGTCAAGTATTAAAATATCCTACTATGATATTATAGTTACTGTTTGTTCTCTTTTAAATGTATATTTAAAGGTTATTTCATCAAATACATGCAAATCTTTATTGTTTTTTAGTGAACTGGACATTCATCATTTAGTTAAGTATTATTTTTTGCCTTAAAGTTGGTTCTGATAATCTGATACCTTCATAAGCTTTTGTTTGGCAGTATGTGCTTAGTACATTTCTATATCTTTACTTTCTTTTCTGCACTATTAAATTCTATCTCTGCTCTAAGAAACATTATGAAGTGCAAATTTTCTTTCTCCTTCCTGTATGAAATCATTGCCATTTAACTATAAAATTTAGTTTATTCACCATTATTCTAATATTTTTATTTCTGTTGTCTGATTTTATGCTAGTTGGCTCATTTTATACTCCTGACTTTTTTCCATGTTGTGAGGGGGTTTTATTAAGTTTTATCACAAGATATCTTTCATCACATTAAAATAAGCATACTATTGGTACTTTCTAGAATGTTTATTATATTAAATAAGGTTTGAAAGATAAAAAGTCAAATAAATGTTTATCCAATACCTAGGATATAAAACATACTAAAATGGGAACTATTATTAGAATTTCTAGCACTCTTTCATATTTCACTTTATAGTTCCCTCATTGCTTATAGTTCCGCATCTGTTGTTCTCCTTTCTGCTGGCATTATCTTATTTGTTCTCGGTCCTTTTTCTTTCATTTCTCCTTTGCTGCCACAAAGTTTCCTGTTTCTTCTTACCCTTATATCACCAACCAGCTATGTATACAAGCTGAGGAAAAGGGTCCCTGTGGAGAAGCACAGGAGTAGGCAGGGTACTGATTTCATGCCACAGGGTAGCAAAGATTCTGGCCAGCACACATCGAACTATGGAGGATGCTCTGGGTTGACCATGGTAAAGCTAGCTTAGCAGGGGACATAAGTTTCTGTGGAGGGATATAAAGGCAGTAGAGCTTCCCCACAAGGATGCGTTCAATTTCCTAGACTGTTCCCTACTTAATGAAGAACAACTCCATCCTTACTCTCCACTCCCAAGGAGTCCTGCTGTGGGAGAATGGGTGTCACCCCACTACCAATTTATTTCTGTTCAGACCTGGGCCTGGAAAGAGGAACCATTTGTACTCAAACACATTGTGGTCAGAGGAAAATTTCATCATCATTTTTATAAAAAAGCTACAACTAAACATAACAAGTGACATAAATATGAATGTGTGTATCCATGTGTGCATGCACATGTGTGTGTTCACGTCAACTAACGAAAGCAGTGCACTTTTCTTTGCCAAAAAGCAAAAGGCTCCCAAACTGAAAAATAGTCTCATCTCTTTTGACATTTTATTGATATAGAGAGTACATACTCTAATTGCTTCAGATCTTGGCTTTTCCTGTGTTCCTGTGGCAGGACATTCTTCTAAGACCTACTGTGCCACTGCAGGAACACTGGTGCTGTGGTGGAGTTTTGGGTGCTTTTCTGTTCTCTGGTGGTTTCCACAATCAGACTGAAATAAATAGAGGCACTGAACTCCAATATTTACAGTATGTCTTACTCAGATTGGACAGTCTAATATTCTGATGGCAATTATTTTAGTCTTTGGGATAAATTTTGAATAGACGTTGTTGATTTTTTGGAACTTTCTTAATTACGAAATTGAAATTTTACCTAATGGCATAGACAAATGGATTATGTGGCTGATTGTCATCACAGTTGACCACACAATGCCTCTAGGTTTAGAAGTTCTAGAAATCAAATTGACTCTAAACTCTCCTAATTATGGGCAAAATATTGTCTGTATATTTATGGCAAATCCAGGAAAGATTTATAGAAAAGATCCAAGAATGGAATATGAGATTTACATATCCTGGAAGTGGTACAGAAAAATATACAGAAAGGAAAAGAATTTGAGGGAAAAAAATGGAGAAAAGTGTAAATGTCTCTTTTATTTCCTCTAATGAAGGGATGAAATATGAGCCACACCCAAGCTGTATGAATACTCAGTTTGGGCTAAACCCAGAGCATTTCTTTCTCTGACTTAACTCTAGGCCCAAAACTAGAAGTGTCTAACCTCTGTACAATCTAACCTTCCAAACTGACTAATTCAATTCAACTTTTCTCTGCCTCTCACTGAATTGCTCTAATACTTGGCCTCATACTAACTTTGGCAATATTGTTCTCATCTTCTGGTTCCTTCTCATTCTCTGGCTTATTCTGTCTTCACCTGTGTCTAGATTGTAACCTGTCTCTGTAAAACTGTCCAGTTAAAACTGCCACACCTCTTTCTCCCTGTGCTACTCTTAAGTAGTCTTTACTTCCTGTGCTGTTCTCATGTCAGTTGGGTTTATTTTATCTCTGACTCACTCTGTCAAATCTTTCTCTGATTCATCACTTTGTCTGCCCCTCAACTAGATGTCACTTTCAAACATGGCTGCTTCCTTCTACAACCTAACCTTACCTTCATTGTTAAGGATTAAAGGTATGTACTAGGACATGTCTGCATTCCAGCTAGATCACATGGACCTAGAAGGTCTTTGGATGTGATCTCTTGTGAGACCAGACATGTTGCTAGATTAAAATTCCTCTACAGAAAAGAGAGAAACAGAAATGAAAAGAGGAGATGAGACATGAGAAAGTGGGTCTTTTGGTCTCAATATCTAAATAAATATTTGATTTGAAGTGGCTCAGAATTTTATATCTTCTACTATGCTCTACTAGAGGTTCTTAGGTGTTCTGATTGAAGGGCTCTTTAAATGCCTAAAAAAATGTTGAGGGCTGGGGAGATGGCTTAGTGGTTAAAAACACTTGCTGTGTAAGCATAAGGACCCGAGTTTGAATTCCTAGCACACACACATAATGCTAGCCATGTCTGCTTGCTCCTGTCACTCCAGTGTTAGCAGGTGAAAACAGGAGGATCAGGGAAGCTCACTGGCTTACCAATATAGCTTCTGGTTCAGTGAAAGACCCTGTCTCAAGGGAATAAGGAAAGTAAAATGTGTTGGCAACGTCAAGGAGGTATGAGATCTCTTTATTTACTATGGTGAGGATGTAAATTGTATAAATGCTATGGAAACAGGATGGAGATTACTCAAACTATAGGCAGTGCTAGAGATGCTATTTAATTGTACTGCACCTGCTCAACATGTGTAAAGTGTTGGGTTCAATTCCCAGCACTGAAAATAAACTAGATGTGCTACTGTCCAGGTCTCCAACAAGTATTCTCCCAGGTATGTACCACAAAGAATTAAAACCAGGCAATCAAAAGGCATTTGCATCCATGTTCTCAGCAGCACTATTCACAATAGCTCAGTAATAAGAACAACTCAAAGGTTCAATAATGGATGAATGGGGAAATAAAGGTTTATACATAGAATAAAACACCATCCTGACCTGTGCTACAACATGGAGGGACTTTGAAGCCACTGTGATACATAATAAGACCTCTTCTCAATATAATAAAAAAATAAATTACAACATGGTAAATTTTGTTTTATTCATCTTTATTACCATTAGCATGTAGGGTTTGGAGATATAGCTCAGTTGGTAGAGGGCTTGCCTAGCATGTACAACAAGGCCCTGGGTTGAATCCCCCAGCACTGCTTAAACTTGACATTGTGGTATACTCTAATTCCAGCTCTTAGGAGGTGGAGGTAGGAAGAACAGAAATTCAAAACAGTTCTCAACTACCTATAGTTGGAGGAAAGCCTGAACTACATGAGACCCTGTTGCAAAGAAAAAGTACTGTAAAATGTTTTTTAGGGATTGGAGCAATAGTTTTGTCAGTAAAATGCTCATGTTCTGTCCCTAATGCACGTTTTTTAAAAAGCTGGTCTTGGTGCAGGTTTATAATCCCAGTACTATAGAGAAGGTAGAGGCAGGTAGATGATCTGTGTAATTTTGAAGCCTGGTCTACATTGTGAGTTCCAGGCTAGCCAGGGTTACATTGTGAAACCCTTGTATCAAACAAGCAAAAAAAATTTTAAAAATTAAAAAGAAGACTTAAAAGGATAAATATGTTAGAATTACTTTCTAAAAATTGCTCTATGAATATGGGCGTTGGCCTGCAAGTATAACTGAGTACAACTTACGTGTTTTGCTGCTGATGCTGGTAGAGGGCAGAAGAGTGTATCATGTCTCCTAAAAGTAGAGTTTTAAATGGTTGTGAGCCACCATAAGGATGTTGGGAATTGAACCTAGGTCCTCTGGAAGAGCAGCCAATATTTTTAACTGCTGAGTTATCTCTACAGCCCAGAATTTTGTAAATTAGGTAGATTACAGATAATTTTGGTTGTAGCTCAGGAGTTGAACACTTACCTAACATGCCCAAGGACTCAATTTCCATCCCCTAGTCCCATAAAAAGGGTTAAGTAATAATTTGTTTTTATTGTCCTACCATGAAAACATGTTAAATGAAAGAAGCTATTCACAAAAGACTACATGCTATGCTATTTCATTACACAGATATTTAGAAAAGCTAATAAACAGAGAGTGATTTAATGATGACTTAAAGATATGTGAAGTTGGGGTAAAGTGACTCCAAGTGGGCACAAGAGCATACTGAACCCCCTTGAATTTGCTAGAGCTATATTTAATAGGGTTGGTTCTGAGGCTAGAATCCAGGGCATCTGGCATGTTAGGCAAGTGCTCTACCACTAAGCTATATCTCTAGGTCTGAATTCACTATAAACGAGTAAATTATACTCAAATAAATCTGCTATCACTTGGCATGATGATGCAGTGGTTGTGATGCCAGCGCTCAGGGACTGGAGACAGGAAGAGCAAGAGTAGTCTCTGCTACATAGTCAATTTGGAAGGCAATCTGGCCTCCATGAAATCCAGCTTCGCCCTTTGCATTTACCCCACCCCACAAAGCTGCTATTGACAAGAAGGTTAATGAAAATGAAATTAATAGACAAGACTCCCTTGAGGACTGTCTTTCCTGATTGGTCTCAGAAAGTAACCTTTTTTATGCTTGTGTGTGGAAGATTAGTAGTACTGAAAAGCTACGAGCAGACAGCTCTACTAAAGTTACTAAAAGTAGTGTCTATCTGCTTTTGCCTATTAACTCATGGAAATGGTCCCACTTGATGCACAGCAACAACTCAAAGTACCACTGATGCAAAAGTACTGATACTGAAAATAAGATTTCGTTATAGTTAAAGGCAAAGGCTCTGTAGTCAGAATGTCTAGTGTTGAATCCTAGCTCCAGCACTTGCTATTAGTGTGGCTGCATGTAAGTTCCTTGAATTCTCAGTGCCTCTGCTTCCTCCTTTAGAGAATTATGATGACTGTGGTTCTTACTTCAGATGTTATTGAATCAAACATGTTCAAGTATGGGGAGTGCTCAGAACAGGGCCCAGCACCTAGGAAACAATCAATAAAATTATCAGCTACTGTTCTTAGTAGAAAACTGTGGGTAATCTCTTTGACAAATATTGATTTCCACTCCACTGTAAAATCTTAAACATACATTTTAAGGTACTAGAACTGTGAGTCTTTTCTTTTTGTCTGTAGCTCAAATGTTAAGGTGTCATTCAGGAACTGGGCACTGTTATTGCTTCATGGAATATTTTTAAGGTATGGAAAATGATATTTTTCAGGTGAGTGTGGTGATACTTGCCTTTAATCCCAGCTCTTGGGAAGCAAAGACAACAGAATCCCTGAGTCTGAGGCCAGCCTGGTCTACATAGAGAGTTTTAGGACTGCCGAGACTACATAGAGAGACCCTGTCTCAAAAAAAAAAAAATGAAAAAGAAAAAAATACGGACATTTTCTTTGTTTTTCTTGTCCTCCTCTTCTTTATTTTTTGAGATAGGGTCTCTTACAGCCAAGGTTGACATCATACTCTCTATCTAGTTGAAGATGACCTTGAACTCCTCATCCTGCCTCCAAATGCTAGAATTACAGGTATGGACTACTTACCTTGTCACGCTAAATGGAATTTTGTTTAAAAAAATAATTGTAGAACATAAAGGACTTATTGTTGACACATGAATAAATAAATAAATAAATGGAAGAATAGATAGATAGATAGATAGATAGATGATAGATAGATAGATAAAATGTACTTTTTAAATTCAAGCTTTTCTGTAATATTCTTGGTTTCAAAGCCTTAGTTCTTCTCTCCATATGTGTGTTGTATTGTTTAGTATTAGTTTCATCTGAAAATAACAATGCTCCAAAATAATAGTTCTATAAACAAGAAAAACAATCTTTCCATAACGGGTCAGCATAAAAGCAATGTGAGGCTGATATAAAGTGTTTGAACCCCCAGTGATCTCAGGCACCTGTGATTCTTCTTCCATTTTATTATTATTTTCTCTATAGCCTCTATTTGTCAGCTGTTGTAGCTCTAGATTTCATCTTCATGGTCCAGTTAGCTGTTCTCCAACTATGGTCATCTTCCAGCTAGCCTAACCTAACCAATGAGCCTCTGATCTAGTGAGAGGTTTTGTCCAAAAAATAACTGAGGGGCTGGAGAGATGGCTCAGTGGGGCTACATGGCAGCTCACAACTCCAGTTCCAGAGCTCTACCCCTTCTTTTGGTTTCCCTGAGCATGCAGGCAAAACACTCAAGACAAACTAAAATGAGGTGAAAACCATAGTGCACACACAGCTCCTGAGGAACAATGTCTGTAGGCACCAGGCACTCATGTGGCACACAGACATACATGTAGACAAAACACTAATACACATAAAATAAACAAATCAAAATTGAAAAAAAGTATATGAGGACATATGTAGGTTATGCAATAGTTCATCATTTAATATATAGACATTGAGCTTCCCCAGATATCTGTAGGAGGTTATGGAACCTAGTTTGTGTGGATACCAAGGGACCACTATACTTCTATATTTCATCTTGTTTTTTTATATATTTTTGCTACTATAAATGCAATACTTGTACCAGTACACTCATGAAAAAGAAGTTTATTTGGTGCACAACTCTTCAGGTCCAAAGTTTAAAAAGTACTGAACAGTCTCTGTAGCACAGAGTTATCATTTCCCTGCACAGATAGCAATGGAAACCCATTTGGAAAAGAGCAGACTTACCTTGAGTCAGGAGGCTGAGAAAACATGAGGGGCTAGACATGTTCATTTTTATAACACCCATCTCCTGAAAACTACCAAGGAATCACCAGGGAACTACTTCATGCTCCAATGACCCAACAGCCTCCCTCTGGGCTCCATCTCTTGAAGGCCCACACTACCTCCCAACTTCATCACCCTGGTGACTAAGTTCCCAACCCTTAAATTTATACAGGAACACAAATTGTGTTCAAACGTTTAATAGGAAAGTATACTGACTACAATTCTAGATCACTTATGGGTTCATAACCTTACAGAGATGGATGGGAAACAGAGTGACCACTGAGAGGGAGAACACAGGAGGATGAATATGTGAAAAATAATTAAAAGCATAAACTGGGATAGGGATAGGGATAGGGAGATAGAGGAGAGCAGGGTGTAGCAGATATATGTACATGTATATGTATATGTATATGTATATGTATATGTATATGTATATGTATATGTATATGTATATG
>NW_021604667.1:1855242-1882990 GCF_004785775.1 Grammomys surdaster | reverse complement strand
ATATGTATATGTATATGTATATGTATATGTATATGTATATGTATATGAAAAAGGGGTTTGAATGGAAGTATCCTGTGTGGGCAGTCAACAATGCTGCCAGAAGACATTGGCCAGTAAATGAAAAACTCAGTGCCAGGCATAGCATACATTCTTACAAGTTATTGGTCAGGGAGGCTCCAGAGTCACCTAAAACAATGCAGGCTATTGTCATTGCTCTTGATTGGATTGTACACCTTCCACAAAAATCTAATAAATAAATTATAAATAATGATACTTAACAGTTATCATTAATGATTAATATAATTTAATAAATAAGTATTGCAAAAAGCAGATAAACACTGAGCCACCTAATTTATTACAAGACGAGTACTGCTTATGTCACCTTCTCCTGGTTTCTTGCTTATTTTATTCCTTATCAAGATGTAAAGAAGTCTAGAAGTCAGTCAGAGTCTCACTAGACATGCTAAGAAAGGCATTATTATTACTGTTATTATTACTAATATTACTCATAAACAGTTATTATTTTGGAATAGGTATTTTATTCTAGTCATTTTGGATACAGGACATAGAGAAATTAACCTCCTTTGACTAGGAAATACCATACTGGCTAGCTTACATAGTGCTAGAAGGTGTACTTTAGGCTGCTAAGGGAGAAAAGACAGCAATGATCTCACTTAGCACTGGAGGCAGAAGACTACCATCATGGCTGACCTGTCTGGTAAGATGCAGCTATCTGTGCAATAGTGGCAATGATAGTTATTGGGAAAACCAACTGCTCCACAGGAGGGGTTTCCTGCCTGGCAATGTAAACCTGGTCAAAATCTCATGACTTGGGAGATCATGAGTCCTATTGTTGTTTTGTTAAATGGTCATTCTGTCAAATTGCTTTCTAAATATTTATGTTTATATCTGTAGATTTATGTTGCTTCTAATTTTGGAGGGAAAAGCTTTATTTTTGAAATGGCTAACAATGCAGAGGCTGGTAATTGTTCAAAGTGCAAAGTGTGAAGAGCTTTGAGTTCTAAGCTGTAGATTAATCCTCTATATTACCCTCCCCCAAACCAAGACTCAGGGAACATCTAAGAAGAGCGGGCAGGAAGAATGTAAGAACTGGCAGATAAGTGGGAAAGCTATGAAATGCTTTTGCCTATCCCAGCTCACAGCAACTATGATTACCTGCATATATAAAGCCAGTGAAAGTTCCAACAGGAGTGGGAGAGCAATGTCTCAACCTTGGCAGAGATCACTCTCCTGTGGGGACATGAATGCTAGTAGATTGTTCATACTTCAGTGGATGGGTCTTCACATATGCACATATGGGCAGTACTAATTTGATTTGGAGGTTAGTAATAACAACAAAAAATGGGGTTCATAAATTTTGAAAGAAGATATAGAGGACACTGAGGAGAATTGGAGGATGGTAATGATGGATATGATTACAATAGTCTATAAGTGTATAAGAATTTCAAAGAAAAAATAAAAATATAAATTTTAAAAGGGAAGAAGAGGAAGCTTGTAAAGCCATGTGACTGGCATGTGTGCAGGGGCCACCTGAGGAAAACAACTCAGCAAACAGTTGAGTATGTGGCTTTGGGACTCATGAAAGAGGCCCTAGCTGAAGACAGAGGAAGTGGATCTTGACACTCTTCCCCTTCTCTAGAAATAGGTTTATAAACGTCCAGAGTATCTTTCCACTAACTTCATGAATGGTCTAGAATTCAGTTTATATCTTATGTTTCAGTGTTTGATTTAGTAATAAAGGTTTAATGTCTGCAGAATGCCACATGATTAATGCTGGTTGTCAGCCTAACTGGATTTGGAATCACTTATGAGACAGCTCTGTGATTGCTTGTGTGGTGGTTTCCAGAGAGGTTTAACTGAAGATGGAGGACTCACCCTAACTGTGGGTGACACCTTTGCGTTGTCTGGAGTCTTAGACTGAATAATAAGGGAAAAAGGAAAAAGTGAGCTGAGCACTGGCATTGCTTTGCTCTGCTTCTGCTGTCTCACCCTCCTGTTGCCATAGCAGAGAGCTCCAGTGTCCAACTACTAGCCAAGAATAAATTCATCTGCCCTTAAGCTGCTTCTTGTCAGGTATTTGGTTCTAGCAATGAAAAAAAAAGAACTAATCCTAATCTAATCCTAAAACTGAGAAACAAAGTGGATGAAGACCAGAGGGCTCTTGAGAATTTATTTCAGGGGCTGGAAAATGGAAAAGAGAGGTCTAGTAGACTCTGGAATGAATGGAAACTGCCTTTTATAAATTACATAAATCCTATTGGTAGAGATGGAGTATTAGTTAAATGGCACAATGTTACAGATAGACAGGAAGAATAGAGTCTGCTAATCCTCCTGACCATGACTATAGATTAATGCTTTATGTATTTCAAAATTACTGGAAGGGTGGGTATTAGTCAGTCTTACCATAAAGAAATAAGCATGTGGGATAAGTATGCTAATTTACTTATTTTTATTCTACTACAATATATAAGTATCAAAACATGTTGAACTCCAAAGCATATATAACTTTTGCCAGTTGGAAGTGAATATATATATATATATATATATATATATATATATATATATATATTGATTCTGTATATATATTGTTCTAGTAAGTTTTTTTTACGGGCACGCTTACGAACTTTTAAAAGTTTTTTTTAGTTATTCCACTTGTTTACATCTCAAATGATATCCCACTTCCCAGTTACCCTCTCTGCCACCCCCATCCCACATCTGCCCTTCGCTTTCTTTTTGCCTGTTTGAGAGTGCTCCCCCACATACCCACACTCTTCTGTCCCACTGCTCCAGCATCCCTCTACTCTGGGACATCAAACCTCCCCGAGACCAAGAACCACCTTTCCCATTGCTGTCAGACAAGGCCATCCTCTGCTACATATGTATCTGGAGCCATGGATCCCTCCAGGTACACTCCTTTGTTGTTGGTCTAGACTCTGGGAGAACTGAGTAGTCAGACCAGCCTATGTAGTTCTTCCAATGGGGTTGCAATCCCTTTCCACTCCTCCAGTTCTTCTGCCAGCTCTCCCACTAGGTTCCCTGAATTCAGCCTGATGGTTGGCTCCAAGTATCCATCTCTGCTTTGGTCTGTTGCTGGCCGGACCTCCCCAGGAACTGCCACACTTGGTTCCTCTCTGCAAGCGCCTCTTGACCACACAACAGTGATGTGTTTGGTGTCTGCAGACATGATATATCCCCAGGTGGGGCCATTCCAGGTTGACCCTTCCTTCAGTCTCTGTTCTGTTTTTTGTCCCTGTTCTTTCTTTGGACAGGAACATTTCTGGGTTAAAAAAAAAACTTTGAGATGGGTTGGTGGCCCCATCCCACGACCAGGGGCAGTGCCTATCTGCTGGAGGTGGTCTCCATAGGTTTTATCTCCCCATTCTCTGTGCATTATGGTTAAAGTCAATCCAGTCGGGTACTCAGAGCCTCATGTTTTTCTGGTGTCTGGGACTCTCCAGTGGCTATTTCCAGTTCCTCATGCCCCCTGCTACCTATTTTATTTGATTTCCTGACCCTCTGTACCTCTCTCACATCTCCTCCAGATTCTGATACTGCCACCCTTATTTCCTCCTCTTCCCCCTCCTTTCTCCCTCCCTTGTCTCCCTCTCCTTCCATCTCCCACAATCATCCTGTTCCTCCCTCAATGCAGGACTGAAGTATCTGCCCCCTGATCTTCCTTCCTTCTATGCTCCTGTTCTAGTAAGTTTTAAATGTCAGCTTGACAAATCACATCCCATAATTACTTGAAAGGAGAAAGAATCTCAATTGAAAAATTGTATGAATAAGATTGACCTGTGGGCATGTGGTGGGAGTTCTTCAATTGTTAATTGATGTAGAAAGCCCACCCCATTGTGGGCAACACCATTCCTGGGCAGATGGTCCTGGGCTATATTAAAAACCTAGGCAAGCATCAGTACATAACCAAGAAAACACTGTTTCTCCTTGATTTCTGCTTCAAGTTCCTGCTGCAGTTCTTGTGCTGACTTCTCTCAATGATGGACTGTGATCTGTAAAAGTAGTCAAATAAGCCCTTATCTCTCCCAAGTTGCTTTTGGTCAGTGTTTTGTCACAACTACAGAAAGAAAGGTAGAATAGGCATTATAGATAATAACACTAGAAAACTTTTGTGTAGGGGTCTTGGGGTATAGTGCTGGGGTAGAGCACTTACCTAGCATGTATAATGCCTGACTTCTCTTGTCAGCACCATGGGGATAAATAAACAGAATGGAATTTAAAAACTGAACACATCTAAGTTTACTAAGATGAAATGGTTTGTTATAGTTCAAAATCTGCAGTTTAGCCATGTGAGTTGCTGCCTATAATCCCAGCACTCAGAAGGTAGAGATAATTGCTGCAAGTCCACGATCAGTCTGGATTACACAGAGAATTCTGGCCATCCTAGGCTACACAGAGAGATTCTGTCTTAAAGAGCCAACCAAGTAACAAAGCTGAAAGTGTATCCTTTTCTGTTTGATGTCAGCTAAATGCTGGAAGAAGGGCATAAGGGGATCTTTCAATTGGTTGCTGTCTAGGTTATGCCTAGGGAAACAGGAGGAAAAGGGACCCAAAGCCAGTACTTTTATGTTACTGAACTCAATTCTGCAAACACTTTTTTTTTCATGGCATGAAAAGACTGTTTATTTCTGCGCATAATGCCTGTTTCCCTAGATGGAACCCCTCTAACTAGACCATCTCAGGAAGATTTGGTAACAGGGACCAAGGACTGGCAATGCAAGAGCTTGGGTTAGAACTGCAAAGGAGTCTGGACACCCTCTGACAACTGCTTCCCAGTGTTTGAGAACTTGAGCCTCTGTTTCACCTTCCTTCTGTTCTCTTAGATGTCTCTTTTCCCTTTGATTCCTCTCAGAAGGAATGTGAGTGAAAATTGCCCCATCAGCAGGTCTGGATTCAAATCATAGCTCTGCCAATTATTAATTAATCTCAAACAAGTCAGCTAGCTCCAGTGTTTCTTAAGTTCCCCATTAATAACAAGGGAAGAATTAATAAATGACTTTATGTTATATTGAACACTGAATCAGATGACTTTATTCAACTTAGAACAGGGCCAGGGACTACGTGCAATCCTAGTGATATGATTTCTTTACCCTCCTCCTCCTCCTCCTCCTCCTCCTCCTCCTCCTCCTCCTCCTCCTCCTCTTCCTCCTCCTCCTCTGTTCTCTCCCTACTTACCTATTTGCAGTAATCCCATGTGTATTGCTGCCTCAGCTTGAGTCTTGCATTTTAATTGCTGTGCTTATGTTTTGTTTAGATAATATTCTGTATGGGCCAACAGAAATGTGGTACCTTTGTGACTCAGGGCTGAGTCCTCACCTGAACAAATTCGTTCTTGGTATTAGTCATCTTGGTTAAAGGTCTGTTCCTTAAACCAGAAAAGAAAAGCAACCAACTATCCAACCAAAAAATGTTTTTTTACGAAAACAATAATAACAAGAACAAAATCGAACAGATTTGTAATGGAAGTGAAAACCTTTCTTGGCATGTCTATCTAAACTGACTTACTCCATCTTTATTGAAATGGTAAGAAATCTAGAAGGAGGGACCTGCTCTGGGGAGTAGCAGTTATGGGTGGTAAGAAACAAAGAAAAAGTAAGCAAAAAAAAACAAGGGAAGGTGACACAAGTTGTAGTCGTCTTTTTTTTCTTTTTTTTTTTTTTTTTAGCCTAGGTGACTCAATGTTTATTCCCATTTTGGTTTCTCTTGGAGTAGAGTATAATAAAGATGTCTCATTCTTTGTTCACTATTGTTTTAATTACCTTCTGGAAGTTTTGGCTGTGAGCCTTAGCCTTTAATGGCTGAGGTCTGACTCTTTCCAGCCTTATAATAATAAAGTTGAGCATCTATTCGTATGTTTAGTGGCCATTTGTACTGTCTTGCAAATTGCCTATTCATATTCTTTTCCTTTCTTTTTTGAGACACGGTCTTATATAGCTGCAAACTTAACTATGTAGCTGAGGATGACCTTACATTTTGGATCTGGCTTTATATGTTAGTGGAGGGGAAACTCAGGTTCATGAGGATAATTGACTAAACCTCTGAAACTGTAAGTCAGCCCAAATGAAATGCTTTATAAGAATCACCATGATCATGGTGTCTCTTCATAGCACTAGAAACTCTAAGGCAGGAATATTCAGAAATGATTGGAGTTTCTTTCCTAAAACGAAGTGGGAAACATGGTGGCATACTGGCGAAGACCTGGAGAAGGACCTGGGAATTCTACATCTTGATCCATAGGCAGTAGGAAGTGATCTGATTCTCTTCATCCAACAAAGTCACACCTCCTGATAGTGCTACTCCCTATGGACCTATGGGAACATTTTATTCAAACTACCATACTGATAGCATCCTATCAGCTGAGCCACATCCCCAGCCCCACTTGCTTTCTTTATTGTGGATTGAAACCAGGGCCTCACATATGCTACTATACTCTACATAAGCACACTACTCCAGAACTATATATCCAGCTATGCTTTACCCCTTTCCTTACTGAGAAATGTCATCTTATTGATTTGTAAGGACTCTTGTTATAATTCATCTAGAGTTTTGGATTTTTTTGTGTGTGTGTTAAAAATCTGTGATCAATTAAAATCTCAAATTTTGTGCAAATGCATAGTCAGTTGTTCCAATATTATTTATTCAGCATTTTCCAAAATAATATTAAAATAAGACTTTTTTTGGAACAGGGTCTTGCTATGCAGCACGGTTGGACCAGAACTTGGCATTCTCTTGCCTCAGCCCTTTGAGTGGAATAAAGGTCAGGAGTACCATATCTGCCATCACTTTTACATTTTTATTTTTTTCCTAATAAACTTTAGACTCACTTTGTCAAGTTTAAAATTTTTATTTTGGAATTTTTATTGGGATGATCTTAAAATAATAGACATTTGGGAGAGAAATTTCATCTTTATGAGCAACATAAGAAAGGTTCATATATCCATTGATTCTAGACTTTGTTGTTGTTTTTTAAATCTTTAAATAAATAGGTCTTTAACCCTGCCCCAACCTACTGCTTTTTGTCTGGGATTAGTAATCTTGGCAATTTTTTTTCTTCTGCTTTTCCAAGACAGGGTCTCTCTGTATATCCCTGGAACTCACTATGTATGCCAGGCTGGCTTAGAACTCACACCAAATTCCACCTACTTCTGCCTGTCTCCTGAGTGCTAGGATTATAAATGTATACCACCACACTTGGCTTAAGATTAATAATTTTCAAGGTCTTATTTCATTTCGTTTTAATTTAATTTTATTTTATTAAAGAACTGAATTGCTTCTCAGGTGGCAACTTGACTAGAAGTGCAATTACCTGCCCTAATCAGTGCAATGATGGTTGCTAGTAATGAGAAAGCCTTCAGTTTCATAGAGGTGGGAGGGTCAGCCAGCCAGAGATTATGAAGTAATCTTCAGTAGCTTCTGCTCCCCAAGTCTGGCTAACCTGAAAGTGAAGTGCTGAGTTAGGAACAAAGGTCAGGCAGATCACCACTGCTTGTGATACAGAAGCATGCAATGGGAGAGATAGGTGGAACTAATGGTAGAAAAAAAAAATCCAGGCATTCGAAAGTCCAGTAAGGCAAACAGTCCTTCTAAGACAGTGTTTCTCCTCTTTTGTGCTGTTTGCACCATCAATTACTTTAAAGATTTATTTTTTATTATTTTAAATTATATGTAGATGCATGTATGCACGTGTGGGTATGTTCACATTGAGTGCAGGTGCCTGTAGAGGCCAGAGGTGTCAGAGGTGGAGTTACACAATTGTCAGTGGCCTGTTGTGAGTACTGAGAACTGAACTCACATTCAGCCAGTAAACTACCGTGCCATCTCTCCAGGCCTAAGTCAGTGTTTTGGTTGTTGAGTGGCACTGCCTGTGTATAGTAAGATGTTTAATAGTATTCTTAGACATTGCCTGTTAGATGTTGGTAGCATCCTCCACTCAGTTATGGCAACAGAAAGTATCTGGGAATTGCCAAATGTCCAGTGGCTGGTGAAATCACCTCTAGTTAGGAGCCACTGCTCCAGGATCTAAAGCTGTGGTTCTCAACCTTCCTAACGCTCTGACACTTTGTGCTGACCTCCAACCATAAAATTATTTCCACTGCTACTTCATAGTTGTAAATTTGCTACAGTTATGAATTGTAATGTAAATATCTGGTCTTAGGCCATCCCTGTGAAAGGATCGTTTGATACCCCTTCTTTGAGATCAAGACCCACATGTTAAGAACCACTATCTAAAGTAGCAATCCCTCCTGAGAAAGATCATGGAAGTGAGCACTCCAGATCAACTAGGAGGTGTCAGTGGGAAGGATGGAGCAATTTAGAGTTAGTTGGCTTCCTGGAAAGGGGAAGTACAAGGCACCCCGCCCCCACCTCAGCCACATCCTGGTAGCCTGGTGGGTGGTGGCCTAACTGATGCCTCTTGGATGTGTCATGATCACAGCAGGAGGGAAAAGAAATTGACTAGGGGCCTGGCTTTCCCTTGTGAAAGAAATATTTCCTGCAGAGCTTGGGGCAGGCAAGGGGTTGCCTAAGGTCTAGAGGCATTAGTCATGAAGAAATTGTAGGTCATTGCTATAAGGGGACACTGTAGTCAGAACCACCTCAAGACCTAGTGGAGGGCATTGTTCAAATCCTGTCAATTTGTCCCAGTTACAGAAGCTCTGGGGACTTGTTCAAATGCCATTAGGTGTAATTTGCTTGGAGTTATGGAGCATAGTTGTGGGGCTGCATTCTGCTGTACAGTGGAAGCTGAGTAGAACAACAGCATGGGAATACGGGAGTGTTTCTGGAGAGAGGAAAGAACTGAGGAATGGGAACAATGTGGCTCATCAATGTTCAGGAGAGTTAGGCTAGTGCTTCACCACAAAGGGAGGGAGAAGATATACCCCAACCATATGCATGCTACCCAAGGTTGGTATTACATATCTGCAAACAAACTTGTTTGGGCTGAGTTGCTTCTAAAATGCTTGTTATACAGAGAAATGAACTGGCTGTGGTAGCTCATGCTCGTAATCTCTGGAGGCTTGCTATGAATTTGAAGCCAGCATTAGCTACATAGCAAGGTCCTTTCTCAAAAACCAAACCGAACCGAACCGAACCGAACCAAACCAAACCAAACCAACAAAACAAAACAAAACAAAACAAAACAAAACAAAACAAAACTAACAAAACAAAACAAAACAAAATAAACAGAGGAGTTGGGAAGAGGAAGTCTGAAAACCTTCCCTGGTTCATATCAAGGGAGCCACAGAAGAGTTATGTGGGAATTGGTAGGGTAATATGAACAAGAGTTCAATTTAAGAAAATTGTTCACGAAGAGCTTTCTCTCCCAAACAGCTGCTGTATCTGTCTTCCAGTGGAAGGAAGCCAGGGCAGGTTCCAGTAAGCAGTGAGACAGGTAGAAGCCTGTGCAAGCAAAAGAAGACACCTGGCTTCTGTTCAGCAGCTAGGATGTGTGGTGCTGCTTGGTAACAGCCAACATTTGTATGTTTTCTAGTACGCACGCACAAGCGCGCGTGCACACACATACACACACACACACACTTATATGCCTAAATAGGAGCAAAAAATTCCATTGTCTGGTGAGAGTGAGGGAATCTATGGGTGATTTATGTAATATCAGAAGTCAAAACAACCTGCTCTTCACCTAACCGTGGACCATTCCATTTAAAATGCAGTGGTTAAAACAGATAGTGAGGATGTGATGGCTGTCAAAATTCTCTTAAGCTTTAGGGACAAGATCAGAGTTATAGCTCACATATAATGTGACAATTATGTAGCACCACATTTTTGTGTATGTGTACAAGCAATGTTCCTATGTGGGTGGGTACAACTATTACATAAGTTACTGTGACAGTCAGAATATAACCTTAGATGATGTCAGTTCCTTGAACACCTTCCACTTTTTAAGACAGGGTCTTTCATTGGCTTTGAACATCTTCAGGGGTAGTGTTGCTAACCAGTGAGCTTTGGAGATCTGTCTCTAGCACTCCTATCTCATTTTTCTTGGAAGTATAGACACACACTACCACACTTGGCTTTTTATATGGGTCCTGGAGTTCCAAACTCAGGTTGTTGTGCTTGTAAGGCACAAGGACTTTACAGATTGATCACTGCCCTATTGCCTACAGATAATATTTTCTACATATTATACATGATAATTTATTGAGCCTTTAGGGGTATAGGTAAAATTAACACCTCCATTTTACAGGTGAGGAAATGTAGGCATAGAAGGATTGAATAATGTATTCAGTGGAGAGTCAGGAATTATGACACAGCTATCCTACACAGAAGAATGCCAAAATCTTCAAATGAAAGGGGCCAGCCAAAGTTCTGGGCAGTGGAGGTTTGGGGGTGAGTATCCTTAAGTGCTCCACATCAACCAAACTGTGTCATCTAGAATCACAGGATTTTAATAAAACCTATCCAGAGGCTGCTGTGGTGATTGACAGTTCTAATTAGAAATGAGAAGAATCACAAGACAATTTAACCTACTGAGAGAGTTGAAAAATTTCCCTCCAAATACAGTATTTCCAAGGCTAAACCTCCATAGAGAATGTTATAGACAATGTTTTAATATATAATCTCTCTCTCTCTCTCTCTCTCTCTCTCTCTCTCTCTCTCTCTCTCTCCCTCCCTCCCTCCCTCCCTCCCTCCCTCTCTCTCTCTCTCTCTGTGGATTATTTTACCTTGCACATCCTAAACAGTGGTGATTGGATTTAATGGCCAGACTTCACACTGCGATTCAAATGAAGTTAAAAATTTTCCATTTCCTGTTTAAAGTTGTGTCTAAAGTTTATTCAGCACATATAAGCTAGTTCTTTCCCAGTCCTCGGAGCTTGGTCCACACCCTGTCTCTGCTGTGAAGCCTCAGCTTTAATCTAGACTGGCTCTGCCTTGTGGAACACTTACCACTCCACTGATTTACTGTTTCATCAGACTGCAATATGTTATCTGTTTTACAGAAAACATATCTCCTTTTTCTTTCAGCTACAACCTTGCTGAGGGCTAGGATCTCTCTGTCCACATCACTTTGCTCATTACAAAGGGATCCAAGGGAGCTAGATCAATTTCTATAACATAACCTTTCCTTGAGACTACTCAAGTGCTTACTGTGTGACAGGTTTGAAGAAATACATGAAACTTCTAGGCACAAATTTCACACCAGTGAAAAATTAGAAGATGGACTAATTCTGAGTTTTCCTGGAAAGTTACAGAACATTAATTTAAGACACCATAGGAAGGAGTATAGAATAGTTGAAAATACAGAAGCAGGATACCTTGGTGTCATATCTGACTTTATGTAAACTGGAGTCTATTTCTTGATCATTTGTGTGTTAATTTCCATGTAACATATAGGAATCCTATGGATAACTGTGCCTGATATGAAACATAGAATGAACTGAATTTGTGAGGATACAGATGCAAATCACGTAGAGGAAACTTCCTGAACTACATTTTCAGAGACCTACCAAAGTCACACAACTGACACCATACTGAAAAGGAATCACACACTTCTCTCAGAGATGAGGAGTAAAATGTCTGCTCTGATTATTGTCATTTAAAATTGTTAGGGACTTCTAGGGAGGTGTGAGGTATGAATATAAAGGGCATCAAGATTAGGAAGGAGGAGTCTGGGTGGTGGTGTCGCACTTTTAATACTTGCACTTGTGAGGTAATAGAGACAGGCAGATCTCTTGAGTTTGAAGCCAGCTTGTCGACAGAATGTTTTCCAGGACAGCCAGAGGTACATGGAGAAATCTTGTCTCAAAAAAAAAAAAGATTAGAATAGAGGATTATAGGATATTAAGTGGAGGAAACCCAAATGAACCACTGCACCTAATTAAAAGAACCCACCAAGGTGTCACACAGTTGTTTTTTATAAGCTAGAAATGAACAATCTAAAAATGAAATAAAGAAGATATTTCCTATTCAACAACATAAAAACTAAAAAAAAAAAAAACCCAAGGAATTAAAGAATGAAATAAAAACATAAATTTAAGACTTAGACTTAAAAACTACATAAGAATTAAGAAGGCATTGCTGCTCTTGCAGAGGACCTGGGTTCAGCTCTTACCACCCACCTGGTGGCTCCCAACAATCTGTAACTTTAGTTCCAGTGGATCAAGTACTACTTTCTTGATCAGGGCACCAGGAGGCACATGATACATAGATATACATGTGGACAAAACACTCATGCATATAAAATAAATAAATGTAAACTTTAAAAATGATATAAAAGAATTAAAAGAATTACATTAAAAAAGAATTAAAATTAAGACAAATGGAAAAACATTTTAAATATCTGGTCCATGTACCCTTACTATCTTAAGATGATCATGCTCTTATAGTTACAACGATTTCTACACAAATTCCCACTGCCTTTTCTCTTTTCCCCGAAATCGAAATCAATAAGCTTATCCTAATATCCATGCAGAAGGAACAGAATAGTTTCTGAGTTCTTGAAATTGAACAAAGTTAAAGAGTTCATACTTCCACTTTCAAAACTTACAACATAGAGAAAGGAATTAAGAGTGTGCAGCCATGTGTGTGGACACACACACACACACACAAGCGGAGGGAGGGAGAGAGGGGGATCTTTTTAAAAAAACATACTGACTCCTTTTGAAATTCTACACAAATCCCAGCACTTGGGAGGCAGAGGCAGGTGGATTTCTGAGTTTGAGGCTAGCCTGATCTACAGAGTGAGTTCCAGGACAGCCAGGGCAACATAGAGAGACCCTGTCTCGAAAAACCAAAAAAAAAAAAAAAAAAAAAGATGAAATTCTACACAGTGGTGTAAATCAAGATGTGGGCCACACCTAAGTGGAGTGTTTTGTAGTTGTCAGTATTCAGCTGTCTTCCAAATTGCCACTGACAGGCTGAGACAAGAATATTGCTTAACAAAATACTCAAGGGAGCAAATATGGAGACAAAGCGAGGGACAAAAACTGAAGGAGGGGCCGTCTGAAGACCTTTCCACCTCAGTATCCATCCCATGTGCAGTCACCAAAGGTAGATGCTGATGTGGAAGTCAGGAAGTGCATGCTGATAAGAGCCTGATATGGATGTCTCCTCAGAGGTCTTCAAGAGTCTGACATATTCAGAGGCAGATGCTCACAACTAGCCATTGAACTGATCATGGGTTTCTCAATAGAGGAGTTAGAGTGAAGACTGAAGGAGCTGAAAGGATTTGCGGCACCATGAGGAGAACAATAATACCAACCAACCACAGCTCCCAGGGTCTAAACCACCAGCCTGGGAGCACTTGGGGGGGGGGGATCCAGGGCTTCAACTGAATATGTAAGAGTGGAGGGCCCTGCTGGGCATAGGTGGAAGAAGAGAACCTTGACCTCATGAAGGCTGGATGCCCCAGGGGGTGGGAATTTTGAGGGTGGGGAGGTGCGAGTGGGGGGGAATAGATAGAGGTTACATCCACAGAGAAGAAGGGGGAGGGGTGAGGGGATTGGGGGTTCCGGGGTGGGTGGGGGATGGGGTAAGGGGACAACATAGGAAATGTAAATAAAACATCCAATAAAAAAAAAGAATATTGCTTAAATCCAGGCATTTAGTGCCAGCCCAAGTGGACTAGCAAGACCCTGTTGCTTAAAAAAAAAAAGCAACAGGAGATATATATTCAAACAACATATGTGAGATGGAATGTTCTACCACAAATATTTAAAAAAAAAACCAACTTTGCAACTTAACAATTAAAAGACAAAACAACCTGATTTTACCCTACCAATGGGGTAACTCAATGTCCTTCCAGAGAGAATGGAAAACTGGTCAATATCCATGTGAAAGAATCCTCAACTTTGTCAGCTATTGGGAAGAATTCAAATACAAACCACAAGTAGATGCCACACCACTCCTACTGGGATGACAATCAAAGAGGCAGATAATAGTGCTGGGGAAGTTAGGAGAACCTGGAACCCAGTGCTCGGCCGAGCAAAACACAAAGTGCCTGTAGCTGCTGTGGGAGTTTGGATAGTCCTTCAAAGGTTAGGGTTACCATGTGATCCAGTAATTCCATTTGCACATCTATGCCTAAGAGGACTGAAAATACACCACACAAGCACCTGGAAACTCTTGTTCAGATTAACAGTGTTCTTAAGAGCTCTGTAATGTAAATAACCTACATGTCCGAGACTAGATAAAAGAATATATATATATATATATATATATATATATATATATATATATGAATGAAAGACTATTATTCAGACATGGAAGGGAGTGGATTAATAACTGATACATGCTATATAGATGTGTAGATGTGTTATGGACATGGACACCTTGTGCTATGTGAAGTAAGCCAGGCACAAAAAGATACTGGTTGCTTGGTGCTGGGGGTTGAATGGTGGGGATACGGGAGTAATTGCTAATGCATATGGGTCAAGTGGGTGAGAGACTGTTCTAAAATTGAGATGATGCTTGCACAACCCTGTGACTGTATTAAAACATCAAGTGAACTACGTACTTCAAACAAATGAATGTATATGGTATGTGAATTTTATCTTAATACAAAGGAAAACTCAGAAAGCTACTGGAGAAGTTTTCAAATGACACACACACACAGGCAAAGTCCTTGAAGAATTTAGCTTCAGTTTCCATTAGGATTTGGGTAAACAGACATACCTATTCTTCAGACTGACCTTTATGTGTTTAGGGATTAGGAAAGTCGAGTACATAAACAAAGTATACTCTTACTGACCCACTCTCAGGATAGAAGCATAGCCTGGGCACAAATTTACTCCCCACCTGTTGTTTTCATTTCCCTTCCTTTCTCTTTCCATAGCTGAAGTATTATGTTGTTAGAACAAGGCAGACTGGATTAATGCTCAGTGATATATTTCATACTCAACAGACCAAAGTTCAAGGTTCAGGATGGACATGTGCGCGCACACACACACACACACACTCACACTCACACAGAAGATAGGGGATTAGGGGAGAGGCAGGTAGGGAGAGATATTAAATCCATTACTCGATCCTTCGTCTCAGGTAAACCAGTATTTATACTAAATGCCTGAGTTCTTATTACGATGACT
The DNA here is from genome assembly GCF_004785775.1 of Grammomys surdaster. Classification (NCBI taxonomy): domain Eukaryota; kingdom Metazoa; phylum Chordata; class Mammalia; order Rodentia; family Muridae; genus Grammomys; species Grammomys surdaster. Next base: position 1,867,910 of record NW_021604667.1, on the reverse strand, counting down.
TGTGTAGTTTATCAGCTAGTGAGTCATCCTGAGTTCTATGGTGTATTGGTCACGGTTCAAAAGCTGTTGCTAACACTACTTTCTATTTCATTTTTTTTTTAAAAAGATGTTTATGCTACTTGTCGAGGGAGCCAAACCATATAAATAACGTAACAATAACAATTCCATATACAGGCATGCTGCCATCTGTGGTGTGCTACTATGAAATTTTGCATAAAATGAGCTATTTTATGTACGATTTTTCTACTGCTAAAAAGTTCTTTATACCCTGGGTTATCCTGGATTACTGAAGGGATCAGAGTTTCTTTAGTAAATAGAAATGTAGCTCAAACTTGCCATTGTTAAATCTGTGTTTCTACACTAATCCGAGACATGGTCAAGTAACCACCAAGTTCTCTCACAGTGCTTGCTAATTTTGCAACTGGAGAAAAGAATCACTACTACAGTCACCCCTCAGTCTCCCTTGACACCTTTGAAGCTGCATAGGATAGAGAAACTACAGATTCTCCAAGGATGTTTTGTTCAGTTTCATGGACATCCCCAAAGAGCAAGCTCAGCCAACAAATCCCTCCTGCTATGTGACAGGGAGAGATCAGCCCTGGTGTTAAGTGCCCTTGGATCAAATTGCAAGCTGTAAGGCTGGTGGTGTTTCTAGGAGATTCTTTCCTTTCCCAAGTTTTCCTGTTAAAGCATGGTTCTGTGTTTTATTTTTCACCCTGGCTTTAACTCCTAATAGGTAGCAATTCAAATTCTCTCCCCAATTATCCATGTCCTGGGGTTTTTAAAACATGTTTTCTTGTCCAAGGAATTATATGATAATGAATTCAAGTTCTTATCAAGACAGGAATCTGAACAGCCCTAAATTAAAAGAATTATTTCCTTCACTTTGAATTACAAATAAGTTTTACCTTTTATTGGGTTCCATTATACAATTTTACATACTCTCATTATTAGTAAGCAGTAACTAAGCAAAGTGAATGAATGGTTTTGAGCTCTACTTTTCAGCATATAGATTTACCTAAAAAAGTACAAAGCAAGCACAGTGCTGCAATTTTTCAGGCACTTTCGAGTTGCTTAAATATTTACAAATACGTAAGCACCCTGTATGAAAGCATGACGATTTTGGTGTCAGGAGGCAACACTCCACACATATCAAATCTCTAAATGCTAACATTTGCACAGCTCCAAATATTCCTGAGAAAGGTCAGTCTCATTGCCGTTTCCTTCCAAATCTCTTCATACTTCAGCGTATCTTGGGGAACCATAACCTCTGTTACTTGATGTACCACTAATTGCACAAAATACATGTAATGTGTTGTTCATCCAGGGAGAATGCATTGTGTCTTCTTGTAATATCTGAAACAAAGAACAAAAGCAAAACCCACACTATTATCACTAACTGAAGCTGTTAGTGCCAAAAAAGACTGTGTATTTAAAATTACAAGCATATTTCAATTTATCACTGACACTGGGCTATTTAAGATGACGGGAAGCAGAAAGAGCAAAGAATAACATTACCGGCTTTAGTCTTCACAGCTGAGTTACAAAGGCAGCATATCAAAAAAGCAGAAAAGATCTGGTTATTCATTAGGAAAAACAAAAGGTCAGGAAATGAAAAATTCAATTAAAAGAGACAGGATCTGATCTTTGAATTCTATTTTAACTTGTCATCACAAGAGCTTCTTTGACAAAAGTTTATGGATCATCCCTGTACTTCTAACAGAATTATTCTCCGAATCACCCAGGGACTTTTCAAATGCTCCTTTCCTGCAGACTTGGAATAATACTAAATGAAGATAGGAATCAAAAGTGCCTATTTGAAATATGATTATATAAGCTAATCAACATAAATAAATGAAATACAAAATGTGAATAGTATATTTCCACATGTATATGAAGACATACATTCATGTTGGTATACATATTTTAAAAATTAGTCAGTTAAGGTGACCAAACGCGAAAGCAACAAAGGTTTTATACTTAAATGAAATAGACAGAGGTAAAGAATAATGTATGTATTTTATTGCCTCTCTTTGAGTCTTAACTCACCATTGCCTCTTTTTGAGTCTTAACTCAGGTCTTAAGTTTTTTGTTTGGTTTGATTTGGTTTCCTAATGTTGAGTTTTCAGAGTTTTCAAGGCTGGAAAGATGCTCAGTGGTTAAGTACACTTCCTGCTTTTTCAAAAGACCTGAGTTTGGCTCCCAGTACTCTCATTGGGAGGCTCACATTGCCTGTAACTACAACACCAAGGGATCTAACACTCTTCTATTTGCTTCCACACTGTATACACGAGGCAGACATGCACGCACATGCACACACACACACACACACACACACACACACACACACCTCAACCAAATACCAGGTACAAATGAAAAAAAAACAAATCTAAAAAATATTGGGTGTGCTGGTTGTTTTTTGTTTGTTTATTTTTTTTTGTTTTGTTTTTATAAACTGAACACAAGCTACAGCCATCTAAGAAGAGGGAAACTCAACTGAGAAAATGTCCTCTTCAGACTGGCCTTTAATGATTGATGTAGGAGGAGGATCCAGCCCACTGTGGACAATACCACCCTGGGCATATGAGCCTAGTTTATATTAAAGTAGGCTGAGCAAGCCATGGGGAACACATCACTAAGCAGCTCTACTTCATGATTCCTTTCCTGAGTTCCCTACATGATAAGAGTGTGAGAGGAATGTGTAAGCCAAATAAACCCTTTCCTCCCCGTGTTGCTTTTAGTCAGAATGTTTTAACACAGTGACAGTATGCAAACTAGGACATTAGGTTTTCAAGTTGGCTTTGAAGCTTTAGTATTAATCCTTGGCCTACAAATGACAGTTCTATGTCCTATCATTTGTGTTGTTATAAATAATAGGCTTAAAACGATCTTAGAGGAATTTCATCTTACAAAAATCTTAACTCATGACACTAATCTGAAAGCATGTTATAGATTTAACTGATGACTAATCAATTATTCATGTCTGTCAGATGTGACAAGCCAATGGGGTGTTCATTGAGGCTGTGTTGAAAAACCTACCAGATCCTACAGTGGCTACCACCGACTCCACCTAAATAAGAAATCTGCAATTAATAATCATAAATTATTCTTTAAAAAATTTTATGGCCAAAAGCTTAAGGAAAACAAAAGTTAAAGTATACTTATTTTAACTTTTACTAAATAATAGGTATAAAAACTTATTTTTATACTTTGGTACACTGCAACAAATTACATTGAAAACTGCCAAGGAATATTAAGGCCATTTCTTTTTTGAAGAAATCAAGTATGGGGCTCAATAGAACAGTTCCTATTTCAGTATATACTTAATGACACTTTGTCTATTTTGTGATAGCATGATCAATTTCAACATATATGGCTAGAAAAAATGTTATTTTACCCTAACATCTTATGGAATACATTAATTCATTTATAAAATTCACTATAAAGATAATGGTTTACATAGACATGCAACACAGAGAAACAAAAAGTTTTCTTGGTTACCTAATGTTAGCTCATATCAAGGGCCTAAAATATTGGTCTCCAGCTAAGAAAAATACCAATATTTTAACAAAGTAATTGATATAGGCAGGTGAGAGGTAGCCACCTATTTTGAAAAATTCATGCTTTTAGTGGAAAAACCTGACAAAATGACCATTCTAATTATCTTGATCATAGTAGCAATAATAAATTGAATAATTTGCCTTGAATTTGAATAATTTGGAATTCAAGAGTAGGCAACGCAGCTGCATGCAAATGAAGTAACTGTCAGACAGTACACACAGGCTTAAAACAGCATGTGCAATTGTTTTCTATGTTTTGTGAAGGAGTCACTGTTTCTGGTTTTCCCCATGTATTACGAGAAATGAGGTTCATCAAGCAGACAGCTTCAAAGAACGAGCTATGTACACCATTTTGTAAAAGGACATGCCTCAGGACAGTGATGGTGCTTTTGCTGTTGTGCTAAGGGGTCAGGACAAGATGCAGACAGTGATGGAAGCAGAAAGGTCCCTGCCTAGCATCAAGACATGTCTTGCTATTTATATTCAGCCCTAATAGGCGAGTACAGGTGGCAAAAAAGAAGACAAAGAACACTGAAAGCCCATCAAACCTTCAAGGTTCCAGCTACAAAGAATGGACACATCTGGCCAACCAGAACTTGATAAACAAGATTTTTACCCTGAATGTCTGCTGAATACCTTTGGTTTCACATCCTCTTTCTATATCAAAGGTTGTCTTAATAGCATGAATTCTGAGGACTGGAAGGATTTGCTCAATCATGAGGATCTGAGTTCAGATCCCTAGTACTCACATAAAAAGCTGAATGGTGGTACCCTAGCATTGAGGAGATAGGAGGATCCCTAGGCCTTCCTGGCCAGCTAGTCTTGCTGAATTGGTGAGCTTCAGGCGCAAATGAGAGACCCTGTAGTATAAATCCTTTGTCTACTTCCTAGGAAGGAGGCTTTGTACAAAGTCAGTGCTTTGGATGAACAATTCGTGACCTCATGTAAGTGCAGACTCTGACACACAAGCAAAAGCCCTGCCCTACTAAAACAGTATCACACAAACACAATGACAATAATGGGCCAAACCTCTGAAGCTATAAGCCAGCCACAATTAAATGTTTTCCTTTATAAAAAACAACAAACAAACAAACAAACAAACAAAAAGAATGGATACATAGGAGACTGGACTTGACCTCATTAACCATTTAATTCTGGCCTACCCTGGTTTTCCATAATGAACAGATGACAATGACTAGAAAAGTGAACTCACGATCACACCCAGTGATGACATCTCCCATAGCTCTTTAAGTTAAAGCACACCAAAAAATTGCACAGACCTAGGAGGGTTAACCGAAAGCTTTTGTTGTCTGACAAGTCTTTTTACCATTCACTGAGCCATACTATAAGGTAGACTTCTGTATGAGAGTCTCCCACATGGAATGACTGCCTTCAATCACTGAAACTTAGATTCTAAGACAAATGAACTCCTTCTCCAGGAATAGTTTGTGAGGTTTTTCCTCCCCTGGGATGGTATCTTGCTTATATAGCCCAAGTTATATAGCATACAGTCCATATGTAATCCAGGTTGGCCTTGAACTCACTAACTTCATACTTCAGCCTACTAAGCACTGGAATTACAGATGTAACACCATGCTAGATTATAAGAATGAGTTTTCAAACTATGTTCTCTGGAGCTTAGCATGGTGGATCATGCCTATAATTCCAGCACTTTGAAGGTAGAGACAGGCAGGAAGATCAGGAATTCAAAACTAGCTTTAGTTTGAGGCCAGTCTGGACTATATGTAACCTTGTTCAAAGAGAAAGAGTATTTATCTGTTCCACGTTTTCATTCATGAAGAAAGGAAGAAGGTGTTATGATAAGCTCAAAAATTCTTAGTGAGGAAGCAGACCATCATACCACAACTTTTACAAACATGATAAAAAGATTTAAATGGTTAACAGGCAATCCATATGCAAAGTGTATATAAACACAAATTCTAGGGCCTCAAGAGATAGTCTACGAACATGATCAGGATTTCTATAAGGATCACTGGATATGTAAAAGTGGTAATTACTTAATGGTGACAGAATTTGCCTATGAGCTAGGATAAGGTGTTCACTTTTATTTTTTTCAGGTTGTTTCCCTAAGGTAGCTATAGTTGATACTAATACTCAGTGATTCAGCTTGCCACCTACATCACACCACCTTGTTAAACAAAACTGTAACGGTATTTGCTTACGTGTAATATATATATATATATATATATTTGTTTATATGGGTGTGTGCATGGGTTCATGTGGGTGCACTTGTGTGTGTGTGTGTTTGTATGTAGAGGCCAAAAGGATGGCATTGGGTGTTTTCTATTGGGCTCCACTTTGTTTTTGGAGACAGAGTCTTATAGAACTCATAGCTTTGGCTAGGCTGGCTGACTAATGAACTCCAGGAATCCTCCAGTCTCCACTCTACTCCAAGCACTGGGGTTACAGGTGGGTGCTGGGAATTTAGGTCCTCATGTTTGTGCGACAGGTACATTGCTCAATGAGCCATTTTCCTAGTGCTGCTATCTAGCTTCTTATAGTCAAGATAAGAACATTATCTAGGAACGTAGCTCCGTTATCTTTTCACCTCTTTGGGATTCTCCCCAAGAGATTCTTGTCAATCATTAGATTAATTTAGACTTGCTTAGCTAGTGGTCCTTAATGTCATAGCACAGAGAATAAATTCGTCTCTTCTCGATCATTACTTCTGCAGCAGTTTTAGGTAACTGCTTCAAGTTTCATTCATATTACATGACTTAAATGGCTGAAGATATGCGATGAGCAAATTTTAAAATATAAGCTAATGGGCCAGTGAAATAACTAGGTAAAACTGTTTGCAGTCAAGTCTAACAACATGAGGTCAATTCCAGGAACCCACATGATGGAAAGAAAAACTGACTTCTGCATGTTTCCTTTCAAATCCACTCATACACACATGATAGTATATGTGTCATGTCACATGGACACTGTGGCACATACACGACACATACCCACTTACCCATCTACACATGTATACATTCATACAAAGTAAATAAATTAAAATGTAGTTAAAATTAAATATAAACTAAATAATTTTAGGGTAATACATTTCCAACCAATATATTTTGTTAAGTAGTACTTTAGAAACTCCAGATTCTGTTCTTACTTTTGAGGATGTTAATACTTGCCTGCTCATGGATAATATCAGACAATTCTTTTACCATGTCTCTGAAATTTGATTTTAGCCCTTCATGGTACTCAATTTGATCCTCTTTAATTAGCCTCTCATTTAGTTCAAGTGCAATGCTGCATGCCTGTATGAATTTCCTGTGGATGAACATTAACATACAAAGAAGAAAAGTTACTTATTCTTACAAAGTATCATGAACCATAAGTTTGACAATTTACTTTGACAATCACTTTCTTAAAGATTTTTTACTTTTTCTGTATGCGAGTCATCATCTATTCCAGGTTGCAGAGAAACCTGTACTCATTCATTTACCAATATTTATTAACAGTGTTTGCCTGTCAGGTACAAAGCACTCTACTACTTGCTATTACAGGAATACAAAATATGCAGGCAATGAGGTACTCACGCCACCCCATTGTGGATTTACTCCACAAGAGTGTGGAATTTTCCGTTTTCTCACTATTAGGTATGGTCACTTCCTTAGTTTTAAATACATTTAAAAAAACTTCCTTTTAAATCTTTGTTCTCTGGTTTCTGATCTGTTTTAAAACGTGGCTCAGTGCCTGTTGCATGCCTTTAATACCAACACTCATGAGGTAGAAGCAGGTGGGTCTCTGAATTTGAGGTCAACCTGGTCTACATAGCCAGGTCTGGGCTAGTCAAGGTTATATAGTGAGATTCTGTCTCAATACAAAACAAAATTCATTACTTGGCTCAAAACATATGCCCCCAGGAAGCTTAATGGAGTTATTTACTTACTCATTCAAACAAAATTCATTTGGGCTTTACTATTTGGCTAGTAGTATTGTGTATAAAGTATTTGGGCTGGTAGGACTAGGGACAAGGAGTAGAGGAACTGCCATAAAAAGTCTTTTCTTCCATTATTTCATGTTTAAGTTAATTTAATGTTCACAATGAAGAGTAAATCCACAAGGGGGTGGCGTGGGTACCTCGGTACCTCATTACCTGCATATTTTGTATTCCTGTCATAGCAAATAGTAGAGTGCTTTGTACCTGACAGGCAGACACTATTAATAAATATTGGTAAATGAATGAGTACAGGTTTCTCTGCAACCTGGAATAGATGATGACTCGCATACAGAAAAAGTAAATGATTAAAGTCAGATGCAAACAAGCTTATAGGTCACTATCTTTCCTTCGTCTATTTTACTCTATTAGTCATGCTTTATAATTAACTTCTGTTTACATATGAGTCAGACTTTTTTTCCTGACCATTCAGATATGCCTTAGCTTACAGAGTAACTCACTGCAGATGAGGTAAGGTATTCTCTAGATCAGCAGAGTTCAGGTGGAAGGAACAACACAAGGACTAGAAGGAAGCTTGTGTAACCTTTGCAGGCCCACTGCACTCCTTCCTACATGGTCTGAAATGCTAGACTGCAAGGTCAATCAGGCAAAGGAGGAAATTGTGTAATGAATATAGCCTTGTGTTTGTGTCATTTAAAATATCCAAAGCAATAAAATAAGCTGGTATATTTAATCCCTTAGGTCACAGGAACAGTGTTAGTGCCTCCCAGTATGAAACAGATCACATGGTTCCTGATCACTTACTTAAAGTGTCATTTAGAAATCAATTAATTACTGTAAGTGCAGAGAACACTCTTACTTAGTGAATTTTAATTTCTTTTTAAAAAAAGAAAATAGAAGAAAAGAATAGAGTTATGATCTGAAGACTAACACTTACCTAAACATGTCCTTGAAGTGAATTTTAATTTCTTTTTAAAAAAAGAAAATAGAAGAAAAGAATAGAGTTATGATCCGAAGACTAACACTTACCTAAACATGTCCTTCAACTCATTCACTTTCTTAGGTGGATACTTGTTAGCTTGACTTTCATTTAAGAAAGCCCTCGCATACGCTAATGGACCAGCATTGACCTAAATTACATAAGAGAAAGAAATGAGAGTGTGGTAAGCATATAATCAAAAGGAGAGTTTGCATTTTTCTTTTCATTAAAACTCCCAAGGGCTGAGGGGATAGTAGATACACAATAAAATACCTAAGAAACCCATAGCTTAGCGATCTATTTATTTTGCTCATGAGAAGTTTGTGTGAAAAACATTAACTAAAGGCAAAATGATATACCAATAAATTAGTTAATGATTTCTGATGTAATAATACAGGGCATAGCCAATCTTAGAGGTTTATGGTAATATCTTCTGATATAATACAAAATTCACATAAATTAAATGTGATTTATTTCTTATGTTAAAAAAGAATACTGATTGGTTTTTGCTCCCAATAAGAACATAACATACAACGGTAGTTAATGCTTGCTCTGTGCTCTTACAAAAGCAAAAGAAACACCAACAGCCTTTTGTGCTTGTTGTGCAACCAACCAACATACCTGCACAGAGACACAGCCCTGCAACTTTAGCTGAAGCTGAATCATGTCCACGTCAGCAGAGGAGCAAAGCTTGTGTAGCTCTGCGGTTTTATCTTTTATTTCATCAGTAGCAACATCAATTGGTTTTAAATTCACCTGCTGTTCACAGTTTATAGGAATCCTCTTTTTCACATATGGAAATGAATTTGAAGCTATGAAATGCAAAGACCAATTTTTTAAAAGTAGCAATGGAATAATTGTATTTATTTTCTATTTATTCTTATCCCTTTATCCCTCTCATCCACCTCCCACCTCCCTTCTTCCCCATATTCACTCTTCTTCCTCCTCTTGTTCCTCCTCCTCCTCCTCTTCCTCCTCCTCCTCTTCCTCCTCCTCTTCCTCCTCCTCTTCTTTCTCTTCCTCTTCAGAAAAAGAGCAGGCCTCCCAGCAATATTGACCAGACAAGGCACAACAAGCTACAACTAGACCAGGACCTGGTCATACCAAGGTTGGATGAGGCAGCACAAAACCAATTTTAGAAAATAATTTATTCAGTAGAATTATAGGAAAAAACAGAATCAACTTGTTTTATGCCTTTTCATGCTTTCCCTAGAAAAATTCTTAAGGGTGTCAACTAGTTCCTTCTGCTTCAGGATGAAAGAATAAAATTATCTTTATGAGATACCTCTAGGCAATTAGGAGTGACATATGGGAAAACGGTGGTTTATTACAAGGACATGTTTGTATAAACTTGTAAAATAACAAATGATTCAAATTTCAGTCACATGTTCCTGCTGGCCAGCTGGTACTTGTGTATATGAGAAGGGACCAAGACAGATATGAAAGTAACATAAAGATTCCTACTCACTGGTCAAGATGGTGCGACGTTTACACTGTTCTTCTATGCAACCTTGCTTCTTGCCTGATAATGTGTACGGGGCCTCAAAAACAAATCTGTTGATATTATGGTTTCTTTCAAACTCTGTCTTTCTTTCTGTGAGTTCTTTGTCATCAAAATAAGGCTTCACATAAGTGACTTGTATATGAGCAAATTTTGGATCAAGCTCTTTGGCATTTACCTATAAAGACAGATTTTTTTTTTTATCAATGAAAAGAAAATGAAAGTATGGCTTACTGCTTTGAGATCACACAAGAAATATGCTATTACAACTGTGCTCCTGATTTATTGTACACTTACCTGGGGGACATTACAACTGTGTTTTACAGACAATTTATCTTTGATCATAAGGAAGGTAGAGAAATCTATAGACACTACAGAAATATAGGAGGAACAGAGAACACCACTGCAATATTAGCCCTAAGCAATGAGCATTTTCTACATTTCATATATTTATTCCCAATTGTTTGTATGCATATATATTCTCAAAATTGAGATTACATTGAATAGTTTTGTAATTTTATTCCTTAAATATTTATTAAAATACTTGTGCAATACATGAAGTCTGCCTCAATAAGAAAACTACTATAATCTACAGTAGAGTGTTGACCATAGCATTAACACTATTTATATTCTTTGAGAGAGGGTTTCACACTATAGCTCAGGGTAGCTTGGAATTTTCTAGGTAACCCTCAGTAACTTTAAACTTGCAGTTATCTTCCTGGTTTGGCCATTGCAGTGTTAGAATTATAGGTGTGAACCACAAGTGGCTTAATATGACTTTAATGGTTGAATGAATACACATGAATTATATTGGTCATTTCCTTACATTTTGCTATGGAAAACCATGTTTTGACAAACATGTTTGAATTTAAATGGTATGGGGTTGTTTAGTTGTTCTGATTGTTTGCCTTAGGATACAATTTTAGAAAACAATTATTTAGTTCAAAGATTTATATAGCTTTAAGTATTTTAATACATCACCTATTTATGCAACTAAGCAGTGTATCAATTTGGCTATCCACAAGTAGTGTCTGATATAATGAGTGGATAATTTGAAAGATTTTATTTATTATTTTTATACTTTATTTTATGTGTATGAGAGTTTGTCTACATGTGTGCATGTGCATCGCGTGCTTGCAGTTCTTGCCAAGGAAAGAAGTGAACAACAAAATCACTGGAACTGAAGTTAAACTTGGTTGTGAGCCACTAATGTGTGTGCTGGGAACTGAGCCTGGATCCTCCACAAGAGAAGCAAGTGCTCCTAACCATGGAATCAACTCTTCAGTCTTTAAGAATAGTTATTCTTATCTACATCAGTTTAATCCTAGCCAGCAGAGGAGAGGGATCAAAAGAAAATACAGTGATTCTACATTGAAGACCTAAAAGTTTAGCTGTATGTAGGACTGAGGGTATAAATCAAGTGGTAGAGTGCAGACCTGGCATGAACGAGGTACTTAGTTCAATTCCCAGTGATAACAGCAACAGCGACAAGGAAATAATGCAAAAGTCTAGTGATGGTTGTTGGCCATTTTATGAGTTATCAAAATTCCATGCCAAGAATTACTGCTGCTGTCCTTGCTGAAGGTTCCCCTGTGGATTCCTGAACTCTCTAGCATTTCTCCTTAACTCCAGACAAAACTCAGGATCTTCTTTCAATGTCTTCACAACAAAATTTGCCTAGTGTCCTGGACTTGTTTACTATCTTGGTTACTTAACAGTCACATCTGTCTGTCTAGTGAAAGAAAAGGAAGGAAGGAAGGAAGGAAAGAAGGAAGGAAAGAAGGAAGGAAGGCAAGAAAGCCAACAAAAGTTCCCCCCCCCCCAAACAGTATCTGTATGATTTTATCCTCCATATACTCTGGCATAAAGACAGAGAACAGTAAATGTCTTAACCCTGTTAACCTCTTTAAATCCCTTCTATTTACTTAGCTTGCTCTGGAAACATTAACATTTCTTTCTGATTACACTTATTTTTGCCAAAAGTCCCAGAAATAATTCTCTCACATTTAAAAGCTGGAATTTTAGAAAAAGACTTCAGTCAAAGTAATTATTTGGCTAAGATGAAACATAAATAGAAAATAAAAGGTCCAAGCGGGATGTCAACTCTTAAAATGTTTATACATGCACATATTAAGCAGTACATAGTTTATATATAAATAGCAGGAAAAACTCCTTCTTTTCAGTCAAGATTCTAGCACCATTTATGTATGGAGATAAGTTTATATTGATTTAAATGTATTGTTGGGCCAAAGGACATATACATTTAAGATCCTGGAAGACACAGCTGAACTTCTATTCAATTTGCCTGTGCCTTTAAGCAGATTTTGTTCTTTGGGAAGCAAAAAAGAGTAGTTTGTTTTGTTTTTGTTGTTGTTTTGCTTGGCATAGTAGCTCAGGGCCGTACCCCAAACACAAACAAGAATGTTTTTTAATTTTATTGTTACACATTAAAAATCAAATTCCTATAATAGTAGCAAAATTGATGCAGAGGACCTAAGAATTACCCTCCTGAAGCTTTTAAACCATCTCGGGATGACTTATGATAGTAAATACAACATAAAGGTTAGGCAATTTCTTGTTATACTCTATTATTTAGGGAACAGTTACAAGGAAAACATCTTTTCTTTTGTTTCCTTCCTTCCTTCCTTCCTTCCTTCCTTCCTTCCTTCCTTCCTTCCTTCCTTCCTTCCTTCCTTCCTTCCTTCCTTC
>NW_021604667.1:1831961-1855232 GCF_004785775.1 Grammomys surdaster | reverse complement strand
TTCCTTCCTTCCTTCCTTCCTTCCTTCCTTCCTTCCTTCCTTCCTTCTTTCTTTTTTTGGTTTTTCGAGACAGGGTTTCTCTGTGTTGCCCTGGCTCTCCTGGAAGTCACTCTGTAGACCAGTCTGGCCTACGAACTCTGAAATCCACCTGCCTCTGCCTCCCAAGTGCTGGGATTAAAGGCGTGTGCCACCACTGCCCGGCCACAAGAAAAACATCTTGCAGGTATGGTGATGTATGCCTACAATTTCAGCACTTTGAAGCTGGAGGCAGGTCCTGCATTTTGGGCCTGCCTAGGTCTGATCCTGTTAAAAAATGTTTAGCCAAAAAGAAAAAAATATTTGGCTAGGGTGAGTGTAAACAAAGCCCTCAATCTTGGTCCCTAAGATACAGGATATTCTAAAGGGAGGTGAAATGCGTCAAGAGTCACAATGTTCTTGGACATAAAATATTCCATCTTGTAGGGAAGCTCAGTTAAGGAAGTAAACTACTCAGTAGCCTCATAGGGTCCCTAAAACTGACCATATTCACTAGATCTCTCCTTTTCTAAGCATATATAAGGACTGCTGAGATAAGTTCACAGATAAGTGAGCTGTCTGGAAGAGGCTCAGCCCATATTAGTCGCCTGAAAAAGATACTTTCTAATCTGTGGAAGCTGCCTGCTTTTGTGAGCTGCTGTTTATTCTAGGTTGGGCTTTTCGCTGATACAGCCATCTTTGAGTCATTTCTAGTCTAGTAAGTAGCTTCTTACCTATGTAATACAGCTCACAAGAGATGCAAGTATTTCTAGGAAATTAAGAGGTGAGATTTTTCTCGTCACTGTTGTCAAGTTGACTTTAGGTGCTTTGCTTAAAGTTATTGAATAAATGTAGGCACAAAGTCTGAACTGTGGAACTCCTTTCTACCTAGGTAATGAGCTTTCATTCTGTGAACTGTTAGGACTCAAGCATCCTGACTGTTATTTCCAAAGTCTGTCTAGAAGGATTAGTGCATCTCCTGAAAACTCTCTTGTTAGACCTTTCACACCTTGTTATGATAGGGCCTAACAGGATAGATAATATTTAGGGAGAGACCAAAACTATCTCTCTGCAAACTGACTTCATTAGAAATGCAGATACAGCCCATACATGTAATCACAACACTAGGGAAACTGAAGGGGGACTGCTGTGAGTTTGAGACCAGCTAAAGAAAACAAAACAAAAACAAAAAACTAAACAAAACAAACAAACAAACAAACAAACAAAAACCAAAAGAAAACATTGGGGGATCAGGAGCTGCAGTAACAGCCTTGCCAATGCAGGCCAAAGGGCCTTGAACATAACAAAGCGGGCAGCCTCAGGGAGTTAGAGACAGCTTCCCTCCAACAAATCAGGAGCAATGTACTAGGCCTGTAAGAAATGAACAATGCTTTCCAAATGCATGGCACAAGTTACCTTATCGGAATCCTGAATTATTTTGACATTTTCAGTACCAAATTTGTCACCATAAAGTTTCACAAGTCTCAGGGAAATCTCTGAAAGGCCGGTGAGCTTGGGTTCTTTATAGATGTACTCTTTTCCATCTTCTTCTTCAAAAAAAGACTATTATAAAGGTAAACAAATAATAGTTTACAAATAGTATGTGAACAAACATTCAAGGAACATTAGCACAATTAGTGACAACATATTTGAATACACTTAAAATAATACTTATTAATATTAGTTTTAATATATTTATGCCTCCTAGTTTTATGACATCTTGATATAACCTAGAGTAATTTTGGAAGTTGGAATCTCAACTGAGAAAATGTCTTATCAGATAAAGCTGAAGGGCATTTTCTGATAGATGATTGATGTAGAAGGACCCATTCCATTGTGGGTGGGACCACCCCTTGGGCAGGTGGCCCTGGGTTCTACAGGAAAGCAGCACCCCTTTGTAGCTTCTGCACCAGCTCCTGCCTCTAGGTTCCTGCCCTGCTTGAGTTCCTGCTCTGATTTCCTTCAGTAATGGAGTGTGACCAGGGACTTGTAAGCTGAAATAGATCCTTCCTCCAAAAGTTACTTTTAATAATTGTGCTTTAACACAAAAATAGAAACTAAGACCATATTAATATTTTAATTTTAGTATATTGATATATTAAATGTCACATGCATATAGTCAACTTTCTAACTTTGAATAAGTTGAGAATTGTCAGAGGTACAAGCATACAAACATATTATTGTCTGGAAGGGGATGAAGAAATATCAAAATAGTTTTTTTTTTATTTATTGTATTAATTATTCCCATGCAATATTTTCCTATGTGTACTCAAATTCATAAGTATATAAACATATTTTTTGGTAGAAGGAGGAAACTAACGTATTTTTTACATGAATTTTATTAATACGAAGTCTATACCTTGCGTCTCTGACCTAAGTAGACAGGAGAACCAAAGTGAACTAGAACATTACAAAATGAGCCCCATGCTGTGTGAAAAGCAAGGAAGACTTCCAGAAGGAACAACTGCACAAAGGCCATCTAATATGTCAAAGGAAAACATTGTAAACGTCAAACAACTTGGTAAACAAACTTTGCTAAAGTACACTTACCTGGCCATAAAAGGCAACTCTAAAGAAAGTACCTAAAAGTCGTTTCTTGGTGTGCATAACCTCCAGAATTTTTGTGTAAGCGCCATGGAGAGTTCTATAGACTTGAGTCAGTTTCTGAAAAAAAAAATGAGAATAGAGAACTTTGTGATTTTGGCAGTCATTAACAAGTATCATCAAGATCAACATGCAAGAGTTAAAAAAAAAACTACTGATGTTTAAGTTTTCAATATTATTTTGTTGTTGTTCCTTATTTATTTTTGAGACAGGGTATTACTATACCCACTATAGTACCAGGCCATCCTGGGCTATTAGCAAGACTTAACCTCAAAAGTTGCAATAAAGTAGATAGGTTTGCAGCTGAGTGGTAGAAAACTTGCCTAGCCTGGGTTCAATGCCAAGATGTGCAAAATATTTTATATTATATGAACATTTGAATTTTACCTATTTATGTATAATTATTAAATTACATTTTTAAATTTAATTTTTATATGTATGATGTTTTGCTTGCACATATGCCTGTATACTACAGAGGTCAGAAGATGATATCAGATCCCCTGGAACTGGATTTACAGATGGTTTTCAGCCATCATGTGGGTGCTGGAAACTGAACCTAGGTCCTCGGCAAGAGCAATAGGTGTTCTTAACTGCTGAGCTATTTCTCCAGTTCAATTTGTTAATATTTTCAGACATTTTTTTTTCTGTTGAACCAATGAGCTTTATGAGGTTTGCTAATAGGGGTATGGGTGAGATAAGCCCTTTCATGAGCAAAAATGACTCAAAGACATCTGTATCTTCAAAAGTCTAACCTGGAGTGACTCATGCAAGTCCAGGAGAACTAAAACCCTGGAGCACACTTGCAGGTTAAAGAGTGTCTGTTTCAGAGATCTCAGTTGATCTGAGACTCTTCTGGGAAGCTCAGATGGTCTGAGATTGTCTTCTAGCAGTCCTTACCATTTATATTGGAGAGGGAGGAACTTAGCACCTCTGGTCAGCTTCAGGGACTTCCTGAAGCCTTTGAGTTTAAAACAGGTTCTCGTTTTTGTACGTCACCACATTCAGCTCATCCCACATCTACTCTCAAAATAGCTTGAATCCTAAAGCTATCCTCCTTACCCTTTTTTGTACAGTTGCAGTAGAAATTATGATATGGGCTCAAAGACTTGAACATTAAAAACTTTTGTCCTGTGCACATTGCAGCAGCTGTTTACTAGAGTTTATCAACATTTTCCCTGGCAGGGCACACTGATAGACAAATGCTCACAGGTGGCTTATTAGTAGCATTATACTATGTTTCTACATCATGGTCAGCCAGTACTTTTAGTCCTTGCACTCAAGTTCAAAGAAAAGAATCATGTTTTTAGGTCATTCTTGGTGATATGGAGGTTTGGTGGTTTTGACAGTCCAGGGAGGAAAGTTACAATCTGGACTGGGGGGAGCCTTGGAGACAGAGCATGTGTCTATCATGCTCAAGGCTCTAAGCACCCTGGGACAACAAACAAAAAGGACAAAATAAGAATACTTATTCTGTGATAAAATTCCAGTATTTTCTTTAGAAGACATCAGAGTAAAAGGATAGGAACAACATGATATTAGTGTTTTAACAAGACCAAAACAAAGTATGTAAGGCAATGATGATAATGTGTCCATCCCCTACCTCAAACTCACGGCGTTTCTCATAAATTGGAATAATCAACTTGGAAATCTCAGAAATTACTTCATACCGCTCTGCCTTCCACAGACCATCCACACACTGTTCTAGCAATTCCAGCAAAACTTCCTGCATTAAGAGAAATATTCAATGGGGTATCAAAAGTTGCTTTAGACAAATCAATTTCTAACATTTTAATTTATTAAAGAACAAACCAAATGGGCTAAGTTCAAGCAAATGCATAGAAGTATATTTGTATGACCACATCTTCCCCTGTCCACTTCTTTCTTCTCAATCAGGATCTATCTATGGAGCCCAGGATTCCTGTCCTCCAACTGGTGAGCTTCCTGCCTTAGCTTTGTGATTGCTGGGATTACAAGTATGTGCCAGCATATACTCTCACAACTGTATTTTCAAAATCAAATGTTACAAGTAGCAGGAAATTAGAAATGTTTCTAAAATGTGACATTAATGTCAACAGTACACTACATGTGTTCTGTTTAAGTGAAAATAGAGACTTTATTTGCAGATAATATCCTGTTGAATTGAACCTTTTGTTTGTTTCAAACTATGGGCTCAGTTGATCTGAAAGTTCAAGAGTGATTTACTACAGGAGGTAAGTCATGCCAGGGTGGGAAAGAGCACGTGGTAAGGGTAGAAGTATGGTTGGATATCATCAATAAATACTGTATGCATATATAGAAATATCAATAATGAATCACATACAGATAATGTTTTAATAAAAGTAAGTAACTAAATAGACAATGTAAAAATGCTTAACAAGGTAAATTCCACTAAGCTTGTACAACTCCATTGTTTTCTTTCATACTGAAACAATGCATAGAACATAAATCTAAAGAGAATGTGACAGCTTTTCAAACTATTGCATTAGTGATTCAGGTCTTCATTAAACTGATACAATCCAGAGAATGAACTCTTTCTTCAGGGGTAGGCTAATGTCCTATGATAGAGCTCTCTCGCTTCTGTGAATCATAACAGCTGCTTGCTACAGTTTTGGAAGTATCATCTGTGCTTCTGGCTGAGTTTTAATAACTTGCTTTCTATCAGATCTATGAAACTGATTGCCAAAATGACTCTTGTTTGTTTCTTAGATAAGTGAATTCATCCTGTAGACCTCATTTCTATGTAGTAGGTGGCAATATTCTATAAATTCTTAGCTGGAAAATGAGGTGCAGTTTTTACTTTATCCTGTAATGAATTGAATTGCCTTTCCCTAAATCAGTACTTCTCAACTTGTCAGTTGCTACCTCTTTGGGGGTGGTGGTGGATGAGCTTTCACAGGGGTTGCATATCAGATATTCATATTATAATTCATAACAGTAGCAAATTATAATTATTAATTAGAAACAAAATAATGTTATGGCTGGGAGTCACTACAATACGAGGAACTGTATTAGAGGGCTACAACATTGGGAAGGTTATGAACTACTGCTCTAAACTATAAGCTGAAGTTCTCATCCACCTTAGAATGTGACCTGATCCGGAAAATGGTGTTATAGATATAATTGATTAAGATGAATATACTATATAAATAAAATAATTAATAAAAAAGCTGAATGTCTTGATAAAGGGTGAACCCTCAAGCCAATGTGGCTGGCATCCTTGTATTCAGGAAAATAACATGTGACTACAGAGACAGAAACAGAATCCATGTAGCTGCAAGCCAAGGAATGCCAAGTATCAACAACTATCACTAGAAAGCAAGGATTCTGGGAAAGAAGATCCATGATGAAGCCTCATTCTCAGATTTCTGGACTCTGGAATGGTGAGGTAGTACATTTCTGTTGTTTGAAGCCACACACTTTGAAGAGTTTTGAATGTGGTAGCCTTAGTGTTCTGCTCTAAGTATTTGTTTCCCTCAGATTCACTTGCAAAAATTCTAACCCTGCTAACGGTTATTAGAAGGTGGGTTAGCCATGGCCTGAAGTTAGTATTTCTATTTTGGTCAAGCTTCAAGAATGGCATATATATAGCTTGATCATGCTAGCCCTTTTTGTCATGGGAATACCTTTATTACCCTCCATTGTGTTAAAACTTATCTTTTACAATATCAACATGTTGGCAGCCAAAGTACATGGCTTGAAACTGAAAATGGACCCCAAGACAAAGTTATTAAATTAATAGGCTGGCAAGCCAAGGACGGGTAAGATTCTGCACAGAGCCTTACCAACCTAAGACATAAGTGCAGTGCTTTTGATAATGCATATTCCACAATGGGTAAGGAAGGCATTCTTGTCAGAATGACCTAAGACAGACTTGGTCTTGTTTATGAAATAAAAAGTACTAACCCTAGAAAAGATAGCTATAGATCATGTAGACAGGTAGCCCTGGTGGGAAAGTACCACCCTAGATAAGAATAAATAATCATAGATCTTATGGATGGGTAGCCTTGGTGGGAAAGTACTAGCCTAGATCAGAAGAAATGAATAATAGATCTTATGGACAGGTACATAGTGACCTGTTCCTCCCTGCTTCTTCTGTGAACTCTTCACCCAGCCAATATCATTTTCTGGAGAACATCTGTACTCCCCTTGAGAACACCGGCGCTCCCCAGAAACAAAAAAGACCCTATGCCACCCCCCTCCCCATAGCCTGCTTCTATGTGTATATAACCCCTGTGTGGAAAAATTAAAATTTGACAGCTTGATCAGACTTCCAGACAGGCTGTTGTTCTTTGCGTGCCCTTGTCCCCCATTCTCTCTTTCAGGTGGTCCCCCAGTCCCAGTTCACTGCCCCACAGACTGGGGTGGTTTCTAGGGAGGGGAAATGGGCTGACATCTGAAATGTAAATAAATAAAATATCCAATTAAAAAAAGAAGAAGGTGGATTAGTTTTGGTTGTAATAAGGCAGAGCAACCCTGAATGAGATTTCAAAGACTCTTTGAAAAGAAATCCAGAGATGGAGCCCATCTCTTCTACCATCTTAAGTACACAGCAAGAAGGTGTCATCTATGCACTGAAAGTTTTGCCCTTCCTGGACACATTGCCACTTGTATTTTGAGTTTGGATTTCCTATCCTCTAAAACTCTCAGAAATTCATTTCTGCTTTTCATCAACTACCTAGTTTATTGTGCTATGGTATAGCACTGCAGACACAAGAAGATGCCTAGGAAATAAATACAAGTGCTTCTTTCACTCATCCTCTGAACTTATGACCAAGCTCTATCAATTTTACTTTCTAATTATTCCCCAAATATGACCCCTCTCCACTTCTACATTCATTGCTAGGGCTCAATACCTTGCTACTTTTTCGCTTAACTGATCTTCCTGACTCTAGCCTTGTCACTTCCCAATATATCCTCTATAGAGAGACCACAGGCTTCTGATGTCATTAAAAATTGGAAAACATCCCATCACTCACAAAACAAGGAACAAGCTCCTTCATGTGGACACAAAGCTTGGAATGAGATGGCTAAGATTTCTATAATCTCCTCATTCAACAAACCAAGTACTCTAAAACAGAGAGACACTACTAGCAATTCTCTTGAAATATTCTCTGCCCTTCAAGCTCCTTCTTAGAATAGTTTAGGTACTGCCCTCCTAGATGTTTTTCCTGGTCCAGATGAGGAAGACAAGTTACAAATACTTTGTTCTCCATTTTATTAATCATGGGGTAAATATTTATAGTTCTACAATATTTGCACATTGATTGAATAGCTGACATTCCAAATAAACCATGATTCTTTCAAGGTGGGAACAAGCTGATTTATCTAGACTGTTTTCTTCTGTAACTCATGTAGTCCTCTTATACAGCAGTTGCTCAATTGATGTGACTACTTGAAGAGTCAGCATCTTAACATTTAATAGCTATATTAAGAAGTTTACCAGGCACATGGTGGCACACACCTCCAAACTTAGCACTCAGCAGAGGCAGAGGCAGAGGCAGGGGCAGGGGCACGGCAGGAGCAGGGCAGGGGCAGGGGCAGAGACAGGGGCAGGGGCAGAGGCAGAGAGGTAGGGGAAGAGAAGCAGAGGCAGAGAGAGGCAGAACTCACAACAATCGTCTTTCTTCACATGTAGACTGCTGGAATAATAGATGATGTGTACTGCTGAATATGACTCATTTTAATATAACTTTTAAATCAATGTCACCTATTTCAGATGTGAGAGCATGAGGAGGAAATCCTTCTACATGAGCCCAGACAAACTGGTACTTGGTTGAACACTGTACTCTAATTTATAAAAAAATTAAATGTATGTATAGTTATCACTATAGAACAAAACCAATCCCAATAAATAAATACGTTTACAAGGCCATCTCTATGGATAACTTAAAGCTGCCATTTGGAAGATGAGGATAAGCTCAAGAATATATCTCCTGGGAGGTACTGTTTGTGACTGGGGCCACATAATAACAACAACAGAATTCTAAAGTATATCTAAGTCTCTGATTATGAAAAGTGAAATGATTTGTTTCCTCTTGTGTCCTTTCCCACTTTCCCACTTGAGACAGGTTCTTGTTCTGTAGCCAGACTGTTCAGGAACTAGGTACACTTGACAATTTTCATGGCAATATTCCTGCCTCAGTCTTCTGATAACTTGGGTTACATATCTGAGCCACCATGCCTGGCATGGTACATTCCTAGTACAATTTTTCTTTGGAGGTAGAATCTCCTTATGTGGCTCAGGTTGGTCTGGAACTTGAGATCCTTTCTGCTTCTGCCTTCCAAGATGGGGATTACAGGCATTTGCTGCAATGCCTGGGTGAGCGCAACTGTTATAAAAAGGAATTTTTGCCAGATAGTGGTGACACATGCCTTTAATCCAAGCATTCATGAGGCAGAAGCAGGCAGATTTCTGTGAGTTCAAGGCCAGCCTCTTCTAGAGAGCTAGTCCTAGGATAGCCAGGACTACACAGATAAACCCTGTCTCCAAAAAGCAAAACAAACAATAATAAATAATAAACAAACAAAAGCATATTTTAAAAATATAAAAATGTAATACACCACTTCAATCTCTGTGAATGTCACATTTGCCTTTTCATAAAACTAGAATTTATTTTAGAGGTAATATACTTCATTTTAGTAATTTTTATTAAAGTTTTTTCATTGTTTTCTATGAAGGCAACAGGTCTCTTTGTGACATCACATCACCATGCATCCCTATCGTGTACTCCCCTCTTATGCTCTATCTTGTAAAAAGAAATTTTTAGCC
Organism: Grammomys surdaster; assembly: GCF_004785775.1. Taxonomy (NCBI): domain Eukaryota; kingdom Metazoa; phylum Chordata; class Mammalia; order Rodentia; family Muridae; genus Grammomys; species Grammomys surdaster. The sequence goes on along the minus strand of NW_021604667.1, from coordinate 1,845,844 downwards.
GGGCAGTGGTGGCGTACGCCTTTAATCCCAGCACTAGGGAGGCAGAGGCAGGCGGATTTCTGAGTTTGAGGCCAGCCTGGTCTACACAGTGAGTTCCAGGACAGGCAGGGCTATACAGAGAAACCCTGTCTCGAAAAACAAACAAAAAAAATTGATAGTTAAATTATATAGGTCTCTTAAAGATATTTGCTGGTATATGAATATAATAATCTTCATTCATTGAATTACTTTCTGAATGTTATCTTCCACTAAAATACTAAAATATTAAAATTAAATCTCTCTTTAAAAAAAAAACATTTAAGAAATTGCACTCATCACTCTCCCTGTAGATAGCAGCTATCATTTCTCCACAATTCCCAAACCTCTGCGAGATACCTACAGATTGTTCCCTCTCCTAAGCAGCAGTTCTTTCTTCATCCCTTCCTAATGGTATATCCTAGGTATTTTTGGTTTTGTTTTACTTTTTGAGGCAGGGTTTCATGTAGCTGAGGCTAGCCTCCTACTTTCTATGTACCAAAGGGAGGTCTGATCCTCCTGTCTCTACCTCCCAAGTACTGAAGTATATGCATGGATAAACTTAACCAGTTTATGTGTAGCTAGATATCAAACTCAGGAATTATGCATGCAAGTCAAGTTCTCTGCCAAGTGAGTTACATGCTTAATCTGGACCTTTTGCTGTTCTGGTTTATGACATAGTTGCCACATATCTGGACAATAAGACTGGCTTTCTCCCAGCCTCCGCCTCCAACTTCTATCTGGTCACTTGTAATCCACCTATCATATCACAACCATGCTAATCTCCTTACCCTATACTTTGCATATCACACATCTATATTATTTCAATGACTATCTCCAGAGCAGAACTTAGAGATCATAGTTCATCATTTTACAGCCCTTTTATCTCCAAGTCGATAGGCTTGATCCTATGTTAGTGCTTAACAGATCTTTACCGATGGACAAGAAAAGCAGGACACTTCCATTCACACTACTTTGCTACAAATACTGTGTCTATTTTAAGTAAAAGATAATTTTAACTCTAGCTTTTTTTGATTCCTTTTTCATATGCTAGATGGGATCTGGTCACAGAGATCATGGTATAAAGATGGTCAATATTGTAGGTTAAAAATAACTTTTATCCATTTTATTTATGAGTATTTTGCCTACATGTATGTATGTATACCACTTGAATGTACGGTGTCCATGAAGACCAGAAGAGGGAATCAGATCCTCTGAAACTGGAGTTAGAGGTGGTTATGAACCATCATGTGAGTGCTTGGAATCCAATCTGGGTCCTCAGAAAGAACAAATACTCTTAACTGCTAAGCCCTCTTTCTAGTCATCTAAATGTTGTATTTTAAAACAAGATAATGGGAAGAGTTACTGAGACAAGATTCTATCCTGCCAACAGAAATTCCTTTGCCTAGACAGTTTTATTACATAAAGCTTACCAACCCTTAGTCATTTTCAAATTTAAGCCAGATCTAGTAACTTAATAAAAATAAATTTTGAAATGGGAAATCTCTATAAATGATGATGCATGCCCTGGGATCTTACTTCACTGTAATGAACATCCATCATTCCAGCATCTTCTTTCATGGCTCCTTCTTCATCTATATTGGGAGTAATTTTCTTGAACGCTGAACACCCACTAGGGAATAATTCTGTGTGGAAAACCAGAAATGGAGTATATTTATTACAAAAAAGTTTTGTAAATAACAGACACCCTTAAAAGAATATGCTATTTTTAATAACAGAAGTGACTTTGGGTCAAAGTCATCAGTAAATGTTTCAGCTGTAAAAGTAATTTCATATAATACTCAGATCTATTATATTCTATGGTTCTTCCTCCTGCACAAAGAGAGCCCAAATTCATTATAATAACTAAGTTGTGGGTTTGGTGCACTATCTACAAGGGCTGGTGTAGATGATTTCTTCATATAAAAATTATATTAAAATGCTCATCTTTTCTACATTTGCTCTGTACATATCATCTAGACAAGAGGGTGGACAATTTCTGGGTACCCACTGAATGACTTTTGGTAATCATCTCTAGTGTTTAAATTTCACTGAGAGTTGGAAAGGGAAGTCAGTTATTGGAAGAGCCTAGCCTAGGATTTATATGACAGACAGGAAGTGAAACAGATGGCAGAGATAAAACACCCTCGGAGAAACTGAATGGGACATTAAAAAACAACAACAACAACAACAACATAGATTTGAAAGTTCGAAGAGCCTGAGTCTAGCACTGTGTCACTGTATGAACTTAGATGCTTGTCTCTCTAGTATTTCTAAAGTCTCTTCATCATCATTTCTACCATCACTACCATTATAACAAGAATAATAATAGAAGTTTGTGAGAATTACATGAACACATGTTTGGAATCATTCATGTGTGGAACACATGAATTATTATTGCTAAGTAAGCCTATCATTGTTATAAAGTAACTTTCTCAAGATAGAATAAAACAACTGCTACCAGCTGGAGCCCTGGGAAGTTGGGAGTAAACTGTAGCTGAAAAGAACTTTTATAACTGTGACCTAAATTCTTATTGTGGAGTGAGAATCTAGGTGGAGAAAGCCAAATGGTTTTCTTACAGTCTGTGTTTTCTAGGATCTTGTGATTTTAGAGGGGAACAAACAAGGCATACTTCAGATGTGGCTGGTATCAATCTTATAGCCATCCTCCTGTCTCTGCCTCCCAAGTGCTGAGAATGTGGGTGAGGTACACTCCACCTAGCTTTGACATGAGATCTTGATCATAATGCTTCATAGCTATTGCTTTTATTCCCACATGCCATTCTAGAGAAATACAAATGGAAGCAGTCCAGGAAGGTACAAATGCTTTGACTACAAGTGACCATGTGAAAGGGGGTGTAGGATTTTGGAGGATGGGATTGCAGTGCCAATACTTAATAAAAAATGACTAGCAGCCAGAAGAAGAGTTCTTGAGGGGTGATCATAAAGGGGGAAGCTGGAACTAGGAACAAACAAGGGAATGAAGTACTTTGTGAAATTCTAGCTATATGACACTGGGTACAAAGACATGGGAATGAACTCAGCATTACCCTATAAGGAATGAGAAAAAGAGATGCTATAGAGAAAGAAACCACATCTCTTGGGTTTATGGGAGAATCTGAAGGACCAAAGTTTTTCTGAACAAGGATGCTATGTGGTGGTACAAGCATGCAGAAAATTTGACTCTTATCTTCCCTGGGGAAAAGTGTTGTGCCCTCTCTCAGGAAAAGAGAGAAGAATGCCAAAGTCTAGGCTTTAGAGAGTGAGATCTAGAAATGGTGAGGCTCTCAGACAAAATGAAAAGAATTCTGACTTGTGTTGAATTTTTTTTTTTTTTTTTTTTTGGTTTTTCGAGACAGGGTTTCTCTGTATAGCCCGGGCTGTCCTGGAACTCACTCTGTAGACCAGGCTGGCCTCGAACTCAGATCCTCCTGTCTCTGCCTCCCAAGTGCTGGGACTAAAGGTGTGTTGGATCTTATATTTGAGGACAAGAAAGAGTAATACAGCAAACCCCCCACTATTACCGCTTCCGCTGGACTTGGGCAAAGGGAAGAGCCTGAGAATCTATCTATAAGGTATCTCTGGTACAAAGATCAAGGGCCTGTTGGAGGGTGGGGTGAGATCAGGGTCAACTGCAGACTTCCTTCCACTTTCATTTTATTTCTTCTTTTTTCTGTGGGGAGGGGCAGGAATGAGATGAGATATCACACCATAGCTGGGACTTACAATGTGGCCTGGGCTGGCCTTAAACTTCTAACCCTCCCACTCCTGAACACTGCAATTACAGGCATGAGCCACCATTCCTGGCTTCCTCCTTTCCCTTTTTGAAAAAAATGCAAGATTCCAGCAGTGGTCCTTCACTTAAGCTGACACCCCTGGGGGCCAGGAAACTACTGGGCAGAACAAACTTAATTTTATTAAAAGAAAGTCTAAATGATAGAACATTTGGTTCTAATATATCAGGTAATTAGCATCCTATTCCATCATGATTAAGAATATTTTTACAGTGCACTTCAAGAGAAATGGCTGTGGGGCCAGCTGAGGGTATAACTCAAAACAATGGAGGACTTGTACGCTATGTACACTACCCTGAGTTCCATCCCAGAAGAGGGAGAGAAGGGCTGGGTGAGATGAGCTGCAAGTACAGTTATTTGAAATGACAGAAAACAAAACTTTGGTGCTGCATACCTGTCAGAGATTTTCAATGTAAACATTATTTTCCCTCCCCTGCTTCAGTATCAATGGACAATTAATTGAAAACAATAAGTTCTAGTGTGTCTTCATGATCATCACTAAACGTTATTTAAAACATATTTTGCTTAAAGATTCAAGTCTTTCTTAGGCTTTTAAAATATTGCTGTGTTGCAAAGTTCTCACACTAGATAGTGGTTATCCCCAGGAGCCAGGAAACCACCAGATAGAAGAAACTTTGTTTTTATTTTAAAAAGTCTACATGACACAACATTTGCTTACAATGTGTCAGCTAGGCAGCATTTTCTTTAATTTTCCTGAAGAATATTTTTATAGTACACTTAATTGGTTTAGATTAGCTAAGTATCTTGATACCATTCCTGTAGTTTAAGCAGCTAATTTTAAAAAAGCTGTATTACATTCCTGTTTTATCTTTGAATAATTAAACCTACGGTGGAAAAAAACCCTAAGGATTTTTACTACTGTTGCCCTTTTAGAATAAGGTTTTATAGTTTAAGATAGTTGAATTCTAAAAGTTCAAAAATAGACAGCACCCATAAGTACAAATATAAACAGCACTCAAATTTAACATTTTTTGTTTAAAATGCAAAACATCATGTTTTCCCCTCTTTAGCTCTTTGAGGTTAATGAGAGTTAAATTTGAAAGAACCTCAGGAATATTATGAATTACTTCAATGACAAGTTTGGGCTACATCCACTTGTTAAGACAGGTCAGATTGCTAATTAAGGTAGCTGCCCAATGCTGAAATAACTAGAGCAAGCAATAGTCTTTCTAAAGTTAAGGACTGGCTAGAGGAGATAAATCATTTTTTGGTCTGAAGGTCTTTATACCTGTGAATAAAACAAGATTCTTGGGAAGAACGTCTAATAAAATTACCTATTTTCAAAATCGAAGGGGTTTATTCTTTTTTTTTTTTTTTTTTTTTCAAGACAGGGTTTCCCTGTGTAGCCTTGGCTGTCCTGGAACTCACTCTGTAGACCAGGCTGGACTCGAACTCAGAAATCCACCTGCCTCTGCCTCCCAAGTGCTGGGATTGAAGGCGTGCACCACCACCGCCTGGCTGAAAGGATTTATTCTTAATGGGCCTGGAACTCATGTTTCAGGTGCTCACTAATTAGAAAGCTTGGGTAACAGGAAGCCAGTTTCTCTGGAAAGCATTTAAAACCATAGAATGCTGTTTCAGAAGCTCATTTTGCTAATGGATATGGAATTGCAGGTGTGCAACTTTGATTTTTATTTTTAGGGCAACTTTACAAAAACATCAGTGTTCTAATTTAAGAAGATGAAATGGGTCTTATTTTGATTAATTCTTTCTCCATTAGAACTACTTGTAGGGACTGCCTGTATAGCTTGGTCCTAAAGCATTATGCATATCATGCCTGTAGCCATTTTATCAATCCCCAGAACCGCCTCCCCTCCCGGTCCCAGGAGAAAATGAAAACAATATATGGACTGAAATAAGAAAAGAATATAATAATTTTTTGATTTGCTTCCTTGCGATAAATCATTCTTAATTTTTGTTTAATATAAAGTCTTTGTCCTTGTGAGTAAAATAAGATTCTCAGGAAGAATCTCTAATATAATTATGTATTTTCAAAATCTAGAGAGTTAATTCTTAATAATTCTTAATGAGTCTGGGACTCTACTTCTGATTCATACTTTGTAGTCCACCCTGACTTGGAATTCACCATGTAGCACAGGCTGTCTTGAATTTGCGGCAGTCTTTCTGCATTAGTCTTGATGTGTTGGAATTACAGACTCCACAACCACTAGCTGAGTGGAACATTTTGTAAACTTGATTATTCAGAAGCATTTCAGTGAAATTTAAAATACAAGTACAATGCTGAAAGTGTGGCTCAGGTATGCTTCCTTGCTTAGCATTCACAAAGTTCTGGGCTTGATCTCCAACACTGCATGAACTGAGCATTGTGGTGCGTGCCTGTAGTCCCAGGAGGTAGAGGCTGGAAGAGCAGAAGTTCAAAGTCACCCTTGGCTACATAGCAAGTCTGAGGTTTGCTTGGACTATATGAAATCTTACTCCTCCTCCCAAACTTAAATGACATAAATGCATAGTTTAATCATTATAGTTATATTTGGGAAGAATCTCCACAATGGCCATTATCTTACAAATGAAATGAAAAACACAGAAATTCCAGAGATAAAACCAAAACTTAGCAAAAATGTGCCCGAATAGCCAAAGCCCACATAATATGACTCCTTTAAGTTGCTTTCATTTTGCCCTCATTGTGATAGATAGCAGATGTCTTGATTGCAATCGCCACTGCCAATTAACTTTTAAACCTTACTCAATTGTTTTGCTATTTGAATAGTTATAAAATTCAGCAATATTATTTGGGTCGGAGAAGCTTTCAGCCTGATCCCTGAATTATGAATTTAAATTAGGAATGCAGAACTGTTGATGTCCTTCGAGGGCCTGATTCCCTTTAACTCTCAGGTGTCACTACATAAAAATAGCTCTAGATACCTAGTCCATGGACAGTTGTTGGTGAAGTTAAGGATGAGGAGGGGAAAGAAGCAATCTGTCTGTATTATGCTGAGTTTCTCTTGAGCCCTAAGAAGAACTGAATTTGTGGCAGTTATCCAGGAAGATAGTCTTGGGAAATAAACAATGGGCATCAAGCCCAGCCGTGTACTATTTAACTTATTCTTGTAACCTCCCACAGAAGCCAAAGCCAAAATGAGCAATCCAGTCCTCTTTTATAACAACGTCTATTTAGCACTGAATGATGCTGAAGGTAAACATATTTTTAAGAGCTCAATTCTATCCCATTCACAACTGCACACTGCAAAGATAAAGATTATTTTGCCAGCTGAGAGTCCTCCCATCTCAGAACAGAAAGGTCTTACTCTTTCGGTGAAGAAATTCTGCAACTAGAGCCGCTACATGGACATAGCACATTGCAGCCTAGAAGTGGATGACAAAGAAAGAAGTGTCAGAATATGTTCAAAGGAGTTTGAGGAGTCCTAGTGGGAGCAAAATTTTAAGTAGTCACCTCAGAAAAATCTCCATTTTTTACATGAATTTTGGCCATGCTGTCAAGCCAAGTTTTCCTCAGCTCTGGTGTGCTGGCATATGATTTAGCTAAGCTATACTGCAGATCAATTAGCATTTCAGGGTCTTTCTCATGCTCCTTCATTTGGGCAGTGGCCATAAGAACGGTGCGGATCCTCTTGGTCAAATCTTTGACTTCTGTGGGAAAAGCAGTTGCCTAATTTCAAAACAAAAGAAAACAAAAATCCACATAATTTAACATTATTATCAATAGGATCGAAATATGAGCATCAAAATCTGGGGACTATAATACGGTTTCTATTCCTTGTTAACAGTTGGTAGTACTATATTCCATATGGCAAATCAAAAGGTTTTTTGTTTGTTTGTATGTTTTGGTTTTTTTTTAAAGGTTTTTTCCAGACAGGGTTTCTCTGTGTAGCCCTGGCTGTCCTGGAACTCATTCTGTAGACCAGGCTGGCCTCGAACTCAGAAATCCGCCTGCCTCTGCCTCCCAAGTGCTGGAATTAAAGGCACCCACCATCACTGCCTGGCCAAAAGGGTTTTTAATTATTTATTTTTTTTAAATTATGTAACTAGGCAGAGTTTAAAGGCTATACTCAAAGCTCATAAAAACATGATCTTTGGAGTCAGACTATCTGGCTTTCATTGTGAATTCTACAACTACATGTTTGGTTTACTTGTAACCATAACTGAAAGTTATAGACAGCACTGGATAAGATCTGGGTGCTTTATATGTTTTAATTAAGTAGCCTTCTCATGCATTTCCACCAATGGGAAAACTGAGGCCCAGAGCAGTTGAGACGCTCAGCCAATATCTCTTGGTTGGCAAGTCATGGAGACTGGACCTTTATCGGGGTAATCTGGCTCCAGAGCTAGTGCTCTACAAGCAACCCATAGTGAGGATCATGCCTATCTTGCCCACTCACTATATTACACACCTCAGTGAAAATCCTGCTGCCAACTTTACATTTCCACAAATGAGAGGTTGTGAGTCACATCATACTGCAGAGAGGTTAAAAAGAGCATTACCCTCTCAAAGTGTTTCTGACCCCAAGATGGCGATGGGGCAAGGACACGGTTAGGGAACTTGATATGAATATAGTATCCTGTTTTGCCTTTTTGTCTGATTTAAACATAATTATTAGTTGCATCTAACCCCTCTGTGTTCATTAACAGAAACTACTTCCTGAGGGAAAGGCTTATCTTATTGTAACAGGGTTACAGGTGACTTTAACAGATAAAACTCATTGACAAATAGGAAGGCAAAGGGGCTCTTCTTGAGGAGAGCTAACATCATCCCTATTCACGTGAAAAACATCATGCTAATCTACCTGTATAATATGGCATTGAGCATGGTAACAACTAGAAACACATTTTTGGAGCATGAGTAAAATAGCTGAAATAGTACACGTTGCTTCTGTGCTCCTGGGATTAGCTGAACTGTATACTGATCCCCTGGGAAACCCACAGAGCTGCTTGAAAGCAAACTTTCCCAGCCTGTGAGCAGCTGGCACTACTCAGTGTTTTGCTCCCTGTAAGCAGCACTCCTATGGGAATGGTCTTTTGGTACATAGATTCTACACGCCCCCAACATCAAGCATGTTGCAACTGTAAGCTTTAGATTTTTTAAGAAAGATTTCATGCACTATTGCCAAATAGACTAGAATATGACCTTTCCTGAGAATGGGGACAATTTATCCCCCCTGGGAGGATCTCAGGACCTGTTTTCCAGGCAACACAGTAGTAGGAGATGCATTTTTAAAATAATGCCCTAGTTTTTAAGCATGTAGGGCTCAGAATCCTAGGTTTGATTCTAATGGACTGGTGCTGAAGACTGACAGCTTTGGACTGTTACAGCAAGCAAGTTGGTTAGCATAACTTTTGGAAGTTACAAAACCGACAAATCATGAAACCTTTCTGTTCTATTTCTTATCTGTTGGCAATGGATCTGTCAGCCATCCTAATAAGTGAGATTTTTCTCAAATTTCCATCTCAGTTTTTAATTAGCCAGTATTATAAATGGTAAAAATTGTTAAGAAAGAAAAATAAATATTTATTTTCTGGGAAAGTTTAGAAATCTAGCAGAGAAAACAACACAGATTTTTATTACTAACAGACACACATTTTTTTTTTTAAAAAAAATGTATTTAGTTACTGCTGGATATAATTGCTAGAGATCCAGTACCAAGGAAAAGCCATTAACTCTTAAAGTCACATTCTATACATTCCATACTGACAGTCACTGAGAATTCCACCTCAGCTTAAGGCTATAAACTCCCTCTTTTAGTAAAAGTGGTTTTGATTCGTTGTTTTGGTGTTGGGGATCAAACCCAGGGCACTGTTCATGTTGAGCGCCACTGACTCACAATCCCAGCCAAAGTGGTTTGAGTTTATTCCATACCTTCATAGGTCTGTCGCTATTTGCAAAGTTATTGATAATAAATAAAGACTCCTGAAATCTCGATCCTCCACTCAGTGCTACGTCGGCTATCAGTTGACTCACAGCGATGATTATCTGTGGGAAGAACTAAGGGTTACTTTTTTCAAATGGCTTTAAAAAAATATCCTGCTTTGGGAGGTGGGGAAGGGTATACTGTGCCCAGGCTAACATTTAACTTGCTTCTGTCTTCCTGCTTCAGTATTTTCAATAGTTTGGACTGTAGGCTAATGGCTGTTACCTTATCAATAACTCTTTCCCTAGTATAGAGCTCTAATGGGACAGACCAAGGCAGTGAACTAGATACTAGATACTGCCTATATCACATGGTAGACTACTGCGCCAAGAAGTCTCAACTGTGTTTAGATTCTGAGTTGTTTCATCAATTAATCACAATGATATGAAGATGGAGAATAATAATTTTCACCCAGTACGTTCTCTGTGCTGGAATGGTGTCAGCTGCTATATGCTTTTCATTTTCACCCTCATACTAATAACCATGCAAGATGGCAAATACTTGCCCTCATTTTACAGATGAGCAAACTGGTTCAGCCAGATTAAGTAACTTGCCTAGGGTCACACAGCACATATATAGTTGATCTATGAGTCCAGCACAATTCTGTAATTTCCACAAAATCGTGAGATTAGTTCTATTGTTTGTTTGTTTTGAGACAGAGTCTTGCTATGTTATCCAGACTGATCCTGAACTTGTGGGCTCAAGTGATCCTCTTGCCATGGCATCTCAAGTATAGGAGAGCATATAGGTGCAGGCTAGCACTCCTAGGCCAATTCTTTTTAATTTTTGGTTTTTTGAGACAGGTTCTTCTTGTCCTGTAGATCAGGCTGGCTCAAACGTGTAATCTTTTTACCGTAATCTTCCACATGTTTGGATTTTAGGCATGTGCCATCATGCTTGGCAATCTTTCATTATGAAATAAAAGTTTTGCTGATGCATGCAAAACAACCTGTATCACCTGCCATTTATTGTCTAACAATCTTGTTATTTAATTATCTTACTTAAGTCTCACAAAAATTCTGAAGTAGAGTTTCTCCTATTTTATATTTGTAGAAGCTGAGGCTAAGGAAGTCATCTGCTCCATGTCAGACTGTCATGGAATCTGAACTAGAGCACACATTCTTAAGACTTACACTCTAGAGTAGCCTTGTCCAAGAGAAAGAGAATGTGAGTCACATATATAAGTAGCTATAATGAAAAAAGAGATGGAAGTGAAACTTACTTTATTTTTCATATTTACTTTGTGTGCATGTGTGTGTACCTGCGCGCGCACGTGCACGTGCACACACTCTTGCTATATGTGCATGTGAATTTCAGAGGCCAACTCTCAGTAATTTGGTTGTTGCTGCTCAAATTCAGGCTGTCAGGCTTGGCAGCAACCACTTTTACCCACTGAGTCATCTTAGTGAAAAATTTATTTTGATATATTTTAATTACTCCCCAAACTTGACAAATTATTTCAATAGATAAGTAATATAAGACAACTTAGATGCTCTATTTTTTAATGTACTTAGTCTTTATACTTTTGACACATCTCAGTTTGGACCAGTCCCATTTCAAGTGGCAGATAGCCACATGGTCTGATCTATAGCACAGAAGGAAAATCCAGATACTGATGTCTTTTGTAGTGCTGAGAATAGAACCCAGAACCTTGTGCATGCTAGGCAAGCATTCTACCACTGAGTTGTAACCTCAGGCCTATTTTCACTTTTTGTTTTGAGATAGTGTCTCTCAAGTTGCCCTGGCTGGCACTGACCTCACTCTATAGACAAAGTAAGACTTGAAGATGATATCCTCTTACCTTAGCTTTCAAATTGGCTATAAATGTTGCTCTTTGTGGGGAGCAGAGTGAGAGGTGGGTGCACACACACATTTGCAGGTGCACATGTATGCCTGTGTGTGGAAGTTAGCCATCTTAATTTGGAAGATGCTATCTTAATTTGGGGGTGGGGGCAAGATCTCTCACTGGCTTAGAACTTGCCAAATAAGGTTAGGCTCGCTGGCCAGTGAGCCCCAGGTTGGTCTGTCCCCATTCCCCCAGTTCTGGGGTTACAAGTGCATACCACCACACCTGGCTTTAAAACAAAAATGATTTATCTCTATGTACACAGTTGTTTCACCTGCATCTATGTCTATGCCCCTGTGCATCATGTACATACCTGGTACCCAAGGAGGCCAAAATAGGACATCAGATCCACTGGGTTGGAGTTACAAGTGGTGGTGAGCCACCATGTAGGTGGTGTCAATCAAACCTAGGTCCTCTGGAAGAACAGCCAGTGCTCATAACCACTGAACCATCCCTCTAGCCCCATACACAGCTTTTTGGATTGAATTCAGGCACTCATGCTTGCAGAACGTGCACTTTACCAACCGAGCTAGCTATCCTTCTAGGTATAGATGTGGATTTTGATGGAGGCCAGTGACTGAAGAGAAAACAATGAAGAAGAGATTTGATTGGTACTCACCTGCAAGTGTGTCCTCAGAAAGGTTTTCCTCTTGGTATACTCAAAGTTGTTTCTCATCAAAAGATACAAAAGTGCAGATGCCTCATTCCTGGTTGAGCTAATCTTTGAGGTACAGCACTTTAAAACCTCATAGCAAAACGCAGCACACATGTTTACTCTTCCTTTGAAAAAGGCTGAGGGAAACTAAACATGAAAAATAGAAATGAATATCTGAAAATCGAATAAAATCGATCAAATAATCACATGCTGACTGTAGCCTCACCTAAAACTATGCTCAGAGCTCTAGAGGATAATGAATCAATATGAGGTCAGAGCTCTTTTCTCAAGATAGTCTGAACTTGTTACCATAGAGACAAGCATATGTCAATGATAGAACAAGTCAGGTAAGTATAGAGAGTACTGCAATAATGTGGAGGTACTTGGCATAAATGCTGTCAATCTGAGATAGTCCGTAACATAATAGGAACAGATTTGATGACACACTGAATAAATGAATGACTGAAATGATCAATGATGGCTTCTGTTTTAACAATTCACCCGCTGAGAGAATCAGTAGTAGTGAACTTGATCCTTTTTTATTAAACAAAATGGAGTCTATGTGAAGTGTTCATTATATACCTGTCCATTTTCTACACCACCAAGACTATCAGTTAAGACATATTTTGTCATAGAGAAAAAGAGTGCTCAAGTGGTCACTGAATTTTCAAAAACAACCAAGTGGCCGGGTGCTTTGAGAATATATTTAGCCTGCTGCGTTGTGGAAGATAAATTACATATCTAGTGTGGATTTATTAGAGTCTCCTATTCTTGAAAGGCAAGACAAGCAAGCTGCTTCTGAGTGCACAATCGCCATTTTTTAAAAAAATGATTTCTAAAGCTTGAGCGTCAGCTACTCAAAATGACTTCTTGGAAACCTTGAATTTTAAGTCACATTTCAGGAATGTATCTATCTATCTGCATTGTTTTACCTTTGTAGCAGGTGCAGTGATGGGCAAGCAACAGGTGTGCAACAAATGTTTTCTAATTGGCAAATTGGGAAATCTCATTAAGTTTCACAGGATTAGATCGACTCTTGCTGGACAAGATACTCTAATATAAAAACATATAAGGACAGGCATAGCTATGTGCAGTTAATCCTTACAGTAAGTCTTCTTACATTACTTGAGACATGAACAATGGCCAAAGTCATGAGCAACTTGCTCAGTGCCAGTCTTAATGTGTCCCTTTCATCTCACTTGATACTCCACCAAGATACCCATATACTGTTCCCCTTGGACTTTTGAGACACTGTCTATTTTTGTCTTTTTTTTTTTGCTACCTCTGTCACTGTTTCCTCTTGTCTCCTTTACAGTTTTCTCTTTCAACCCTTTCTGTGTTATCTTCTCGAATGTTCCAATCCTGATCTTTGTTTTCCCTCTAAATCCTTCCCAGGGGTAAGTTCAGTCACTTTGGTGAGTCCCAGTATCCCTTTGATGCTGATGTTTTATTGGTGAGCTGATGATAAAGCCCAAAAATTCTTGTTAACATGTATTCTATCTCCATATCCATACACCAGTGCCTTTTCCCAGGCCCTCATCTATTTTTTCCATGTTTTATTTACATCATTTTTACTATGTTTTGTACTACTTACAATCTAATCTTTTTTTGCCTTTCCTTTCCTTTCCTTTCCTTTCCCCTCCCCTCCCCTCCCCTCCCCTCCCCTC
>NW_021604667.1:1818096-1831561 GCF_004785775.1 Grammomys surdaster | reverse complement strand
CCCTCCTCCTATTTACCCCTTTGTGCTTTACCAGGTATCTCTAAAGCTCTGGCTGGCCTGGAACTTGCTACACAGCCCAGGCTGGTTGTGAATTCACAAACATCTGCCTGCCTCTGCTTCTCAGCCAATGTGTAATTTTAGAGAGATTTACTTTCCCTTTTAATACACATTGTGTTACTTCCCTGCTCAAAACATTTGCATGCCTGCCTGTTTCCTAAAAGATGAAGTCTAGCTCTTAAGGTGATGACACACTGTTCTACTTGCCATTTATACTTTCAGTTCTATCTCCTAAGTCCATACTAACTCCTCCACCTACTACTACTCAAGGGAAACTTTGATAAGGTACAGCATGTATGCATCGTTATGTGTATGTTTTCATATATTGCACAATAAGCCCTTAGGATTACATGCAATAACTACCTACCTAGTAACTGTTAAATGAATATTTTCTAAATGTATTTCCATTCATTTATCCTGTCGTGCTCGTACAGAACTTACTTCTCCATAGATTCCTTTATTCTTAAACTATATTAAAGAATAGAAAACTTTTAAAGCTTCACATTTACCCAGTTTCTGTTTTATATACAATGAAAGGTAGGGCTTGTTTCTTTGATCATGTACTGGCTGCTTATGGTTCATTAACAAGACATTATATAAGACCCCAGGGTTCTAAAAGTTAGTTTCTGCTTTCAACGGACTTACATGCATTTTTTTAAAACAAGCAAGACTGGTGCTTCTTTAGTCCTCGTGGTGGTGTGTTAGTCTTATCATATGATAAGAAAGATAAAGAAAAATTGGTGAAGTTGGTGATTTTAAAATGACATTGGGGCTAGGAATGTGGAGTCCTGGGTTGAATCTTGAGAGAGAAAGAAGCTTCAGAGGAAGAGTGTACAGGTTAGTCTTTTGCCAATCTGACATACAAACTAGAATTATCTGAAAGAGGAAATCTTAGTTGAGAAAGTGCTTTCATAAGATCTGGCTGTACAGAGGGGTCAAGGGCACCCAAGAAAACCCATAGAATCAACTAACCTGAGTCCATAGGGGGTCACTGAAATTGAACTGTCAACCAGGGAATTTGCCTGAGACTGACCTAGGCCCTCTGCAGATATGTAACAGTTGTGTACCTTGATTTTCTGGTGGGACTCCTACCAGTGGGGATAGGAGCTGTCTCCGACTCTGTTGCCTGCCTTTAAAACCCTTTCCCCCTACTGGGCTTCCTCCTCTAGTGTTAATAGGAGAGGAAGTGCCTAGTCTTACTACAACTTGATATGCCATGGCTGGTTGATATTCATGGGACGCCTGCCCTTTTTTGAAGAGATACAGAAGCATACAGGAAGTGGCATGGAGAGGGGATTGGGGGAGGAACTTAGAGGAGAGGAGGGAGGGAAAACTGCAATAGGGATGTGAATAAAATAAAATAAAATAAATTAAGTCCAGCTGTAAGGCATTTTCTTAAGACGTGATTGATGAGGTAGAGCCCAAGCCATTGTGAGTGGAGCCATCCCTGGGTTGGTGGTCCTGGGTTCTACTATAAAGCAGGCTGAGCAAGCTGTGAGGAGCAATCCAGTAAGCAGCACCCTTCCACGCCTCTGCATCAGCTCCTATCTTCAGGATCCTGCCCTATTTGACTTCCTTTAATAATGAACAGCAATGTGGAAGTGTAAGCTGAATAAATCCTTCCTCCTCAACACGCTTTTTGATCATTGTGTTTTATTGCAGCAACAGAAATGCTAACTAGGACAGAGAGGGAGACCCCTGAAAAGGACCTACTGAATATGCGAAGGTATGATGGTAAAAGGGAAAGCTTGTTCTCATTTTATAGGATTATTTGCCTGCTCCTCTACACTGATTTTGCTATGGTGTGTTCGTATTTACAAAGGCTGAGGTAGATGTCAGCACAATGATTCCCAGTCCTCTATCTTCCCTTGAGCTCCTCGTACTTTCACGTCCTTCTTACCTTACTGATGAAAGATCTCAGTGAGGCAAAGACATGCTTCAGTGACACTTCAGATTGTCCATTTTTAAGAAAAGCAAGGTGAATATCAAATACTTTTTTCATTAGTGGGTTGTGACCATCATTATTTAAAAGTTGGCTCTATAAAACACGAATTAAAAACATTTTAGAAGCCTTTAGTTGTCCCCTCCTCCCCCCCCCCCACATATAAAAGAACTGATTCTACTACGTCATCAATATCTGCTTATGAAAATGCTGTTAAGACTTTGGAAGTTTTTACAATATTTTCAGTATTTTATTTGAGAATATTCATGTGATCTTCAACTTGAATGGGATATCTCAAAACACCATACAAGCTATATCTAGACTATTGAAACTCTAGCATTTAAAATAGCTAAACAGGGCCGGGCGGTGGTGGCGCATGCCTTTAATCCCAGCACTTGGGAGGCAGAGGCAGGCGGATTTCTGAGTTCGAGGCCAGCCTGGTCTACAGAGTGAGTTCCAGGACAGCCAGGGCTATACAGAGAAACCCTG
The DNA here is from genome assembly GCF_004785775.1 of Grammomys surdaster. NCBI lineage: Eukaryota > Metazoa > Chordata > Mammalia > Rodentia > Muridae > Grammomys > Grammomys surdaster. The sequence continues at coordinate 1,829,073 of NW_021604667.1, read as the reverse complement.
TCTCGAAATACCAAAAAAAAAAAAAAAAAATAGCTAAACAGTTACTCTTTCAATAGAGAACATCAAAATTGAAAATGAGTATGGGAAAAAATATTTCACCTTCCATCCCTCCTCCCTTTCTGTCTTCTTCTTTTTCTTTTTTTTTCTTCTTCTTGAAATTCTCTCTCTGCAGCTCAGTGGGATCTAGAACTTGCTACATATAAAGGCCAGTCTGGCTCAAAGTCACAATCCTTTTGCTGGGATTATGCATATATCCAGTCACGACTGGCTGGGAGGAATTTTTTTTTTAACTTACACATTTGGAAATTTAAAAACAAATACAAGGCCACCGGCCTTTGTATTTCTCTGGGAGAGCAATAATCAGGAGAAATACCAAACCTTTTAAAAAGTCTATTATCTTATTTACTTTTAGAAATCTATTTTGTGTAAGATGTATTTATGCAGTGGTGACAAATTGAATCCTTCATAATACCTCATGATACCATGAGAACAGATACCGTAACTGACTGTTTAAATGCCTCTTGTAACTGGGCACTAAAAAAAACAGTAAACAGTACAGTTGTACAGAGATACCAGTTGGTTCATGAAATTTGCTTTCAAATAAATTACCAAGGGGCTACAGTGTATAGTTCAGTGGGAAAATGTCTGTCTGCTATGTGAAGGCCTCCCCGGGAGGTCCCAAGTTCAATTCCCAACACTGCAAAAAAAAAAAAAATTGGAAAAAAAAACAAAAAAGAAAAACAGCAGGGCTGGAGAGATGGCTCTGGGGGTAAAAGTGATTGGCATGAAAGAAAGCATGTGGAACTTAGTTCAAATTCCCACAAACCATGTAAAATCCATACACAGAAGCAGAAGCATCTGGAATCCTAGTGAGAGACAGGAGGCAGAGACAGAATTTCTGGATGCTTACGTGCCAGCCAGCCTGGAATACACAGTGGAAAAACAACAGAGACCTCGTGTCAAACAAGGCAAGTACTGATACCCAGTGAGATCCTTGACCTCCACACCTGGGCCTGCATTCATACACATGAATGCACATATTCATACGCAGCATACATATGTATACACACACACACAAACACACACACACACCTCGAATTATATAAAATCAAAACATTGGTTAACTTTTCTAGTTCTCCCTTTTTTGAGTCTCAAGAAACTAAGCAGGTTAGTTTCTGCCCACTACACAAAGCTAGACAAAACAGTTATAGGCCCACTGGTGGCCAGTACTTAGAACCATGGACTTCCATTATGATTGGCATAGCTATGACGTTTGATCCTGTCACCAACAAGCTGTGCAATGAGAACTTCCCTGAGAGCCTGAGGCTCCTTATTTTTAGGAGAATGATAAGTTTATATATGTAAGGCTGTTATGAGGATTAAAAGTTAATTCAGTATTTGTATTTAGGTTATGGGGATATAATCTGTGTTACCAAAATGCCATCAGTTTTAAGAGTACAATTCAGTTACTTTTACTAATTTGGCACCAGAACTGAACTATCACAATCCAACTTCAGAGCAGTTTTGTAACATCATAAAGATCACATGTCCTCTTCAGGCATTACCTCCCTTTATTACCCCAGCGTTCAAAAGAAAAGGGGAAGGTAACACAGTGACACAATATGTGCTTTGTATGCATGAGGATATGGTTCAATCCCTAGCACCAAAAATAATAAGTTAATATTTACAAAGTGCTTATGAGAGGACTTGACTTTTACTAAGAAATACACAAATAATCTATCAAATAAATAAAAGGTATCAGAAAAGCAGGGAGGAATGGAAGTCTAGTCATGAGACTCAGATGTCCTATCTACTGACAGGATGAAAAATAGATGTGTGTGTTATTTTAATTAAAACAAAACCTAATATTTTGTAAGATCACCTACTACAACTTATCAGTATGTTATTCGATTCTCCTTTATACAATGTTTTTGAGAAGCATTGGGGCATGTTTCCTTAGTCTATCTGGAAGCCTAAGGCAATTGATTATATTATGTAAGAAAGGGGAAAAGGCAAAACAAACAAATAAGCAAACAAATGAACAAAAGCAAAAACAGTCCCAAATTATGTGTAATTAAAGAGAAGCAGGAAGTGTGTTTCCCTCTTTTAGGTTCTAATATTATGCTATCTTACATTATGCTCACACAGATTTTACTTTCAAAGCACTCTCGCATCGACTGTTTTCTTTTACCCTTCTACCAAGCATGCAAGCTAACTGACTTTCTTTTACAAATCAAAAAAAAAAAAAAAAGATGATTTAGGTTGAGAGAAAAAACATCTGAGAAAAACTTGGACATTGTCCTTACAAGATATCTTGTTATAATGGGTATTTCGGCTAACTGATTCTCTCATGATTTCAAGTAAAAGTTAGTAGTTATTTTAATAAAAACATGAAAGAAAACACCCCCTCCCTTCTTTCCTTCCCCCACTTCTTTCTCCCCCAACCTCCTATCTTTGTCTCCAGAGCCTTTGCCGACCTGGAACTTATTATACAGATTAGGCTACCCTTCCTGCCTCTGTTGCCCAAGTGCTGATATTAGAGTCACATGTCACTATACCTGGCAGAAAACCGAATCTCAAGACAAATAATATAACACAACAGAATTTAAGAGGCATAGGGGGATTAAGGCCATTTTAGTAGGAACACTTCACTTTATGGATGACTGAGTTTCAGTGATTTCCCAAGGTTATACCATAGCTAGTCAAACTTGGCTTGTACCAGTGTTTTCTCACCGCCCCTGCCAGGTTATTTCAAACTGAACTATTGTGCCTCAAACTAGCTAGCTATTTCAGTTTTTTTTCTTTCTTGCAATTGACACAGGTTGATTTCAAACTCATCTTTACCTTGAAGCACTGAGTGAAAAAGGAGATGGTGTCTAGTACTGTCAGAGACACTTCAGTAGCAGTATTGCCTTCCAGAAGTGCCTGGTGGAAAATGTCTGCTTCCGTCGTTGCAGAACCTAAGGTAAGAGAAGCATATTAAACCATGCTCAACACAGATTTATGTTAACACCACCAAATAACTTCCTCCCAAAGCCACAGTAAGACAGTCTTGCCTTCTTAGAAGGATCTCACACCACCAGACCTAACGAGCTTCACTGCACTAATGCCTTACTGAGAGCCATGATCTGCCTTAATCACTTCTGGTAACCTTATTTTTTTTCCTGCAACATGTATTTAGCTGTACCCTTCTTTGGTGATATGATCTCAGTAATGAGCTATGGTGATGCAATTAGGAAATCATGTGGGAGGCATCTTCAGCTCTGATACTAACATGGGTGAAAAAATGACAAAGTCACACACATTCAGCATCCTACAGTCAGGTGTCTTCAATTCTGCCAGTGACAGGAGACTTATTTCTAAATTCCAGGCTATTTATGGGCCAATGGAAGCAGGTTTGTTGGACTTTACAACAAGTAGAAACTTTAAAAATTTGTGTCCTCACTGAGCCAACAACCAGGCAGCATACACCATTTGATAGGAGGCCCCCAACACATACAGCAGAGGACTGCCTGGTCTGGACTCAGAGAAGATGCACCTAACCCTCAAGAGACTGGAAGCCCCAGGAAGTGGAGAGGGCTGGTGGGGTGGGGGTTGGGGGGTGGGGACATCCTCTTGGAGACAAGAGGTTGGGAGGAGGTATGGGAGGAGGAACAGCCAGAGGGCAGACCATAAGGGGATAACGACTGGACTGTAAAAAAAAAGATTAATGGACAATAAAAAAAATTGCATCCTGAGTCTTTTAGCTCAAGGTCTATGTAAGACATTTATTATTATTATAATTGAGTTTCACAAAGCCAGTTTTCTTGGCCTCTTTTCCTGTGACCTTTGGATTCCTGCATGAAAATGAAAGTGTTCTTCCTCTGAGGTTTCTTTTTTTTTTTTAAATTAATATTTGCTGTCAGAGGGTACTTTCCCTTTATCTAATCCCCTAATGGCCCCAGTTAGGCAAGATTTCTCTTATCCTAGATGCCTTCTCAATGCTTTATCCTATTTAAATATATCTTCAGCAACTAAGATTTAGAGCTCATTATTATTATTTGGTGCTACTAGGGATTGAAAATAAGTTCTCATACATTCTAGGCAAGCATACACTCTAGCAGTGAGCTAGGTCCCCAGTATTTTATTTTTTAGCTTTTTATTGTATTAGAGAAGATGAAATTTGCTCAGGATGGCCTTGAACTTGTGAACTTTCTGCCTCACCCTCCTTTGTAGCTGGAATTACAGCCCTGAACTACTAAGCCCAGCTAGAGTTGATTCATTTCTGTAGTCAGCACAGGACATATATGTCATTAGTCATTATATGAACAATAGTAACTCTAATTGAATATTTTATATGCTATTTCATTAGGACATTAATACTTTCTATTAAAATTTAATGGAGCTAAAGAGATGGCTCACTAGTTAAGAACACTTATTGCTCTTCCAGAGGACCTGGATTCAAGTCCCAGCACCCACACTGTGATTCACACTCATCTGTAACTCCAGTTTTGGTGATCAAGCGCCCTCTTCTGGCCTTCACAGGTATCAGGCAAACATGGTGCACATACATAGATTCATGTTAAACATTAATAAACATTAAATAAAATAAATAAATCTTAAACAATTAAAATAAATTTTGACAGCCATACCACACACATACACTTGCACCCACATAATGCTCATGTCTATATACACACCACACATACATACACATTAAATTAAAAAGTAAAGATTAAATAGCATTACCAGACTACTTGATACGCCTCCGACCCAAGATTACTTACTGTGATTAAGTGTGAATGAGCTTTCTAAGCTGCTAAGATGCTGAAGCCGAGCCTGCATCACCCCTGATCTGTTCCGAATTGCTGGCATAGTTTGTGATTTTCTATCTATTCCAAAGTGTTTGGACAGCCAGGCATCATGCACCCTAAAATAAAAGTTTAAATCATTAACTGAAGTAAAGCCTGGCAGTGATGGTATATTCTTTTAATCCTGGTACTTGGGAGGCAGTAGCAGGTGGATCTCTGTGAGTTTGAGGCCAGTCTGTTCTAGATTGTGAGTTCCAGGACAGTCAGGGCTACATATTGAGACCCTGTCTCAAACCCCCACCAATAAAACAAAACAGAACAAACAAACAAACAAACAAACAAAATACAATAACAACAAAAACTGAAGTGCTCCAATAATATACATCATTGTTTTTTTCTTTTAAACTAAAATATGATTTTAGTTGATGTGTTTCCAGATAAATATAATATGCTGCTCAAAGATTCTATCAACTCTTGCTTGGATTAAATGAGGTATATTAGAAAGGATGAGCCATCTCTCCAGCCCCTAAATTGTACAACGTTTTAATGGGTCTTTAAAAGAGTGTATACTATTAGCTAACACATTTAGAAAGGGCCTTCTATCCTCAAAAACATTGGGGCTAAGTAGACAACACTCTAATAATATTCAGGGTTTTTGCAGGAAGTGAGGAAGGAGAAGCAAGAAGACAGATGCTGAAATGGGAAGGGGCTGGCATCAGATATTGAAGAATGAGTATCAATCCAGTTTCTTTCTGGATCACTTACAGCTGTGTCATGTGTAAACTTGGGAAGGAGAAGTTTGTCCTCTTCTAACCATGAGGTCAGAGTAACAAAATCTGCAATGCTAAGGTCTATGGTGCTAAAGATCAGAGCAGCTCACAGTCACAGGGAATGAAGGTAGACACTGGAACGTATTATCACTTGAGATTTATTACTAGGCTGTTCCAGAGATACAGCAATAAATCACATGCAAAGGCTTCAGTCTGTGGAACTCAGCTTGGCAGGGTGTGCTTACACGTCTTATAATCCCAGCCTTTGAGAAGCCGAGGCAAGATGAGAAGTTCAAGGTCCTCGTTGGAGACAGAGCAAGTTCAATGCAAACTGGGGCTCCATGAGATCCTGGGGCCAAAACCCAAACCCAAACAAAACAAAGAAAAGAAAGAAACTGCTATGGATTTTAACTTTTAAAAATAAACTATTTGGTGCTGGAGACATGGCTCAGTGGTTAAAGGTCCTTGCCACCATGCCTAACAACCTGACTCGGATCCCTGGGACATACATGGTGGAAGGAGAGAACTCATTCCACAAGCTGTCCTCTGACCTTAACACATTTGCCACAGCATGCACATGTCCAAACATGCACACAATTTTTTAAAAGACTATATTTGAATTCCTTTAATTAGCAGTTCTAATTCATACACACAGAGATACACTCATAATTGAACTAAGCAAGACTTTCTTTGCCTTTGGCCATTTGCCTTGAGATCTGAGACATTCCTGATTGTTTTTTTCTAGTGTTGGGGATTTAACCCGGGGCTTCACATATGCTATGAAAGTACTCAGCTGCTGAGCCATATTCCCAGAACAAATATATTTTCCGTCTTCTTTCCTTGTGTGTGTGTGTGTGTGTGTGTGTGTGTGTGTGTGTGTGTGGTGTGGTGTGGTGTGGTTTTGGGAATTGAATCCAGGGCCTTCTCCATGCTAAACAAATGTTCTATCACGGAGCTATGCCCTGGAGTCCCTCAAACATTTATTCATACAGATTTAAGAGGTAAAAGAATAAATAGATAATATATAAAGTGTGTCCTAATTACTGTTGAGGGTTTCTATTTACCTTAGTACTTGGGATGTTAACAGACTACAAGCAAAAGTGACACATTTTACAGCCACCTTTTGATATTCTGCCCACCCTTATATTTGGCCCTTAAGTCCTCCAGGAAACACAAATACCTGCTCAAAGTTTAGGGAGATCTCAGAAGGTAGAAACCTTCTCTATTACTCTAGTCATTACCTCTTTGAGAACATAGTATTTGTTCACATTAGTTTTAACTTGGAATTGGGATACGCTGAATAAATCACAGCTGCCTTCGCGTTAACCTAAAGTCAATAACTTAGGTTTTACATGCCACCGATGGGATTGCTCTTTGTTGGAAAAGAATGAAGAAATGGAATGCTGTGTAGTACCACAGGAATTACCTTGCTATGTTTCTTTTCCCCATATATCGGAAGTGAAACAAACATACTCTAGGAAGGAGAAAAACAACATATTAGTAATATACAGCTACATGGTGCAATTTGACAAGTAATAAGTAGAGGGTCAGATGTTCCATGATCAGTTTACTCAAATGATATTACAATAACATTCATTTCCACAGATAACTACTTATAGGCTTGCCACACCCTACCTTTCCACTTATATTTGCTATAGTTATACTAGCATTAAAAGTGCCCTGTCTTTAGATACAAATGTAATGATAGGTTAGAAAAAAATTGCCTATGTAAATCATGTTTTGTGCACTGTATCATACTATAGCAAAGGTCTCTAGTCGTTACTAAGACCAAATCATGTTCCTTAATTATAAAAAATAGAGGGAAATGTTGTATTTTGTACAGAGGTATTAAAATGTTCTATATTATTAATAATCATAAATACATAAAATAGGAAAAATAATATCTAAATCCGAATATGTTCATTATTTTCCAGCTTCACTAGCTGTCACAGTCTTGTTTCAGTTCCATGAAAAACAAGCTAATCTTTCCTCTCTCCTCCCATTCATCTTGTCTCTTTTCAAGCAAATTTTCACCATCACTTGTCTTCACTGGTAAATATTTCCCAGCATATTTGCAGTATTTACTACAGCTGGGGGTGATCATATAATTAAAAAGAGGACCATAAAAAAAAAGAGGACTTCAGGGAGGGTTAGTGAAAGGGAAAAAGGAACAAAATGGAATAGAAGACAGGTTATGTGGAAGGGGAAATGAGGCTAATGGAGAAATGGGGTCAGCGGGAGAGGGAAGGGTTTAAAGGATGGGGCAAGAGAGGATCCATAGAAATGATTTGCAAGAAGATGCTCTAATGAAAATCCCATTATTTTGTAATATAACTAAAAGTCTACGAAATACATATTCAGGAGAATCCCCTTGAAATCTTAACTGCTACTCAGCAGATATTTTCTATAATTTTTAAAAAAAAGTTGTATCAACTGGAAGTGTATTGGTTATCCTCTATGTATTTTATATGAGGATATCGATCCTATCTATAATGCAAATACATTATTTATGAAAAAATCTTACATTTCATCCTGTGCATAATTTTCCTTTTAGCTTTTGATGATGATAACATAGGAGCATAGCATATGCCACCTTTCATTCACCATAGTTGGTTTCTCTAATTGTTTTAAAATACAGGTAGATGCGTATTTCTATATAAATCCATACAGATACATCTGTCTGTTCCTAAAGTGAGTATTTAGAATTACTCAATTCTAAGACTTCAATGTCTATATTTTAGCTGTGCATTAACCCAGTATCTGGTTCAAAGGAATGGTACAAGCCAGCTGATACCATTCTAGTTTCCTAGTTTTTAAGGTCATAGTAATATTCCCACTCACCTGTAAGAGTCTATTACTAGATAAGAGTTTTTCTATGGGATCACAAGTATTCTACCTCCTTCCTTTTATCACTGGGTAAAGAATGCTAGACTCTAGCTTATTAAAAATAATTTAATTTTCTATAATAAAACAGAAAAAAAACCCAGTAATATCAAATTTCTTTCAACCAACTTTTTTTTCAAGTAAGTGGACTGTTTAGGAAAATATCTTTTTTTCTGATACTGGGATCAAACCTAATATTCTATATATGCTGGGAAACTTACTCTAGAAGTACGAGAATATTTATGAGCTCCTGGGGAGACACTTTATTCCAGTAAGTCAAGAGAGTATCTGAAAATAGGAGAAATAAAGTATTAGATCTGAGAACCAAGAGATATCACCACACACTTTATCCCTATATTTGCCTTCCCACTGCCCAACAGCCACACATTAGATCAATTTAAAGACAGGATGATATATATTCCAGGCTGACATTAAATTCCTATGTTGTTGTGTATGATTCCTAATCCTCCTGCCTCCACCTCAGAGTTCTGGGATTATAGGCTTGTACTACCAAGAGGGTCTTCTCCTTTCTTTCTTTAGGCAGGATTTTACAGAGGCCCAGGCTGATCTTAAACAGGTGCTCAGACTTTCTGCTTCCTGCCTTACCTCCTGAGTGCTAGCATTACAAAAGTATCTCATCACACTGCAGTCAAAAGAATACACATACATATATTTTGCATTGATTTCAAATGAATCATGTAATCTTTATTTCAGGTCCTAATCTTTTTATTTACTTTATAAATGTTTTTTTCAATGGTTAGTGGTAATATTCCTATCATAGCTGAGGAAATTTTTGTTTATCTTTTATACCCAAGGCTTAGCCAATTGAAAAATTTCACAAACAGTGGTAGGTTTATGGGCAGTTTTCTACACAGAGAGAGTCAGGTGCATTTATCTGCTACTAGAAGGGCTCTAATAACCAAAACATTTAAGAATTTAGAGAAAGAGATTATCATCTTCCATTTTCCTCCTTGGATAATAAGGCTGATGGTATATCTATGTGTCCTACTATTTCAGACTGTCTTAAACCTATCCATGTAAGTTTCTTTAACACATTTTTCATTGTTCCAATATACCTTTTATTATCTACCTACCTACCTACAGAGGTTTATTTTATTTGTTTTAGACAGGGGTCTCATAGACCAGGTTGACATTGAATTCCTTATCCTCTTGCCTCTACTTTCCAAGTGCTGAGATAAAGGATACATATCACTTTGCCTCAACTCTGGCTAAAAAAAAAAAAGTAAAAATAAAAAATAAATTAAGTTTTTGTCAGAATATAGCTTTCTTTTTTATACTCCTCTTATATTCCTAACAGTATTCGCTATCCTATTGTAAATGACAAAATCTTTTGTCATAAATTGTAGAAAAATTACTCTTTTCACACAAACAACAGCCTTAGGTAGACAAGGATTGAAGAAACAACACCAACTTTATGATTGAGTGAGGTAGGATGAAGGGGTTTTGATGTTCCTTCTCCCATTTTTTAACACATTTTTTTCTGATAGGTGGAATCAAACCTAATATTCTATATGTGCTGGGAAAGTGATCTATCACACAGCTATATTATCAGTTCTAAAAAAATAATTATCATGATTATATTTATTATTACATTTATTGTGCATGTTGGGAGCATGTTTAAATGAATACACCTGTAGAAGTTGGAGGACAACTTCTCTAAGTGCTCCATTTCCACATATGGGCCTCAGGGACTGGGACTGAACTCAGGTTACTAAGCAAATGTTTTTGCTGCTGCCAGGTATCCACGTGGCCCGGGTTGAAGACAGGGTCTAGATTGAAAATGTAGCCCAGATTGGCCTTAAACTTCCCATTCTTTTGCTTTTGCTTCTCGACTGTTGAAATTATAAAGCATTTTCTAAATTTTATGTTTAAGTCATGGTCTAGAGTCTCAGGAACTTGTAGAGATTTGCATCGAACCTAAGATCTTCTCATCTTGGACCCTTAGCATAGCCGGGATTACAGCATGCGTCACTGTCCTCACCTTATTCCAAAGTTTTTTTTTTTGTTTTAAATCAAGCCATGAATATCAACAGTTTCCAATGATCCTAAATTATTAATCATTCATAATCAAAATGTTTTTGATATGATTTGTTCTAAAATATCTTTTGTTCTAAAAGATTAAGCCAATGGGAATTTCTTTCCTTCCCGCATCCCGCCTGGCCTCTTGGTAGCTTCCCGGAGGTGGGGCAGGGGGCGGGGCAGGGGGCGGGGCAGGCAAGGGTGCGCATGCGTGCCTCCTCAGCATTCTCGGGCATTCCCGCCTGGCCTCAGAGGGCGGCAGCGCCATCTTAGGCGGCGGTGGTGGGTTTTTGTTGTCCTCAAGCGTTGGCATTTTTGTTTCGTTTTTTTCAGCAAAAAGCGTTTGGTTTCTTTCTAGAGAAAAAGAAACCGGCCTTTCTGTTCATCCTCCTCCGCACCTGCTCTGCTGGACTGCGTCTTAAGGCAGGTCTGTAAAGGGGTGGGCGGGTGAGGCCGGCGAGGCCTGTGAGGCCGGCGAGGCCTGTGAGGCCGGC
>NW_021604667.1:1698385-1818086 GCF_004785775.1 Grammomys surdaster | reverse complement strand
CTGTGAGGCCGGCGAGGCCTGTGAGGCCGGCGAGGCCTGTGAGGCCGAGGCCGCGGGTATCCGCACCTATTGCCCCACCGCTGAAAGGGCTGCGGCGACAGGGCCACGGGGGGCTAGTGTTCTGGTCAGTGGACCTTCCCCTTAGAGGTTCCTCTGCTATTTTCCTTTCTTAATTTCTTTTCTTTTTTTTTTTTTTTTGGTCAGTGGCACGTCAAGTCACTGGCCACAGCTCCATAGTTAAAAAGCCACCAGTGGTCCTACTAGTCGCTAGCCAGTGACAAGTTCTCAGTGGAGGGTTTTTTTGCCTCCCCCCGCCCCCTTTTTGTTTGGTCAGTGACACACCAAGCAGCTGGCCACAGCCCTGTAGATAAAAAGCAGCCGGTGGTCCTGGTGGTCACTAGCCAGTGACAAGTATTCAGCAGAAGCTCTCTGGCCATTTTGTCAGTGGCCCTGCCAAGCCCAAACCTACCTCTCTTGGTTCCCAATAAGTCAAATAAGATGCAGGCCGGTAGTAGTGGTAGTGAAGGTGGTAGAAAACCCACACAGATGGATAACGTAAAACTTAGCGTAAGTGATTTGGTATCTGATGACTTTAAAAAGGTATGGTTGACACTGAAATCGGTCCATGATAAAGAGCTTCACCGCTTACAGGTGAAATTAAGCAATCTGAGAAAGGCGCGGTTGACAGAGGGAAGGCGGTGTGGCGGCCCTGTACCAAAGGATAATAAACCACTAACACAGCCACCTGAACCCTCCAATTCAAAAATGTGTGAGCGCTGTTTAGTGAATGAAACGTACAGGGATATGCTACAGCAAGAATTTAGTAACATGCAACAAAAAAATCTAGTGAAGATTGCTGAGCTCACTGTAGAAAATAACAGATTAAAAGAAGAAAACAAAATGCTTTTGGAGAAGCTAAAAGCGACTCCACCTCCACGTGTTCAGTTCAATTTTTCAGATAGTGATTATGAGGATTTCGTTAATAGTACTCAAATGCAAATTAAAAATGTGTATACAGTAAAGGAGCCTTCCCAAGCAGTACAGATACAGTCATCTCCTAGGTATGTTACAAAACCACGTGATGAACAAAAAAAATCTCTATGTATGTTGAAGGTAGAACCACCTCCACCAGATAAAACAGCTTCACAAAGCAGTCAGGAAATCCAGGTGGTCTCAGAGACCTCTTTTGTGGACTCTTGCTGTGTTGACGATCAGGGTACCAAAGAGTCCAATATATTACTGCAATGTACAGCTTGTTCTGTAAAAGCTGCATTGGATACTCCAAAGAAAGATGAATCAAATAATTTCTCAAGACCTCCTGAAGTTAAAATATTTACCGCCACACAAAAATCTGGAAAGGATACCAAATTCTCTTGCAGCTTTTCCAGCATTTCCTCTGGAGAACCTGTAATAGTATCTGAAACTTCAGAGGAAAACATGCCTTGTAAGCCTAGTTCTGCACTGGCATCTTTGGAAAAGAAAAGAGAACTAAGTACTTCACAGGTGTTTCCTGTGGACTATACTTCAAAATATATTCAGAAAAGGAGATTAGTACACTCTGGTAGCAGTCACAATATTGACGTTTTAGTGACACCTGGTCATGCTCCTTTGCCTTCCAGGGGAGAAACTACTGTGAAAAGCATGTGTGAATTTGAAAATATAAGACATTTTGCAAAGAGGTCTAAAAGTGATTCTGAGAGAGTTCTTTCAAAGAGTGCATTGGAAAGAAAAGGCAAATAGAAAGGAAAAAGTTGCAGCTTCCCTCCATGTTTTCTTCTAAGGAAAATCTATGTGGGTGTGTTCAATAAGATAGCATCTCTGTCCTGTAAATTCAGACCATGAAACAAATAATAAAGTAATATGACTTAAAACTCTTTGATCTTAGGGACCTTTAGGCCCTAAGATAGTGAATTGCTGTTAGTGAAATACATAGACAGAGAGGAAACTTCAAAATCTCCCTGCCCCTAGATCAATTGTGTATGTGTGGAACAAAATTTGATATTAAAGTTATTAATTTTATAACAAAATTTTAAAAAATTATGAGTACCTGAAGGATATAAACTCATGAGTTCAACATTCAAATATACCTAGAGTTATGAGACTACTATTTATTAGACAAGGTCACTAGAACTAACACATTTAAAGGATCTAGAAGTAAACATTTTTTTAAACTAAAATGAGTATGACTTTATGGGATGCAGTGTGACTTTAAACATGTAAAAGATAAAAAGATTTGATGCAGACAATATGAGTTACTGAAAATGTCCTCTCTGAAACTACAAAGTAAGAACAGAACTACTTATTTAAAAAGGGAAAAATATCTGGCAGACTAAGCACAACCTATATTTTCAAGAGAAACTGTTTAGTTCATAAGAAATAAAAGCCATAGCTTTATCTACAACATCAAAACATGTATCCAGACTTGTCTGGCTAGCAAATTATGTGGTGACTGTACATGTGTGTATGTGTATACATTGGATTGGAAGGAGAGAAGTAGTCAGACATGTATCTTTTCTCTCCCTCTTTTCTCTGTCCTACTTTTTTTGTGCTTAGAGATACCCATTTTTGCATTTTCCTCCATGTATCTATCTCTTAAATATCTTTTCTATTGTTGGTTCTTGGCATAGATGAATTAATGGTATAGGAATACTCTTGTTAAATTTATACAACAAAGAATGAATTTAACAAGAGTATTCCCATACTATAAATTTTTTCATTTAAAAACCAACAATACAGTATTTTTTTCAACATCGCAAAACTATTATAATTGTTGTGGAATGTTTTAGAATATTCAGTGGCTCCAATTAAGAAATCCCATAAACATCACAGAAACTCCATTAATTTCACAATCAGTTTCCATCTTCTCTCACTTTTTATCTTTGTGGGAATGCAAAAAGCATTGTGTTGTGGTTGTTATTAGGTAATCTATTATTTCTTGAAATGAACCTCTGATTTTAAAACTCATTTTACTTTTCTAAAACATGGAGGCCCATCACAGAGCTTCAACCTTTCACTTCAATATAATTTTGACAGTTTACTCCTAAGTTGTATATTCATGAGACCAATAGATTGCAGAGTTATTTGTATTATTTTTCAATATGAGATGGTAGAATTCCAGCCTTTAGGGGGCTGAGGAAGAAAATTTTTGAATTCAAGGTTAGCCTGTGTGTTCTAGAACAAGCTAGGCTAAAAGGATCCATCTCAAAAAGAAAAAAAAATACTATTTTGGAGTTGTATTAATTTACTTCAGAGTTTCTTATTCACATGTGGCTAAACTCTTTAATATTTCTGTAGCTAACTGGCTATTATCTAATAATCTGTGTTATTTATACTATTATTTTGTAGTATCAAAGAAAAGCAAGTAATGTTTCCTAAAAATTGTTAAAGATATCCTGGGTGTGTAGCACCAGAAAAATTTTTAAATGAGAAATAGTTGTGCATGCTAGCAGCTATCTCTAGTCCCAGCATTTGGAAGATAGGCAAGAAGATTGTAAATTTAAGACCATCCTTGATTATGAAAAAGAAAGACTATTGTATTGTTGTACTCTAAAATTTTCTATTCCTGTCTGTTATAATGTTTCTTTGTTACAAGAATAAAGTATGTAATAGTTAAGAAAAGAATGTATAAAATAGGCTGGGAGTATATAGCTCATGTGCTAGGCCCTGGGTTCATGTCTCTAGTACTGAAAAAAAAAAGTTTAAAAATATGACCTAGGTATTAGCTTGACAGTGAAGCACTTGCCTAAGCATGTGCAAAGTGGAAGCCCTAGGTTTTGTCATCTGACACCAGGGTGTATGTGTGTGTGTGAATGAAATAGCCAAGTGTGATGGGAAAAAAATGAAACAGCCAAGTGTTTCGTGTGCCCTTGTAATTCTAGCACTGAAGAGGCTGAAGCAAGAGGATCAAGAGATTGAGCCATCTTTATATATAGTATGACCCTGTCTCCAAACTTACAAATTGGGTCTGGAGAGATGACTCAGCAGTTAAGAGTAATTGTTGCTCTTGCAAAGGACCCACGTTCAGTTCCCAGAACCCACATGGTGGCTCAAAACCATCTCTAACTCCAGGTCCAGAGGATCTCATGCTCTTTTCTGACCTCTGCAGGCACCAGGCATACATGTGGTACACAAACACATTAAAAAAGTAAAACAAGCAGGCATGATGGTAATGCCTTTAGTCCCAGCACTTGAGCAAAAGAGGATAGCTTGGTCTACACAATGAGTTCCAGGCCATTTAGGGTTATATAATAAGATTCTGTTAAAAAAAAAAAGCCAAAAAGAGAAATAAAAAAATTTAAATCTAAAAAATATGTAAGTAATAAGAAAATTTGCACAAGATAATTATATGATAATGATAATTAGAACTCAGGTGCTTTTTTGAATTTATTGTAAATTTACCTACTGATTTTTGCAGTGCTGATAACTATTTTTCTTTCCTGTTTTATATGTGTGCTAGGAGTTGAACCCAGAGTCTCACATATGCTAGCCATGTGTTTTACTATTGAGCTCTACCCCCCTTTTTTTTTACTTTGTTAATTGTCTATATTCATGAGAAAAATATATTATTATATGTGTATACTATATAATGCTTACTTAGGTAGATTTTATGTTCTTTAGACCTGCATACTTTTTGAAAAGATATAGAGAAATGGAAGAAGAGGGTGGGAATTTTGTAATAAATGTGGCATTTGAAGAAAAGGTAATTTTCTTTTAACTCCCGAGGACATGAATTTAATCCCTTGTTTATATATAGCCATATAGTATAAAGAGAAACTAGTAATGCTAGCAGATAATACCATTCTTCGCCAAGAAGAAAAGTAGATCAACAGCCTGATTCCAGACAACATCAGGGATGCTGCAGAGACAATGACTGATTCCAGACAATGCCAGTGGTGCTGAAGAGACGACTGACTCCAGACAACACCAGTGATGCTATAGAGACAATGACTGACTCCAGACAACGCCATAGGTGCTCAGAGACAATGGTGGCATACCCTACCTTCAGAAAGCCCTGGTTTTTTGCTTCTGTTTTTATGCTTTTCAAATCCTGGTTCAAATAAATGCTAAAATGTTAATTTTGTATTGTGATTATTTCCTTCCTGTTACATTAACTACTTAACATTTTATGTTTGCCTAAAAACCCTTAAAAATTGTTGCGCAATTTTTATAAGTTAATATTTTTAAATTCTATCATATTCAAATCCATAGAAACTTATTTTAATGTTTAAGGGTTTTTTTTTTTTTTTGGTTTTCGAGACAGGGTTTCTCTGTGTAGCCCTGGCTGTCCTGGAACTCACTCTGTAGACCAGGCTGGCCTCGAACTCAGAAATCCGCCTGCCTCTGCCTCCCAAGTGCTGGGATTAAAGGCATGCGCCACCACTGCCTGGCTAAAATTGTTTTTTTTTTTTTAGGGATTTTTTTATTACTTAAATCTTTAAAGATCAGTTTCTAATATGTACGTTCTCAATTTACAGGCTTGAACCTATGAGGGGGGTGTTTACTCACCTTCAGAAATCATTTTTACTATGTATAAGTAGCACATCAAGAGGTTTCTGATTTCATACTGATCCAGACGATTATACTGGGATACACTACTCCTTGAAGAACTCTGTCGGGTCTGTAAGACAAAAGAGAGGAGTCTTAGGAAATAATATGGTAATTTTACACAGCCTTAAACTCAGTTATTTTTTAACCACTAGTCTTATTGGGGAAAACTATAAACTTTATCTTACAGGTAAATGGGCTGAGTCTTCATTGCTACAGTATTTAATGATATCACTGGAAATTATTTCAGGGTCTTCATAAAGATATAGCCATTAATGATGTATTTATATTCTACTCCCATATGCTTTGTGTTTAATAACAAAATTTAAAATGCTCAAATAAAAAATTGAGAAAGAATAGATAGCTTTCAAATTTGAATCACATCTTTGAATATATTGATATGCAACCCCAAATCATCAAATAATCTATTTAAAAATGGGCTGACATAAAATACAGGTACCATGTTACACTCCACAGACCCAAAGAAACTTGACAAGAAGGAAGACTCAAGCAAAGAAGCTTGAATTTCACTTCAAAGGGGGAAACAAAATAGTCATAAGAGGCAGATGGAGAGAGGGAACTGGGAGGGAAGGGGATGGAGGAAAGGCAGATGGAGGGAGGGGTAGTGGGGAGGGGAATGGGAGATTCAGGATCAGGTGTGGGGAAGGACAGGAGAGATGGTTACATGGTCATGAAAATGAATGGAAATCTGCAACTGACTGGGGTGAAGAGGTGGGCATCTCCAGGAAGAGATAGAGATCTGGGATAAGGGAGGCCCCCAAAAATCAATGGGGGTGACTTAAGTTGTGACTCAGTACATTGGGGAGATGGAACCTGAAGAGGCCACATCCTGTATCCAGACAAGAACCCCAGTGGAGTGATAGAGACACCAACTCACCCACAAAACGTTCAAACCAAAATGTATTCTGTCTACAAGTAATGAAGGTACGGGGGAGGGAGCAGAGACTGAGGGAATGGCCAACCAATAACTCCAATAACTAACTGGCCTAACTTGAGACCCATCTCATGGGCAAGCATCAATCCCTGACGCTATTAGTGCTCCTCAGTTATGCTTGCAGACAGGAGCACTTTGTCCTCTGAGAAGCTCCAACCAGCAGCTGACTCAGATACAGACACCTACAGCCAAACAGTGGATGGAGCTTGGGGACTCTTGTGGAAGAATAGGAAGAAGGATTGCAGGCCCAAAAGAGAAAAAGAACTCCATAGGAAGGCCAACAGAGTCAACCAACCTGGACCCTTGGGGCTCTCAGAGACTGAACCACCAACCAAAGAGTATACACAAACCTCCCCACTCATATGTAGCAGAGGAACAGGCTGACCTTCATGTGGGTCCTGAAAAATGAGCAAGAGCTATGCCAAAAGCTGCTGTCTGTATGTGGGATATGTTCTAACTGGGCTGTGTTGTCTGGCCTCAGTGGGAAAGGAAGTGCCTAGCCTCACAGAGACTTGAAACGCCAAGGGATAGGGTCCCCATACACTGAGGAGAAGGGGAAGGGGATGGGGGAAGGACTGTGGGAGAGGGGCTGTGGGTGGGAAGTAAAGTGAAAAAGTAAAAGATAAAAAAACAAAAATGTGATGGTTAATTAAAATAAGGAGGACCAGGTATTTCCAAATTAGATCAAAGTAATGATTTTCCTACTGTTTAATGAGGTCTGTTTAAATATCAAATCATGGCAAGATCTCAATTTATTTAAGGATTTATATAAATAGAGTAACAATAATACAAAGTTTTACCCTTGCTAATAAAACAATACTCAAGAGCTGAGCTAACAGGGTACATGAAACTAAGGATTTACTAAGGACTTTGAATTAGATTGAAACAGACTTTTGTTCTGGTTGCTTGTCAGACATGTAATTGCCAGTAAGTTATTTAATTGATCTGACCTTATCTATGATAGTGTCACCACAATTCAAAATAGTGTGAAATAGGAACTTTTGTGAATAAATTACTATTTACCCAAAACATCAAAGATGTATATTCTAGTGGTTCTTAAGGGGTGCTTCCCACCAGCAGAATCAGCATCACCTGAGGACTTAGAAATACAAATTAGCAGGCCTTGTTTCAGACCTACTGACCCTCTGAGGGTGAGGTGCAGCCATTTATTTTTAAGTCCTCCAAGTGACTGTTGTACATCAAGTGTGCCACAAAATAGAAAATTCTTATTTATAAACATGCATTCAGGTATGGCTGGCTTCAGTCAAAATTCCAGTTTCACTTTAAAGAAATGAGTGGGAGTTTAGTATTTTAAAAAATATTTACAGACCCATCTAAGTAATATATGATTCTATGATTTTACCTAGTGTGACAACTTTACTGTCTAGGATGTGGTATTTTGGCCTCAAGGCAGACACATTTTACATTTTAATGTTAGGCTTGAAACATTTTAATGGAACAGTTAGCATCCTCTAAGACCCTAAGTAATGGTGGAACTCTGAGACTATTAACTGGACAACCTAAAGTTTCTCTCAAATTTGTTTTTTTTTTGTTTTGTTTTGTTTTAAAGAGAGGCTGAACTAGCCCTGCTCTGATATGTTTTAATTAAAGTGTAAGGTGGCTTAGAAATTTTAAACTGGAACCACCACCTATAGGTTACAGCAAAAGAAGGTAAGAGGCTGCTTGAGGATAATTGTCTTATTCCCTATAAACAGCTTTAAGACAACCAGGTAAACTGGGCATCATGGTATTTGCCTGTCATTTCGATTACTCAGGAGGATGAGACAGGAAGACCACTTGAGGCCAGAAGTTTGAGATCAGCCTGAGCCGTAAATTGGAGGAGGAAACAGGAGATTTGGGTTTGAGGATTGTCTGGGAGACATCATGAGCCAGAGGCATGCTTAAACTTTGTTAGAAAAACCTGGTCTCAAACTTCCACTAAAAATTTCACACTATCTATGCTTAATAAAGAAAAGGACATCCAAATAGCAGCTACAAAGATAGGAAAGTACTACTAAAATATTCAGAAATTGTGGAATGCATTTTACATATCCAGAAAAGACTATACAAGAGCAGATACATACATGTTTATTTTTTAAAAACTTTGGTAGCCTACTATGTCACCAGGTTATTCTATATGTTTAGGTTCTTACGTTTTCACCAGTGCTCCCAGGATCTGGAAATCCTGTTGCTCCCTCAGGAATAAGGGAACCTCGTGAATCTTCCCTCTTAATTCCATGACCATTTTGAAAAGACCCATAGGCTGAAAAAGAGTCCAAGTCCTTGTTAGCAGCAGGAGGAATCATCAAAATATTTTTAAAACTAAGTACTACATTCCTTAAGTATGTATATTTTACAGGGAATAGATCCTCGTCTTCTAAAAATGTTAAATTCATACGTCAAAATGCTGCAAAGAAAACAAGTAAATGTTAAGTGATTTTCCCCTTTCAAAACAATTTGCTATATATTACAATTCCTTGGAAGTCATGTAATAAAGCCAGGTAATTCACAAAACAGCTTATCTATATTATAGATAAGGAAACACAAGCCTAGGGAAGTGGGCTACCCAATATTAGTGAAAGAAAAGAGGAAAGAAAACCAGTGTCTTTTGTTTTTCCTTATCTTCTAGTTTTTCTACTGTACCTAGCCATTTTGATCATGCTTAAACAAATTATAAAAAGTGGCTGCATGTGAGTCATATTTTAACTAGACATTAGGAGAGATCAGTATTTGTATAGATTTATCACAGAATATTTTTAAAAGAGTAGAGGTTCATTGCTAGACATTTGTGTGATACAGAAGCTTTAAAGTGATTAATTACCTGTGTCTTTGTCAGTGGCCAGGCTTCCTCTGCTTGTAGGTGAAACAAAGCCACATGGAAACTCATCTCTGGATGCCTGCAACAGGATATGATGCCGTAGTCATTTAACTAGTTTTAAAACTAGCACAAAAAAATCTGAATTAGATTGTACCCTGATTTTAAACAAAGCTTACTATGGAAGTTACATCAAGTACTATTGGTAGTTAAGTGGCACATCTCAAAAAATTGGCTGCTAGCATGTTTAGTAATAATCATAACCTCTGACATATATATATTTAGATGGCTACGGTTGGTATTATCTAAACATGTTCAGTTTAGTTCTCTTCCTTGGAGCCAGGGACAATGCTAGAAGTTGAAGTATAACAAAAAATTCCTAAGTGAATGTGAGCTGCAAAAGAAGAGATACTGAAACATTTCCAACTATGAATGTCAAATGTGTGTGCAATGAACATGAGCATTAACTACTACATGTGAAGACCAATGTGACACCCAGTGAGGTGACATCCCCATTCTACTCATTAACACAATCAACTGCCACAAGCAACAAAGCTACCAGGCAAGCTTAAAAGTGGCTTTTTCAGCTGGTGATAGTGGTGTATATCAGAAACCCTAGCACTTAGGACATTTAGTCAGGAGAATTGTTCCAAGTTCTATGCCAGCCTGGTCTGTAGTCATAGTGAGACCCTGTCTCAGTAAACTAATAGGGCTGGAGAGATGGCTCAGCAATTATGAGTGTCTAATTGTTCTTGGTCAGAGTTCAGTTCCCAGCACCCATGTGGACTGCTTGTAACTCCAGCTCCAGGGTATCTATCACTCTCTTCTGGTCTCCACAGGCAACTGTATTCATGCATGAACACACACTCTGACACATGGATATACACATAACTTAAAATTAAAAATAAAATTTTTCCCTTGACTGATCTTTAAAAAGTTCTTTCTTGGGAACTTAGGAGTAGCTTTCAAAATTAGCAAGGGCATTTTACAGGGAAAACTTTCTGGATTATATTAAAAAGCACAATTCAACTTGCCATCCAACAGTATGAGATGACTCTTCAAACTAAATATATATATATGAATGATTAAGGACGATTCAAAGTATGAAGAGGAATAGGAGCTAACAGTTCCACTGGGCCAACAAGTACAATATATACACATTTTTTAAGGTAGCATTTTATGTAGCCCAGGCTTGCCTTGAATTTGCATCTCCTTGCTCCAGCCTTTCAAGTGGTGGCACCCAGCCTGACATCATTGTCTTAGTGGAGCCACTGGCAAATTGGAGAGTATCCAGAAGCACTCATCATGAAAATAAATGGTTTGGAATGACAAATGTCAAAATGGTGATATATGGCCTGGAGACAAATTTAGAAGGTATACATGGAAGGGACAAATTGTGGAGGTGGAAACAAATATTTTATACATCTCTACAGATCAAAACTAGAAGCAGTTGACAGAAAACACTTTTACGTCTAAGGTTTGAAGGGGGAATATTTTAATATTACAAGGGCAAGACTATTTGACAAATAGAAACATCATTACCCTTTGAGTGCCTTTTAAGTCTTAAGGCACTAAGGAGAATAGAGAGAAAACTCATCCAACTATGATAAACTAAAAGGGACACACCAAGAAAGAAACATTAGACAGAGACTATCAAGGGTAGAGAAAAGGAATCAATCTCAATCTCTCTCTGCCTCTCTCTCTCTCTCTCTCTCTCTCTCTCTCTCTCTCTCTCTCTCTCTCTCTCTCTCTCTCTCTCTCCTCTTTTTCGAGACAGGGTTTCTCTGTGTAGTCCTGGCGGTCCTGGAACTCACTCTGTAGACCAGGCTGGCCTCGAACTCAGAAATCCACCTGCCTCTGCCTCCCAAGTGCTAGGATTAAAGGCTTGCTGCACCACTGCCAGGCATAACAAAGGAATCTTAATCCCCAGTGTCTGCTACTCTGGAAGTGAAGAGTCTTTCACTGTGCTCTCAAAATGAATAAATACACTGGAATGTATTAACAGCAGCAAATTGTAAAGAACAATACAGTAGGAAAAAACTATTCTTTTCTACCTTCTTATCCAAAATGTGGTCTTTGCAGTAGACAGAGGCAGCTAAAGCTTGTTAGACACACAGACTCTGCACTTTGGCACTAGGGCCTACTGAATTAAGACTTGTGTTCTAATGCATTCTCCACATTACAGTTTGAGACACATTGCTCTAGGAAAAACAGTAGCAATGTAAAATGGACTAAAAAGTAAATTCATAGGATTGAGATCAAATAGCAGATGACCTCAATCCCACATGCATCAGATAAAACAAGATACCACTTGAGACAGAACTGCATTAACACACTTACAGAATTAGGCATGGCTGCACAGGAATACAAAGTATCACGGCCTGCCAATCGCTGAATATTTTCCAAGAGTAGTCCGACAAATGGGAGGTACAGCTGTGCTATTTTGGCTTGCTGGTTCTGAAAAACATCAACATTTTATTGATTAATAATATGTATATGCTACAAATGAATGGGGTCAACCTCATATATCAGATTAAAAGACCTCAAGTGAGTTAATCACTAAAAAATTTGAGGTATGAGCTAATAGTTCAAATTATCCAAGAACTGTGTTGCTGTTTTGACTTACTCAAAATACAGAGTCCAATGACAGCTTTCAAACATAACCACATAAAGGAGAAGGTTGTTTGCAAGATTAGTATACATATGTTATTTATAATTTGGCAAACATATCACAAACTACAATAATATGATTTATATCTTAAAATGAAGGATCAATTTACTTCCAGACAGAATCATAAAAAAATTGGCAAGATTTGTAAATAAAAAATCTTTGTAGCTAAAAAATACCATATGATAGAATTATAGGAAAAAGCCACCATTAATCAGTTTTTCAAACTAGTTACAATAGCAAATTATATCATAAATTTGTTTATATTTGAATGTTAAAAATTAAGGATGTATTGTCAAACAGGAAATACTATATTTCCTTAGTTAGGGTTATTTCAAATCCATTCAGTTTGTAGTTTAATTTTCCATGCCCTTAAGTTGTAATGTTAATGACTTTTAAACACATATTTAAGTAATAGCAGACAGCAATCAGCAATATATAGAGTCACACATAAATAATGTTAAATATATGTAAGACAGCCACCTCCATGGTTTGAAAGTTAAATATTATTATAACATCTTTTTAAGTATAAGGAAAAATTACATACTTTATACATGATATACTTCATATGTCTTATTAAACAAGTATCAATATCATTTATTTAGGGATATGTGTACATATTTAAAGACATTAAACTATCTGACAGTATATGCTTGGTACAACTCTATATGATGGTTTTTATGTGTGTGTGTCCATGAATAAGGGTGCCTTTGGAGGACAGAAGTATGGGATCTCCATGGAACTGAAGTTACAGGTGGTTATAAGCTGCCAGATGCGGGTACTTGGAACCAAACTGCAGACCTCTGCAAGAGCAGCAAGCACTCTTAACTCCTGACTCACCCATTTTTCCAACCCCTGTAAGACTTTTCAAAAATCCTAGTTTATTGAATAAATAATGAAAGAGTCTGACTGGCCAAAATATTTATATTAAATATAAGAAAAATATATAAGGCAACCTAATCTCATTTTATTGTCACATAAATACAGATCTTTATATATGTTAAGTTAAAAATATGATTTGAGAAGGTGGGGATACAGAGCTCAGTGGTAGAATACGTGTTCACTATGTGTAGGACCACGGCTTGTTTCTTCCCCAGCATCAAATTATTAAAAGATGATTTGAGAAAATGTTTTCCTTTAAGTTAATTTGCATGGCATTTAAAAAAACCTTAATGGCCTGAAATGGAAAAAAACCTCACCTAGTTTATAATATTACCTTTTCATTGATCACTCATACTATGCTCCTCCCTATAATCATCTTGAGTGAAAAATCTTAGTAGAAATTTACTAGTGTGCTACTGAACAGACATCCTTACCTTATGCTGGTATCTAGTATCAAATGCATGTTTTATCAAAAGATTCTTTACGACAGAGATAGCTGTATATCTGATCTCATAATTGTCTTGAAGAGCAATGGAGGTTTCCCGCAGAAGTAGTCCAACCAAGAAGTGATGCTTGCAATACTCATCTGATAAACTGTACTCAAGATTGGAATCTGCAGTACAATAAAATTTGTAACTTTTAATAAAAGATAAAAAAAATTAGACCACTAAAATACTACAATTATTTGATCATCTGAGGTCATGTTAAGCAAGAACTATAAGATTTCATTATTAATCAATTTGAACAATCCCTCTGTAGTATAGAATGAGCATGCAAAATTTTTACTAATAAGAATACTCTTAATTAGGGATAGATAATTTGTTTTCATGATTATTTCAGTCAGCAAGATACTTTTCCCCCTAAATTATTTCAAGTCTCAGTTCAATTACTATAGATTCTGGGATGAAATAATTCTATATTTGGCGATCTTTTAACATATTTCTTTATTATCTGAAGAGATTTCATTTTAACTATAAGCTCAACTTCATAGAGTAATGCTTGATTTCCTTATCCATTTAGATTTATAAAGTGGGAAAAGAAGAAAACAGAATTATGCCAACAGTGTTAAGTATTGATTATTCCGGTGATCAACACATACTGGCCTGAACATTCACAGTAGATACAACGCTAATACACAAAGCCACCACATATCAGATCAGCTCAGCATCACATCTCACAACAACACAGAAATACAGACCTTCCATTTCATAAAGTCACCACTGCAAACTGCATCTTTCCCTCCTTTCTAGACTTTTTGATCTCCATTAAATCCTCCAAATTAATACTATGGGACTTACAATAAATCAGAGGGGAGATGGGATCAAATTTAGTAATTTCTATAGTAGACTCTGTTTTTCCATTTATTTTAGATAAAATGCCTTTCACTTCTTTTCTTTCTTTTGTCTGATTCAGAATGTAATACGATGCAGTATATTCAGTTAGGACTTTTAAATGTTGCAAATTCTCCAACTTAATCCTAAATCTCAATGCCCTATTCATTTCTTTTCCCTACTGCCTCATCATTATCAAAAAGACAGGGAGAAGTTCATGAGCCACACATGCTCTTCACTTAGTAATAGATAGTAGTACTATGGTTAAAATATTTTCCCATTTTGACTGGCTATCATTTCACCACTTCTATACCCACTACCCCTGAGTAGAGACTTCCTTAAAGATCAAGGCATATGACTCTCCTGCATTCTCATACTTTTTGTGAATTCCAATCATTTTCTAAATCCAAGGACAGCATTGAATAACCAAGGTGGACTTATCTGGGTAGATTTTGCAAATGGCAAGTGATTTTTTTTTTTTTTTGCTTCAGTGACTTGAATAAATTCAGTTTGGTGAAACACACCTTCAAGACTGTGGCCAAGTAGCCATTCAGCTGGGTAACAGAGAGAGCAGCAAGCCTGAGAAAGGTGACAAACACTTAAAACATATATTCAGCCCATAACCCTGTCCCCAAGCTGATTTGCAGCAGAGGAACTTGCTTTCTAAGGACAGACATTTGAAAGTTGATTCTTCAGATGCACTGAAGCTCATTAAGATTTTTAGGTACCAGAAATTAAAGGCTCACTTTGGCTAGGGAGGATTTGAAAAGCAAATAAAGCCCCCATTCATCTTGGCCATTCATCAAATCAATTGTGTTTAAACACAACATACTAGTTTAGAGTGAACCGAGTTAAACCTACCTACTGAAGTCAAACGGTCCACCGCAAATGAAAAAAAATCTAATTAATATATGAAAAGAAAAGGGACAAATAAAAAACATAATAACATAAGAATAGTGCTATACAACAAAGCATTCAATAAAACTAGCAATGGAGATTAAAACTGAGGCATTTAATAAATTTACTGCATAAAAATTATCATTTTATTTTTTATATTTACTTTTTATGCTTTCAGCAGAAAGGCATTCACATACTTTCTCATTCCTCTTAAATAAAATTCAATACACTGTTATTATAGAGAAATTTTACTAGTGTCTGACATCTATGTTTAGCAACATATATGTAGCATATCCAAATTTTTCATACTAAGACTATTGCCACTGATAGAATGAAGGAAATGCAAAATGCCATTAATGAATCTATCTTCAGATAGTAACAATTTTCAAGTTACCATAAAGTTAACTGGTTTCGTTAGAAAACATTATGCTACACTAGTACTATCAAAAAAGGAATAACAATCCCAAATAATGGAAAATACAAACACATACCTTGAACTCTCTGTAATTTAGGTTTTGCAAACACCATTGGCAAGTTCAGAGGAATGTAATGTTCATGATTGCAGATGGTTTGGAGAAATTCAAACTTGTATTCAGCAAGAACCTAAAGGTAAATTATATATCAGGTCTCATTTTGTAGGCATTTATTTGTTGATGATTGAAAAATATGATCTTTAATTTCCCAACAGAATTGAAGCGTTTATCTTCCAAAGTATACTTGCAGATGCAATCTGTACAGCAAAGAGTTAACATAGCAGGCCCTAGAGTGGTAGATTTTAAAAGGCCTGTTACAACATTGATATTGGCTGTCATTTGTGAAAAGGGATTTTGACATGTTCCCTCTGTGATAAGGTTGTGTTTCTCAGTACCAGTCTACTAGGTCCTAATCACAGAGGGAAAATGTCAACCTCTGTACTCGGGCCAGGGGAAGGCCTTGCTATTCCTATGGATCTGAGTCACCTGGGGTCCTCATATCATGAATGCTCCTATAGACAGGGGTATACTCGCTTTCCACAGTTCTTACAGTGGAACTGGTTTTGTGTTAAAACAGATCAAAATTCTAGACTAGTGTTGAACACCTAGTTTACTTTCTGATAGTCTAGAATTTTGATCTGCAGAGGTTGACAGTGTGTGTAACCTGCATGACTATACCCTGAAATTGGTCCCCTAAGTGAATCCCCTACCTCTTCCATCAATTGTATATAATAAACCCACATCCTCATTCAGCTGTAGATAACAAACATACTGTGTTTCTAGACTTCTGGTATGTGTCCATCATGGCTCACCCAAGCCCAGGTTTTTCTGTATGTTTCTTCATTCCCCATCTCTGCAGTTGGGTCAATCCCAAAGAACCCTAAACTCTAAATAGAAATACTGTAGTCTTTTAGCTGTATTCTCAACCTAGTAAAGAGGGAAAAAGCATGAGATGTCCACATGGGAGTCACCACAACCTTCACTTGCTATCTTTTTCTTTCTTGATCCTGCTGGGTATCCATATCCTATCACTCTAATCAATGTTAGGCAAAATAATGACTATATATTGAATTATGTTAGCAAATTGCTGAATCTGTGGGAGGCCTCGGCAGTTCTCCAAACACTACTCAATAGTCCCTTGCTTTTGACAATACTCAAAGTACACAAATGAAAAAAGCAGTTCTGAATCCTCCAGAAGAGAATATATCTGACACCTTCAACTTCATACTTAAATGCCCAATAGCTACTACAACGATGTCCTTAGAATTTACCTTAGGATCCTTGGGGCTAAATCCAGATATATAGTCATTTATCAAATTGAAAACAAATCCTCTGTCCATCAGTGTCAAGCAGCGCTAATAAAGCAAAGAAGGAAGGTTAATTCTAAGTATTTCTTATCATGATATTAAAGAATTTAAAAATCTGTTCTATACAAAGGGGATATCATTTTTATGGATAATATGAGAATAGCTGTCAAGAGTTTTTGGTGACATTAAAGAAAAGGAGAAAGGTAAATTATCAATGGAATCAAGATTTAAGGGCCTTAACTGTGTAATTTCCAAAACAAGACACACACATAAATACATATCCACATATATGACAATAAAACATAAAGTAAAAAACTGAATCTTTTGTAAGTGTAGGAATTTTTGTCACCTCGCAAAGAACCTCACCGAGCAAAGCAAACAACTTCTATGTGTATGCATTAGCAACATGTACCCTGTGCTGACAACAGCAAATAGGTATCTTTAGTTCAAACATTAAAATTTTGGGGCATGAGAAATTGTTCACGGGGTAAGAGCCCTTGCTACACAAATATGAAGACTTGAGTTAGAATCCAAACAGCTACAAAAAAAAAAGAAAAAAAAAGCTGGACATGGCCATTTGTAGCCTGGTACCAATGCCCAGTGTCATGGGGATTGTGAGAGACAGGAAGATTTCTAAGGCTTCAGGGCTGCCAGCCTAGCTCCAGGTTCAGTGAGAGACATTGTTACAAAAGAATATGGCAGTAAATGACAGATATGCCGCTTCAGTCTCAGAGCACATGTCATGGGTACACACACACACACACACACACTCTCTCTCTCTCTCTCTCTCTCTCTCTCTCTCTCACACACACACACACACACACACACACACACACACACACACTTTGCACAGAGAAAGGGGGCAGGAGGAAAGAGAAAGACAGGGGGAGAGAGGGAGAGATTGAGAGAAAGAGAAAGAGAGAAAGAAAGAGAGGGATTGAGAGAGAGAAAAAGAAAGAAAGAGAGGGATTGAGAGAGAGAAAAAGAGAAAGAGATTGAGAAAGAGAGGGAAAGAAAGAGAGACAGAGAAAACCAAAAGCCAATCAGACCAGAAAAATGATTTAACTGCATAAAGACATCAGTGTATGATAAAGACTGGTGGGGACTCACTGGGGTAACAGCTGCTCCACCTACCAGCACTCCATTTGAAATGTATTTAAAATGTTTTGTGAAATAAGCACGACAGAGCCTTTTATTTAACGACTTGCTTCAGTGGGAAGAAGAGTAAACCTTGATGAACTGACCCATCAGTCCAAAGACTAGTTATTTCAACCGCCTTGAAAAGACCTAGCTAGGGCCTAGGGCTAAGGAGTGCAGCATTGCCCAACATGCAGAAGACATAGGGTCAATCCTCAACAATGAAAAAAAAATTAACCCAAACATCCAGCTTTTTCACAAGAAAAGAGAACTGTTATTCCTTTGGCTTTCCAGACCCTATCAGTGAAGAAAAGATCCTGAACATGTTTTGGCTGCCTTTAACTCACCTTTAGGAAGCTGGCCAAGCTGTAATTCACATTTCGGGACTCATCAGGAATCTCTGCATAGCGAATGGTCACATGGGGAATTATTGCAAGAAGCAGAGAATGTAAGATGTGATGATATGCCTCAGGAAATCTCTGGCCCCTGGGAAGCTTAAATACAAATAGAGAAAGAGTCAGACTTTGAAGAACTCTAAATAGATCAACTGTCATTTTACCTTTCAAACATGTTCCATCACGGAAATGCCTTTAAAAAGTAAATTTTTTTTCTTTCAACTAAAAATGATTTTGCTATTAGTTCAAAGTGAACTTTATTTTAGAGCAATGTTTATCAACCTTCCTAATGCTGCAACCCTTTGTTTAATACAGTTCCCCATGTTGTAGTGACCTCAACCATAAAATTACTTCTGTTGCTATTTCATAACTATAATTTTGCTACTGTTGTGAATCATAGTGTAAATATTATTATGAAGTATATCTGATATGTGATATAAGAGGGTCATTAGAGTCCCAACAGCATTGTGGCCCATAGGCTGAGAACCATTATTCTAGACTCTGAATTTACAGAGATGATCTGATTCACTAATAATGTAGGTGTCTGAAATTATCATTAGGTATAGCATGGGTCAATATAACCCAGCTCCGGAATCCAAGCTCCTGGGACGTAGGCACACTTCCTTTTTTATTTTTTTCTGGCACAGAACATACACATGTATTACATTTTCAGTCAATTTATTCTATGAAATTTCTATGAAATGAATTTTCATTTCACATGCCTCACCATTATGATTTCGGTAACCAGGAAAATGTCTTTGTACAGGTTGTTTCTCATTGAAAAGTCTCAAATCTGAAGTGCTCTAAAACCTGAACATTTTGAGACCTGATTTTACACTACAAATGGAAAATTCCACACCTGATGTTGTGTTACTGACTGAAGTCAAAACACAGGTGCGAATGGAACGCAAAGGATAAAACTGTCTTCAGGCTATGTGTATAAAGTATCCACGACACATGAACAAGTCTCATGTTTAGACATGCATCCTGTACCCAATATATCTATCTCAATATGTATATGCAAATATTCTAAAATCTGAAAATGTCAAACATCTGAAACCCTTCTGGTTCTAGGCATTTCGGTACAGGAATTCTTAACATGTATCTTTAAAACAAAATTCAAAACCAAATAAGGGGCCTGTGAGACTGCTCAGTGAGAAAAATGTTTGCTGTGCAAGACCTGATGATCTGAGTTTGATACACAGAACCCATACACAGTGAAGGAGAGAACCGGCTCCACAAAGTCTCAAAAATGCTCTGTAGCTCACATGGGGTCCCATCCATACATCACATATACATAACAACAACAACAATGACAAATAATAATAAAACAGAAAAACAAGTAAATGTCCATACCACATTTTAGAAATATATGTGATATTACATCATGCATAAATATTACACACGCAGAAATGTACATGATACTAATATTTGCATAAAGTTCTTTTTACCCTTTCTATTATAAACCTTAATCCTTTCTAATAGAACATGTCTGACTTGCTACTTTTTCTCTTTGAATCTTTTCCCCAAACTTTTATTTGTAAAAAATATATTTTGTTTATGTGTATGTAGGGGGTGAGTAGGGGTGCCTGTAGAGTTCAAAGGAGGGTAACATTCTCAGAAGTTGGGGTAAGAGGTGGTTAGGAGCTGTCTGACATGGGTGCTAGTAACCACACTTGGGTTCTCTGCAAGGGCAACAAGCACTAAGCCATCTTTCCAGCTCTTCAACATTGACATTGTTAAATCACAAAAGAAATGCAAAACATCAAAGTCAATGAATTCTGTATAGTAAATAGCTGTAAGATATTACCTATATCCTACTATAATTATTTCTAACTATATAGGAGATGCTACACATTAAACTGTAAGGATATATGAACTGTAGGACCTTAGATTTATGCAAACACTCATTGTTTCTATAAGCAACATTGGAAAAGTTAAAGGCAAGAATCATTAGAATAAAAGGGTATTTGGATATTATTGCTATGCATAAAGTTAGCTTTCTTTATATATGTTACAGGTTATTCTTATAAATATGTACAATTACCACTTATCAATTAAAATGAGCCTAGTGTGATGGCTCAAGTCTATAATCCAAGCACTTGGGAGGTTGAACATGGGTTTGAGGCCAGCCTGGATCATCTCAAACATAAATAAATAAATAAATAAATAAATAAATAAATAAATAAATAAATATTGTTGAGCCTACTTACCTTAATTTTATTCTCTTCCAATAAGTATGTTGCCATCGACTTTGCAATTATTTCAAAGAAAAACCATGAGTACTGAAAAAAAAAACCACACACGCCTTAATAATTACTCAAATACTTGAGGCTTTGAAACATTGGAAAAATTAATAGACATCTTGTCTCTGAAGTTTGATAACATTTTCAAGTGACCTCAACTCACTATTAAATTCTCAGAGTACTTCCCAAGTGTTTCAGACCAAAGAAAGAAAGCAGAAAAGAAAAAGAAAGAAAGAAAGAAAGGTATATCAACCATAATCCAGGGTAAGAACCCATTCCCAGGAATAGTTAGCCAACACAAAATACACTCAATGTTTCTACAGTAGGAGAATAGGAAGGATGCTTCATGGGACAGGATTTCTTATCATTGATATTGCTTTGGGATACCCATGGTTAGTGATGAGAGCAAGCCAACTTTTAGTTATTTTTATTACTTCTTTTAAATTCTCTACAATGAACACTTAAACAGTTTTATTAACATATATTAATTATATATTAAATGGGTTTGATGATGCTATTTTCATACATGTATATATTTTGAACATATTCACCTCATTGCCCTATCTTGTTTCCCTTTCACAAATAAAGATAATAAATATTATTGCTACCTACACTCAGTTTGGATAATCAACTTTAGCTGTGGTACTGGCAAAGCCTATGTGAGCTATATGGTTGGCCTTATCATATAATTTGAAAGTTAGCATCAAGTCTATAGCCAACTCATCTTAAAAGGCCCATAATTCTATTACCAATTAAAGAAATAGTAAAAAGAATTAGAATAAGAGTTACTATTTATTGAGTACCTACTACCTATCAGAAGTGATATTATCAACTACTCCATGTTAGGCATGAGGTAACACTGGCCCAGAGGTGGTAAATAGACAGCTCTAGGTCCATAAACTATCTACACTGTAGATATGTAACAAAAACAAGATTCTGCTCCATCCAAAATTTATCTTTTAAACATTTAACTCAGAGCAAGGGGTGTATATGGAGGGGGAAGAAGGCTCTGAAAGACACATATGCAACATAAGAGAAGGAGGGAAAGTCCAGGACAAAAGAGGATAAAAACAAGGATAAAAATGAAAGGTCACGACCAAGTATGGAGAGACTGGCTTTGTTTCCATTTGTGTCCTCCATCCTTACCTTTAGAAGTTTATTTATGGCTAAGAAATCTGCAGACTGTTTCAATATTGCTATCATAGTAGTAGCCAGGGTTTCATGTATCAACTGAGCCTGAAGAGTGCTTGGTTTTTCAGGTCTGAAGCTATACTGCAAACAGAACCAAGCAAACCATCAGATACAACTGTTCTGGGAAGCAGGTAAATCATCCAGCAAGAAAGTTTTACTCCACAAACCTTTATGAAGGATCTTAAATAGCTCTCCAAGCCTTCTTCATGACACTTTGACACAATGTGTAAGAGAACCCTGAAACAACATTCATGAAAGTCAGAGGGCCATGCTTCAACTCATGACTTTAGTATGACTGGCAGATATGAGCAAGTCTAATCCCGGAAAACAAAACAAAGCAAACAAAATGCCTGAACGACAACAAGAGGGCTAAGAGAAGAGGTGACAGTGGTTTAGGTTTACAAGGGTCCACCACTGCCTAACACAACACTCTTGGCATCTTAAAAAATGCACTTCCTGGTTCAAAAGGATACTTTACTTTGGCAGCCAAGATGTTTTGACTCCTTTCTAAATCTGTGTATTCACTTCAAAGTATGGACATAGCCCTATGTTGTAAAAGAGCTCAAGTAAAGTAAATACTCAAATCCCTTCCAGTGAAGATAAAAGGAACAGAAAACAAAGATAAAGTGGCCAGGAAAGGTGGTGCATACCTGTAATCCTAGCACTTGGGAGGCTAAGGCAGGAGGATCGCCATGAGTCTAGTCCTGTCTAGGCTACAGAATGAGACTGTCTCAACAAAACAAAACAAAAACAAACAAACAAACAAACAAACAAAAGACAACGTGAAAACTGTGTCAAGGGGAAAGGAGGGACAGAGCAAGAAAAATAAGATGAAAGTTGGAGGTAAATGTAAGAGACTAGCCGTGCCTCTCAAACTTCAGCAAGCATCAGCATCATCATCTGGAAGGCGTGTTAACAGATTGCTTGGCTCCTTGCCTAGTGTTTCTGACTTTGTAGGGATAAGGTTAAAGTTCAATGATTAGTTCCTGGGCATAGTGCTGCTGGTGATCTGGAATGTGCATGTTGAAAACCATTATATTAGAGTAATGCTTCTTAAACTTTCAACAAGACTCCCCCTGACAGCAGATATGGGCACACAGCATGGAAGTGTTTGTAGCCTGGGGTCTAGGGGAAAAGGCAGTAAGGGCAGCAGAACCAAAGATATCCAGCATTGAGAAAAACAGTTTTTCAAGTCAACTATTTTTATTTTGAAATTTGAGTGTATTTTACCCTCTACCTTACCATATACTTTTGTTTTCGTACAGAAATAGCTTATTCTTCCAAGTTAAAACTCATGATTTTAATGACACATTCTGTTCAGTATGAGAAACACTGGTCATAGGTGAGTGACTGTGTTGGTTAAAACTAAAACGAACTACAACTCAATATTCATTCCTTGGAAGAACTTGTCACACTTGCGAAATGTGCTAAGTGGCTACTGTATTGTACAACACAAGTATAGAACATGACTGGAGAAAGGTCAATTGAAATTTATGTTTGTCTTATAGCATGGAACAGTAAACAACAGGGCAAGAACAGTGTAGGATTTCAGTATATCATTTTCAACAATGGATTAGTCACCAGACATAAAATTAGGAAGCAAATATTTGATTTTAACTATGCTTTAACGAAATATATATGTATAAACAACACATTTCATTTAAGAGTAAAAGAAGACACATTCTTCTTCGGTGCACACAAATACTCTCCAGGATTGAACATACATTAGGTTATTTTTAAAAGTCTTAATAAGATTTAAGAAGACTAAAATCATTCCAGATAGAAATTGCAACCACAGTATGGTGAAGTAAAAAATCAGTAAGAGAAGAAACTGCGGAAAATGAAAACAACAGTGGAAAGTAAACACCATGTTTCTGAACAAGCAGTCAGAAAAAAAGAAAATAGGATAGAAATAAAAGTGAACTTGCAGGAAAATGAATGGATTCAGAATGTATCCTATTAAGTAAGGTCACACAACCTCAGAACAGCCATAGTCCCTATCACATGTTGAACCTAGCCAATATCATGTGTATATATGTAAACAAATATGCCCGTGGGCTCAGTATAACATGTATGAAAGGACAGGAAAGGCTGAATAATTATTAGAGGATTAGCAAGAACCAAACAAGGGGAATAATATCCATCATTAAAGAGGATAGACAGCTAATTTTTTCTAGTTCTACTCTGCCATGGAGTTGTTCATTTTGGTGATGGTTAACTGCATAAAAACATGACAATTAGTGAAGTTCCACAGCTTCTATTCTGTATGGCTATTCTGACTGGAGAGAAGTTTGCTGAGATGCACAAACTTTGGATCTGGTTAATTTAGGTGTTGTGTTGTTTATTTTAGCTGCAAGTTGTTATTTTTTAAACAGTAAAGTTAATTTAAGATTTTTTAAAAGAAAGTAATCAAAAGGAATATTAAAAAAAAAATCTCTCAGACAAGTGATGATGAGACAATATGACCAAACCAGTGGAATAGAACAAACACAGTTTTAAGAGGGATGTTTATAGCCATGAAAGAGAAAAGACCGGAAGCAAGTAGCTTCTTTCATTATAACACCGAAACTCACATGGTGCAGTTGATGGGAACGTCATCTTCATGGGTCATGTTTGTGAGAACTCGGAAGAGTTGCATAAGAATTACAGGTAGAAACTGTATCATGACTTGGATCTCCATGGCATGCAAACACTAAAATAAGTCATTATTAGTTATGAAAACCAACAGAAATATGATCAAATTTGCAAATGTGAAACAATAAGAAAATTAAGTAATGAGCGATATACTGGCTTGACTATCTGCTTGCTGAAATGTGCACTTCCGAGACAGGAGACTTGCTAAGGACTTAATCCACCACATTGTTTTGCTATTTGAATTCTGCAAGGTAGACAGGAATGCCTAACTAAAGATAGAAAGTACAATTTATTTATGAGCTTGATAAGAAGACAATTGGCTTTTGGTAAATCTATACTCATTGCCAGGGTGGAGGTTAGAAAGATCAGCCTACGGGCACCATGTATTCTATATGCTTTCTAAGACAATCTTAGCCTCCAGCTAACCTGATGGTAAGTTAACTGAGCTTCAGTAAAGAACATGTCTGTTCGAATTTGCTTTATCCCACATCATCTATCAAACTGAGATAGCTTTGCATTTTAACATTCTTTTAAAATTTTTATATTATACTTACTTAGCGTGTGTATATACATGTGTGTGTAGGAGCACACATACACACGTATGTGGGAGCCTATGTGCCACAGTGCATGTGTGTGGTCAGAGGACAACTTGCAGGAATCAATTCTCTCTTCTATTACATGGGTCCCAGAAATCAAACTCAGATGATCAGGCTTGCCACCTTTACCCACTGGGCCATCTGGCTAGTACTCTAACATTCTTTGGATATGTTTATTCCACATGCTTGCACTCTGTCTCTAATAATGGGTGTTAGAAGCTTCCAAATATAGTACAAATATATATTATATATTCATGTATACATAGAAAGGTTACAGTGCTGTTTGCCACATTACTTTCTTCTTTCCATATTCACTTGCTCCATCACTCCATCAGCCAAACAAAAAAGAAAATCCAACTTTGCTGAGATTTTTTTTACATCAATTCTACGTGTAGTGCTATGGGAAACACAACGAGCCAAGTCTTTGCACTTAAGGGAACTCATCACTTCTCTTTGTTGATCTCCTTTACTCTATATCTTCATATCCTCACATGCACCTTCCCTTTCCAGGACTTGATCATTTGTATCTCAACAAGAACTTTAGGCCTCTGTGTAGTTTCTCTCCCATCAGGTTCACAGGATAGGCTGGCAAGCTCCAAGAACACATGGTTGTCTTTTTAAGGGTTTCCTTTCTGTGCACTCTCTTCGCAATCATCTCTTCTGCTGCCCTCTTTCAGGATACCCCCTTGACATATTTTTCTAGAACATCTACAGTTTCTCTTCATTCTCAATATATCCAGCACACATTTCAAAATTGATCTTCCACCCACTATAGATGCTAATTATATTAGACTACTTTCTACCAAAATGATTTTCATCTTCTTTTTTTCTATTAGTGCTGAAGCTGTGACAGTTTCCCACATGCTAGGTAAGCATTTTCCTACTGACCCACAATCTGAACCATCTAGAATGTGATATCTTCCTGTTACTGTGAGTAGCAGTTCTCATTCAGGAATCACATGGTCTCTGTGAGAGATTTAGTGATGTCTGGGGCTATTTTTTTTGGCTATCACAACTTATGCATGCATGCACGTGCATGGTTTCTACTAGGTAGAGGCCTGGCATTTTGCTGAACATTCTACAATGAAGAACTATCCTCTCCTAAATGTCACTACTGCTGAACTTGAGAAATCCTGAGCTATAGAATTAAGTTGAGTGTATTGAAGACCTATCCTGCAGTTTTGAATCTTTAAACTGACCACTGTTCTTCAGAAAACTAAACTAGCATCACCATTGCTCTTTAAATGTACCATATGCTTTTCTTTGTTTTGCTTTGTTCACAGTTTTTAACCAATTCCCAATCACTCATTCAGGGCCAATTCAAATCCGCATTTCAGTGAACCCATTTCATCTTCTCATCCAATGGAGGTGTATTGGATATATTTCTAGTAGCCAAACAAGAGAGAACAAACCAAACAACCAGAACACAGCTCCTGCCATTAGAGAGTTCACGGTTGAAAGGGGCAAAGACATGGAACTAAATCATTTCGGTACAAATAGCAAATAGTAGGACAGGTATGTGCACCACGTGTACAAAAGAAGTGCCAATAGGGCCACAAGAAAGTAGCAATGTGAGCTAAGCAGAAGGGAAATACCAGGCAGACAAGGCACATGAGCGTCCCATGTAGGATGGAGCTCTTTGCTACCACTATATAGCTACTATCCTCTATAATTTATTCTCAATAGTAGCCAGAGTGTCCTTTCTGAAATGCAAATTAGTTAATGCCATCTTTTCCTTGTTAAACACAAACCACACAAAATCACTACAAAGGCCATCATGGGCCTCCATGATACATACAATCTTCAGGCTGAGCTCCCAGCAGCCTCACCTCCCACTTTCTGCTCCCTGTGTTCCAGCTATGTGTTTGCCTACCTGTAAACACACCAGTATAGGGGACACACTCCCACTGCAACAGTCTCTCCTCACCTACGGCTGTCACCCTTGCTTCGGTTCCTCTTTAACCCAAAATTGGCAGTTCTACAGACAAGCCTTCCCTGACAACTCTACCTGGAATGTTCTCATTAACCGGTTCTTTTCTTCATGACACTCATTTTTCTAAAGTTTATTTAGAATCTCCCTACCCACACAAAACTAGTTTTGTCCATGTTTCCCCAAGTGACACTCCCAGCATTCAGAACAATGCCTTGTCCACATAAGATGCTTAATAAATCTTTGGTGAATGGCTGAATAACTAAATAAGTTAACAGAGGGCAAGGCAAAATGGGAGTCCTTGCTCTACATGGGTTTCTGAATGATCTGAATCTTTAATACCCACAATTCTGTATCAAACATATAACATTTACCACATCTGTCTCCCGACAGTTCTC
This sequence comes from Grammomys surdaster, assembly GCF_004785775.1. Taxonomy (NCBI): domain Eukaryota; kingdom Metazoa; phylum Chordata; class Mammalia; order Rodentia; family Muridae; genus Grammomys; species Grammomys surdaster. The sequence continues at coordinate 1,790,687 of NW_021604667.1, read as the reverse complement.
TGTATTATGAAGAAGTTGCTAGCTAACTTACTTTTGCTCTGTCTTTGGCTAGGCTACAATATCCATACTGACAAAGTTTCAAAGTCATTCTTCTATGCAAGCTCCATTGGTACTATATACATAACAAAACTCAACGAATAAATGAATTCATGAAACTGCCATTTAAAGGGATAATAGATGGACTTGCTGGGACGTTCATTGGAATAGGCATCAAGAGATAATGTCACAGACTCAGCTCAGCTAACAAGTAGCTGCAGCACTGTAGACAAATCACCTCTACTTAAGACTTCTGTTTTCTCATCTTCAAAAAGAAACTTCTGCACAACCCCTTTCAGCACTTTCTGCAATTGCATGCCATTTCACTTACAGCCACCAGAGGGCGGGTGTGCATTGTATAACCCTCAGACATTCCACACCCTCAAAAGCAAATACCAGTGTACATTTTGTTCCATTTGAAGAATACCAGTATTTGAAAACGATGTATCCAACATCACTCTGTGAAAATTCTCACAAAGGAACCTCCAAAAGGAAAACCAGTAATTTTAATAGATAAGCTATCTGTCCATATAGCTGGAGTCTTCCTAGATAGTACTAACGACTGGATTTAAAAGTTACATGACTATTATAGTCCTTAATGCTAACTGAGACTGAGAGTCACTATTGATTTACTGTCTCTCTTGAACAGAAATTGAACAATTTTTTTTTAATGTGACAGGCAGAATAGTACTATAAAAACGAAAGTCAAGCCTGACCTAGTAGCTCTGTTTTATAAACCCAGTCCAGTCTGGTCCAGTCCAGTCTTGTAGGATAAGGCAGGACTACCGGCAGTTCAAGGCCTACCTGGGCTATATAGTGACCATCTTGGGCAACTTAATAAAAATATCTTGAAATTAAAAACTAAAATACAGGGCCGAGGAGATAGCTTAGGTAAGTTGCTTGCCAGTCAAGCATGAAGACCTGATTGTGATCTCCAGAACCAACATTAAAAATCTGAGTATGGCGTTGCCAGGTTGTAATTCCACTGGTAGGAAGAGGCAGAGATAGGCAGGTTCCTGGGGCTCTCTGGCCTACACTAGCCTACTTGGTGGGCTCAAGCCCAGTGAGAGATTCTGTCTGAAATAAAAACAAAAACAAAAACAAAGTAGACAGCTCCTGAGAAACAGAACCTAAGATTGACCTCTGGCCTTCACATACATGTACACACCATGCACATGCACACATATACATAATACCAAAAACTGAGGCTATAGCTGCATGGTAGGGTGTTAAAGTACCTATCATGCACGAGGCCCTGGGCTTAATGCCCCCATCAATCAGCAAGAGAATCAAAGGCAAATCATGCCTATGTCAAACTCCTCCAAGACTTGCTATTTGACTTGCAAAAAATAACTCTCCTCACTATCCTTAAGACTCTGCAGATGACTTGAGGGCATGCCTTAGCAACCTCAGGCACCCCCCATATCTCAGACCTTCCTGCTGCACAGTACACCAAGCCAAACTTCTCAGGGTCTTTGTACTGACTGTTCTCAGCTTTTCCCCAGCCAGACACTTGGCTTTCATTGTCCTTTAAATAGCTGGTCAAATATCACTTTGCCAGAGGCACATTCCTGTCTCACTATAGAAGTGGCTCTCAATCTTCCTGATGCTGCGATCCTTTTATATCCTCATGTTGTGGTGACCCCCAACCATAAAATTATTTTTGTTGCTACTTCATAACTGTAATTTTGCTACTGTTATGAATCGTAATGTTAGTATCCAATATGCAGGGTATCTGATGTATGACCTCCCCCCCAAAGGGGTTACAGCCCACAGGTTAAGAACTGCTGTTCTCTAGTATCTATAAATCATCTGATGTGACATCTCTACCTGCTCATTTCTATGCTCACTCCCCTACAACACATGAAGCTCTTTAGTAAGAGATACTGTTTTCTTTGCTTGGATCCCTGATGTGGGCTTCCCAGGAAGCACTCCTGAAGTAGTGTGTTATGAACAATTAGGACCCAGAAGATGAGGTGTCTTATTCAAGCCTCACAAGCAATGGGCATTAATTACTCTTAGCCCAATGTGACAGCTAAGAGAAGTTCCGTGACTTGGTAAAGGTTAATCACAGACCTAGTAAATGACAGATCTGCAGCACAAAATTAGATTATGATTTCAGACCCATTGGCTCTATCTCATACCATACTATCTCTCTGGAAAAAAGGGTTTCCTGAGACCACTGTTAGGCAGCAGCCAATGGGTAAAGGGAAATCCTGTTGTCATCAAATCAAAATGCCTCATATTCTCCACGGCTAACCTACTAATGAAGTAATGAAAATAAACAAATGCTGCCAGGCAGGTCCTAGGATGCACACCACAGTCCCCACACGGGAGAAATAAGCCTAACGTTAGGTTCTCTGACTGCTACAGTATGGTACACTTAAGACTCCTTAAGACTCTCTCCCCTGCATTACATGCAGATGATGTTTCTAGCTTTAGTGGGCCCTTATGACAGTCTAGTCTCCCACTAATGGACACAGGACCATTTAACATTTTATTACAAGAAAAACTTTTTATTCTTTCTGGCCCTTCCCCCACCACAACACACTCTCCTTTTAGTGGTAGTTAGCAGGAAGAGCCAAGATTCCCCTCTCCCCCCAAAGCCATTTCTGCAACTAAAATCATGAGGATTCTAAACCATGATGTCAAATTTTGGCTATAACATTTTCTCTCTAATGCAGACATGCTGTGTCTGCTTCTGATGGAAAAATACAAAAGAGAAAATGCAAAATGCCCTCCTGAGGTCCAAAGGATTTTCAGGTGTTTGCCTGGTTCTTCTCTTTTTTTCTTTTTTCTTTTCTCTTTTTTCCACATCAAAAATGTAGCAGCATAAAGGCACAAAAAACGAAGCTTTTGCAGAACCTGTTCGTTTACCTTTAAATATTTAATGAGCTCCCCTGGAACTTCTTTTGAGCCCGACTGAATCAGCTGGCAATGATGGAAGAATTTGTGCACATGCAGATCCTGGAACACAGATGGAAAGAGCCTTATGAAATTTGATTCATTATCCTCAAGCACAGGCCCTCCAGCTCTCCCTGATCCAGCATCATGAAGGCCGATCTATTTGGGTAGTCTAACACCTGGACCCCGGAGCCATCTCTGCCAACTTATGCCCGTGACGTCCTCTTGACCTTCAAATAAAGCACCACAGCCAGGTGAACATGGTGTGTACCTGAACACAAAGGAAGTTTCTAAACATGCCCAACCAGGTAAGCACTTATTTAAGGCTTTAAACAAAACAGAAATTATGTATTCTATTAAATGGAGTTGCTTCTCTATTTTAATGAAATGACCAGGGACAAAGCTCAGAAATAACAAGTGAAGAAAATGTAGCACCAGGAAGTTCCCTGGTGAATCATTTCTGTTATTCAGTACCCGGCTTTACCATGATCTCTGCTGGGGAGTCCAGTTGTCTCATATGAAATCTGTACATGTTGGCTTTCTGGACAACGTGGGTCACATCAGGAGGTGGAAAATATATTTTGAATTAGCACTCATTATTATTATTTTTTGCCTCGAGGAAGCTGTTTCTCCTAACTTAGCCTTAGGTTTGTTTTTGTTTGTTTGTTTGTTTGTTTTTGATGTTTAAAATGTTGATGATAGCCTCTATGTGCCTTTTAAAGTCCAAGGCAGTGGGGGATTAAAAATAGTCCAGTTTAATGAGGAAACATATTCCAGTATTTAGATGAGAAATTTGGGTGCTGCAACTTACCTGAGTATAAATGGTTGATTCTAGGTGGGTCTTAATCTTCAACAAAGGCTTTGCACCATCTACCCACTTGATATCCGCATTCGATTGCTGGAGAAAATACAGCCATGAGCACACATATTACAGTGAGAGAGACATAAACAACCTACAATACCACCCATGCATTTTAAGAGACATCAGAAAGGAATGTACTAGGTTCATCCAAAGAAAATACTGGAGATAATAAATGCCCTTTAGAATAAACATGTCCTAAATAATTTTGGATTTCCAATCCTCTCTAGATCTATTTAAATTACCATAAAATGGATTAGTTAAATAGATGAGGTTTTTAAAGTCATGCCCCAAATCCAATTTTAAAAGTTACTGAAATCATCAACAGTAAACACAGAGCAGTCTTTCCTACTTAATTTGATTGTGAAGGAGGACCAGCCTTCAGACTATACTTTGAGTATTCTGCCCCATACTATACCAACAGAATTCTACTTTTAAATATATAAAACAGGACTACTTCCCCAAACACAGATATCCCCCCTACCCTTCTTGATTCAGCATCATTCACATTCAAATAGCCTGGGGGAAGATTGGCTGAGACTGGCAGCTGCTGTTCCAATGTGATGACTCTCCCATCCTTCAGCAAAGGTACCCAGGCAAATCCAACTGCCAAGACAATAATCAACCATAAGAAATGAAATCACAAATACAATTAGCTTCACAAATGTCTGCAAGCTGGGGAAGCAGGCAGGATGGAGATGTTCCCAGGGATCTGTATGTGGGAGCCCAGGTGTCAGACAACTGGGGTGCAGGGAAGGAACAATGCATTGGGATCATTTCCTAATCCCAGCCTATCTACTAATAAGTTATTAGCTTTATATCTTTGGCAACAAATATGGGAGCAACATAGCCCTTATCAGTTAAAAGAATTGAGGGGCCAGCCTAAGATAATTCATGAAAATATTTAAATGCCTCTAATGTGTTTCAATATCACAGTTAGGGGCTGTTTGGGAAAGCTCGTGCTTTAGAAGGTTCAAATCCCTCTTATCTATCCTTCTACTTAAAGTTGAAAGTCTTGCAGTTGACACCATCTCAGACAGCAATCATGTGTTCTAAAACTTCTTATGGGAACCCTGGGATATTGAAGTATGGAAAATTAAGGTCATAAGTCAACATTATAGTCTACATTTGATATAAGGTAGTAAAAGAGTCAATCATTTAGACAGGCAGAGGTTTCCTGACTGGAGGTCGAGGAGTAGAAGGAGAACACAGCCAGACTACAGTGTTTATGACTTCAGTCCACTGAGAGATTTTCTGTCATCTCTACATTTCTTAACACTTCTACCCACAAAGGGGGATCTTGGCTTTCTATTAGAAAACTCATTATGTTTTGCTATACTAACCCAAACCATCTGTGTTGCTCAAGTTCTGTCGTGTCAGTCTTTCCATTATACAGATTACTCTGGGCTTTGAGTGTTTATAACTTAGCTATAAAATATAAAAGAATATAAAAAAACCCAACCTTGCTCTTGATGGACTTCTGGCAAATGAAACAGGGTGTTGGCTGAAGAGCACTTTGTAAATCTACTGCTTTCTAAGTCTTTAAAATTCTTTACATGAATGCTTATGCATGTATATGCATGTGTGTGCATGTGTGTGTTTATACTGTGAACTCAGAAGTCAACACAAATCTGGATACAGTGTTTTCATGTATATGTCTAATTTGGCAAATGTGTTTTGCTCTTAGAAGACAAGCAAAACATGGCTTTCTCTCAGTAGACTGAATGGCTTTAACAGACACTGTATCATGTCTGAAGAGCATCTTCTCCAGCAACACTTCAAAAATGCTTGCCCCAGACCTCTGCTCTCAGTAAAAGCAGGAAGCACAGAAGCACCACTAGAAATGACAATGTCAGGAAGCCCAGGAGGCCCCCAGTCCTACACAAAGGACCATAGCAGATAAGCTATGCTGAGAGAGGAAGAAAGTCTTCCCCAGGGAAAAGCACACCAAGTGGTTATTAAATACCAAATGGTCAGCCCTCAAGATGTATACGTATGTGTATGTATATGTGTATATATATATACACACACACACACACACACACAGATAAGTATACACACACATAAGTCACATTATAGGACTGAGCAGGCCCTATATATTTAGGAATGTATATACATATATGCATGTAACAACAATTAATTTTTAAAAAGAGGCCATGAATCTGAAAGATAGAGAGAGGAAGTATACAGGACGATTTGGAAGGAAGAAAGGGAAGGGGGAAATGCTGTAATTATAGTTTCAAAAATGAAAGAAAATTAAAAAAAAGAGATAAACAAAGAAATGACACTGTTGGTGCTATGAAAGTGAAAAATTTGACCAATGGGGGTGGGGTGTCAGGGACTTCCAAACTAGAAACTAGGAAAATATATTTCTTGTTCTTAGACAACATTTCTCCTCATGGAGTTTTTATTGAGGTATAATTTGTGTAACATTTGTGGTGTATTTTCAATTGCTCCATTAAAAGGAATTACAGAAATTTTTCATCACTCCAAAAAGAAACTCTAACATGTCACTTCAACCATCATTTTCTCCCTACCCCAAGAAACCTTCAATCCACTTTCTATCTGCATAATTCTGCTTAGGTGACACTTGTGCACTGTGAATTATCAGTGCATGGCCAAGTGCTTCCCTTAGTTGAAACTCATAGCCAGCACTTGGAAGCTGTAAAGGTATGATATCAAGCATGCCATCTGGCTCAAAGGTAGGAAGCCACTTAAAGGGAGGACAGTTAGAATTGATGAGTGACATGAAGAATCACCACCTCATGCTTCATTGAATACTTTGCCCATTTCTGTCTAGAATTTGGATGAGAAAATTGCAATTTATCACCCAGGTGGAAAGTACTTGCATGGTTTCATCTTACTTCTCCAGACTCCTGCTCTAAACTAACTACACTTTTAGTGTGGCTTCCTAATACTGCTGATGGTATTCCCCCCGAGATCTCACTAGCTCCTCAAACACATCAGCCCTGAGCCTGCCACATACTTCTGTATCTTCTTTGTGATCACCTGATTTTGAAACTTCAATGGTTACTCTCAATCATCTATCAATTAGTCAGCTATTTGCCAGGTAGCATATATAGTCATCCCTGAGAATTTACAGGAGATTGACTGGTCAAAGATCATCTCAGAGTCACTGAAATTTGCGCATACTTGATTTACCTATAAAATAGCATAGTATTTGCATGTACTCTACATACACCCCCCTGTATATTTCAAAATATCCCTTGATTACATATAATATCTGCTGGAGTGTAAATACTATGTAAATGCTTTATTCCACTAATTAGGGGACAAAAACAAGAGGGGAAAGCTTATATGCATTTAGTACAGATGCAATTTTTTTTTTATTTTTCAGACAGGGTCTGTCTCTATAGTACTGGCTATCCTGGAATTAGCTAGTAGACCAGGCTGGCCCCAGACTCACAAGAAATCCACTTGCTTCTGTCTCCTAGTGTTGGGATTAAAAGCATATGCCACCACCCTCAGCTTCAGATGCAATTTTAAAGAATAACATTTATAGGGACTGGGCAGAGAGCTCAGTTGGTAAAGTGCTTGCTATGCAAGCTTGTGGGCATGAGTTCAATCTTTAGCACAAATCTTTGAAAAAGCCAAGTGTGGTGATGTGCAATTCTCAGTTCAGGGTACTTATGGAGACAGATGTATCCCTAGGGCTTCTCAGCAGCTAGCCTAACCTCCTTGCCAAGTTCCAGGTCAGTGAGAGACCCAGTCTCAATACGACTGGGTGGCATCTAGGGAACTTTACTGGAGACTACCTTGTGGCTTGATCGTGCATGTACGTGTTCATACACAGTGAACATATACAGACATACAAAATAATATTTTTAATTCACCAATGGTTGAGTATATTCATAAGGAACCCAGAGGTTTTCACCAAGAGGGGATAAATCTTAAGCTTTTTCTTCCCTATTGTTAAAAAGACAAATTCATACTATAGCATAGGCTAGCACTAAGCTCATGGCATTTCTCCTGCCTTAGACTCCTGAGTGCTACAATTACAAATATAAACCTTCATACTTGTGTTTCCTTTTCTGTAATTCTTTATTCTTCCTTCCTGATATGGTCATAGTGTACGCTCTTCCTTTATATAACCTTTTAAATAGGTCTCCAAATGCTATCCTGTCCTTCCTTCCTTCCTTCTTCCTGCTCTAACTCATACTTCCCTTTACTTTGCTTCCTGGTCCATTTTCCTCCAAAACAGCTCATACTGGTGTTAGTAGCCTTTCAATAGTCCCACACTGGTAATAAAATAAAGTCAGATCCACTGCCTGACATTCAAGGCTTTCTACAATGCTTTTCAATCTAACATCCTGTGGTTTCTCACTCAGCATCCTGGACTCTTATGTTTGTTAAGTACATATAGTTTTCTGTCCATATCCCCTTAATACTGTGACTCTGTAAAAGCTGTTCCTTCATCTCAGAAAATCCCACCTTCCTGTCATCATAGCATTCCAAACTCGCTCTCATCCTTTAAGACTTTGTTCCAATACCATCTTCTGAAAGCTTTTCCTGAGTCATACAGCCATTTGTCCTTCTACTAGCTGAGTCACTCACTCATCTGTGTTCACATATTACAACCTTTCCAGTCTCTCTATTATCTATCTCATATTAGATAGAATTGTCTACATAGGACCCACGAAGTTAACTAGATTATATGCTCGATGATGATGAGCTCTGACCTGGTTGGTTTTTCTGTCAACTTGACATAAGTTAGAGACATTTGGGAAGGATTCACTCTCAATTGTGAAAATGCCTCCATAAGACTGACCTATAAGCATGTCTATCAAAAACATTTTTTGATTAATGATTGATGGTTGGGGCAGGAAGAGTTCAAGCCACTGTGGGTGGTGCCATCCCTAGGCTGGTGATCCTGAGTGCTATAAGAAAGCATGAGGAACAAGCCAGTAAGCAACACCCCTTTGTGGTCTTCGCTTCAGTTCCTGCCTCTAGGTTCCTGCTTTCAGTCCTTGTCCTGACTTCCCTTCATGAACAAGCTACAAACTGAAATAAACCCTTTCTTCCTCAAGCTGCTTTTGTGATCACAGTATTTTATCACCTCAATATTAACTCTAAGATAGGCTCTATATTAGATATTTTTACTACATTTTCCATCGTATCTACTAATATAGTTCATAAAAATATGCAGAAATATTTGCTCAATGAATGCATCCTGAGGCAGATGATATTTGTAAAGTGGAAGTAACACAGGCTATACTCATAGTCCTTGGATGGTCTCCTAGAGCTGTCTTCTACTGGTTTATTTAAAGCTTTTGTGACATGGGACCAGAACTGGTGCCTCACTGCTAAAGCTTATTCAACTTCATTAAATCTGTTCTCATTAGCAACAGGCAGTCCCCAGTCTCCCTCCAGCTCACAGATGTCCCTGGCTCTGAGCTTACTTTTCTCTTCCTCAATAAGCAGAACTCGAAAATTCTAGTTGCTGGGAAATTTTACATAAAAGAAATAACAACCCTGTATTGCAATCTGTGTTTCTCCCCCAAGAACAGCATTATTACTGGATGCTGCTTAAAGTACTTTGGCTGCACTGGTGAGCATCTGGACAAAAGATATTTGATACACATGACAATAAAATCAATGTATAGTCTTTGTCAATGAACTGTTTTCAGATGAGGCTTGCTTTGCTGCCCAGGCTGGTCTTCAACTCCTGGGCTCCAGTAATGCTCTACTTTTAGCCTCTTAAGTAAGATTACAGGTATACACCAATGTGCTTGGCTTAGAAATGGACTATATAACTCAGAAATATAATGTTTGGTCAAGGAGTGAAGCATTTGGCAATGTGGTGAAAAGATTTTATATCCTAGAGAAAGATTATATGATCCTGGGTACGATCTCCAATGCCCAATACCACACTTTATACACACACACACATGAATAAAGAAGCAGCACACATACCTGGAGTTTCCACGGTGTCTTGCTTTTTGGTTGTTCCTTTTGTGTTGATTTCACAACTCACATGATAAAACGTAAAAAGCAAATGATGCTTCTGATGCAAGTGAATGGGCAGCTCCATTTTGATCTGAAATGGTAGAGACATCACATATGACACTGTGTTGGTTTTAGCTGTTAGGTTAAGCTCTCAGACATGGAGCTTCGTTTTACTGTACTGTTCCAAAAATAACTCCTGAAGGATAAGCCAAGTGGCCAAATAGCAGGTATCATTTCAATGTACTTCAGATATTTTTCTGGTCAGTTTCAGTTGGACTATTCTCTTAAGTTGTGGGGATTTTGTTTTTAACTTTTGTGGATTTCATACTTCTTTCTGCATAGTTCAGTGGATTCTCCCAGCTTCCACTTTAAAGCAGGATTTTATAAAACAGTAGATTAAAAACCACATTCCCATACCCAGGGATGGCATAATCCAGTGCAATCTATTTAAAATGAACATTGAATTTGAAAAGCTACATTACCTAAGTTGTTGTTCCTCTGTGCATGGAAAAAAATTAAAATCTTACAAATAATATGCAAATATTCACCATCACATTACGGTACCCTCAAATCAAAGTTCATAAAACTTTCTCTAGAAAAAAAAATGAAACTTTGTTCTTGAATAGACAAAAAGATGTCATATATGATTCCAAAAATTAGGTTCAAAAGATGCTTATAAGAATCAATCTCAAAGTAATTTTTTTTGTTTTTTGGTTTTTTTTTTTTGGTTTTTCAAGACAGGGTTTCTCTGTGTAGCCCTGGCTGTCCTGGAACTCACTCTGTAGACCAGGCTGGCCTCGAACTCAGAAATCCGCCTGTCTCTGCCTCCCAAGTGCTGGGATTAAAGGCGTGTGCCACCACCGCCCGTCTCAAAGTAATTTTCTAATCAGAAACCAATTATATGCTTATATCTCCTATTAGCAGATAAGAAACAAAATTTTAAATTTGATACACATGCCCATATCCATACAGACACGCATGAAAATAACTGTTTTTCTCTGTCGTTCCTAGTCAATATATAGTGAATGAATCAATAAAAATCTATTATTTAAGACACTCTGAAAATAATCATGTTTCATTTCTTATGTTCAGATCTCTGCATTGGTTGGTACTGGCTATAGCGAGGCATATAAGAAACAGTATGTTGATGGACATTTGGTCCAATTATAGTGCATACAATGGCATGGTTGGAAGTATTATCACCAAGGTCTGTTATAGGTATATTCATTATCGAATATGCCTGTTCACAGCATCCAGACCATCTGGGCATCTAATGCTCTACTGCACATAAACATGAGCATACTCTCCCCCCTGGGTAGCAAAAATTCAAGACACTATTAATTCCTTCCCCACCTCCAAAGAAACCAGGGGAAGTGCATTGAGAAAAGAATGAGTGGGGCCCAGAGCTGGAGCAGGAGGGTCCATACAAGAGCAGGTGGGTCAGGAGAAATCCTGACAGCAGGAGGGATGGTTTCACACCAAGCCAAGAATGGAGACTTTAGAGCCTAGGCAGAACCAGCACAGCATCTGGCCCAGGATGCTCATTCAGGCCCCATGCAAATACTAAATCAAAAGCATCCTGCAGAGTTGGATAAGCAAACACATAGAGGCTAGAAGAGGTTGAGACCAGGCATACTGGGTGATATAAAGAGATACAGAGATAGAGAAGGAGCAAGAAAGAAAGAACAAGAGAAACTAGAAAGGAACAGCAGGCTACAGCACTCCCCTCTATATTGGTTCCAGAAAGGTGGGCAGGGCAGCCAGTGGGACTGTGATGGCCAGCTGTACAGCTTTCTCCCTCCAGTGCTTCACTTACAGACAAGCTGCCCCTTACCACTTAAAACTATAATAGGAAAGAGCTCTCTGTACCTTCAGAAAAGCTAGTCTGGATTTAGGGAATTTTACCTGTTTGTTTGTTTGTATATTTATTTATGTATTTGTGTTTTAAAATTAGCACTTGAAGTATTAAGTTCCCCTATGGTGACACTTCAAAGACAATTTTTGTATAGCTCCCCTGCCCCCACTATGTCCCTGTTGTCTTATATCTTTCCACCCTCATCTCGATCCCCTTAGCTTCATTTTGACTTCATTCACAGGTATTCACTATTGCCCCTCCCCCTTCCCTCGTCCTCAGCACCTCTTTCCTGGTAGTCTCTTTTCTAATTTCATTGCCTACACCCACATTTATGTAGTTAATTATTTAATTTCTGGCCCTGGGATTTGATCCTAGGGCCTTGTGTATACTAGAGAAGTTCACTACCTAAGAACTACATCTCCAGATCTGTTTTCAATAATTTTTGAGACACATTTTCATATAGTCCAGGCCAGCCTCACGCTTGCTATACCACTGAGAATGATTCTGATTTCAGAACCTCCTGTTTCAGCATTTCAAATGTTGGGATTACAGGTGAATAACCATGATTGGCTTATATCTCCCTTTTAATGCTCATTTTGAGATACATCCACATTAAGTTGCTCAGGCAAGCCTTGAACTTATAATACTCCAGAACAGCCAGAATTCTAGTAGGATTCCTACTGCACCAAGCCTGGCTCTGAATTTCTTATTTGAATGCTGAAGAAATGGAGACCGTAAAAGTGACAGTGACTACCTCATTAAAACAGAACTAGTCTGATAAAAACGTGGAGGGCCAGAGTTGCAGGTCCTCTTTGAGAGTTGTGTACTATCTTAACTAGAAAAGCCTTTCACATTGTAAGTAAATCTCTCCCTGTCATCATAGGATAACATGAAGGCAGGAACTCTTCTTTTTTTTTTGTTTTTTTGTTTTTTTGAGACAGAGTTTTTCTGTATAGCCCTGGCTGTCCTGGAACTCACTCTGTAGACCAGGCTGGCCTCGAACTCAGAAATCCACCTGCCTCTGCCTCCCAAGTGCTGGGATTAAAGGCATGTGCCACCATTGCCCGGTGGAACCCTTCTTTTTGATATGACATTTTCAATTTTAATCGGACAAAACATTCAGGGATTGCATGGGCAGATGAATGGCTTGAAAATTAAAATATAAATAAGTACAATGAAAGGAATTAGCAAGCACTGAATTTTGTAAATACTGAAATGTCAAGGCTTTACCTCATCATAGAACTCCGGATTTTGGTTGTGGTGAGAGACCACAGCATAAGCATTTGTGGTAAAAACGGGCCCTGCTGGTTTTCCATAAATGCACTGTAAAAGAAAGGAAACAGAGTCACCACCCCTAACCCAGGTCTTTAAACAAGTAGCTACTGAACCACATAAATTTAGAAGCAGTGAGAGTAGGGGTGTGGCCGAATCCACTCAGCTGCTATCAGGAGCCTGTAAGTGCCCAAGCTTTTATGCAGTCACTGCAGACAGCACTCCAGAGAGTGCCTAACTCAGCTAGCTATAGAACACTTTCCAACATCTGGCCACCAAAGGTATGCTCTCCTAACTAGCTGACAGTGGGATGCTGGCGATATTTTCTTTTTTAGGAGAGAGATGCTCTCTAAAATCTTCTGGCTCTTCAGGACAGAAAGGTGGGCCTTAGCAAGTTTTCTTTTTGGATGGTCCTTGTTCAGTGGGTTTTTTAAAAGGTGTGTTTAAAAATAAACAACAAACAACCTAAAAATTAAAAAAAAAATCAAATGTCTATTAAGCTGCAGACAGATAAGCTTACTGTTCTCTTATATCATAAAGCTTTGTTTGTTTGCTTCTTGAGTCAAGGTTTCACTACGTAACCCTGGCTGGCCTGGAATTCACTATGAAGACCAGGCTCATCATCAACTCAGAGAACTGAATGCATCCCTGCCTCTGTCTTTCAGGTACTGACATTAAAAGTGTGCTCAGCTTCTCTTTACATTTTTTAACCTGACACTTTATACGGCACATTTTTTTTTTTAAATCACTCATTTTCTGGTATTAGATGTAAGGCTTTCTATGTTCCTTGGAATGCACCCGTATAATGACCACTCTGATTTACTTTTACTTCCATTGGCCCAATAAGCTTAAGGGTGAATACAGATCCAGCATGCCAAGTCACTAACTGCTCCACTGTTACTGTGGAATGAGCTTCTAGGCCAGCTAAGAAATTAAATTGAGACTCCATAAGTCCACAGCCAGTTCTCCTGAAATACAGTTGTCAAGGCTTTTTTTTTTCCAAGAACTGCTGAGAAGTAACCTAAGGGTTTCTACATGATACTCAAAGGATATTTCAGGGAAGAAAGGGAACTGGTTGTTCTCATCTCTACTGAAGAGACAAGCAGAGGGAGCAAAAAAATTCCACTGTATTTCAGCCACCTAATCCTTAATTGAATTTAATGTTCTCTTTGGGGGAAAGGGAGCTCCTTTCAAACATAGGGGCAGTGTAATATTCAGCAATTTAGTTGGGAGTGCAGGGGTATGTTTCTCGAGTGAGTTACAGTATGACCACCAATCCACTTGACTGCTTTGGATTCAAAGAATCATATACGCACTTTGTGATGGCTGCATTGTTTGGGGCTTCTGTCTCAGGTTTCTGATCACTGGGCTTATGAAGAAAAAGTTTATAGTGAAACAATAAAAGCACTGCACATTGATGGGTATTCATGGCTGCACTGCATGCTACTGAGACTCTGCTTCGCAGAGATCACAGAGCTAAGATTGGAGGCACTGTTTGACCAGTCCTGGAGCAGAAGTCTTAGCTCAGATCAAAGCCCTCATACTGTGCTTCTGTCAGCTCAACAAGCCTGTTCAGGTTTCAAAGAGAAAGAAGTTGAAGGTCTCCTAATAGTAACATTATAAGGTCCCCTGAAGGAAACATTATAAACTATCCAGTCATTAAAAAATGACCTAGTGATTAGGCCTCTAACCAATGCAAATTCAAGTGGAGCAAATGCCAGAAGGCAATAAGGGAACCTCTTCCACTTTCTCATTTTCAAGATAGAACCCAAGGACTTGAGCAGGATCACCATATAGGTAAACATTCCCAGAACAAATTCACCCATCTTCCCAGCTGCATATCCACCCTACCTTGTAATATAGATCATTTAAACAAACCCTTTAGTTCACATGTAATAGTAGGAAATGAAATATTACCTTTGTCAGTCTAGCGCATTTTCTTGTTGAAATATAAAGACATTAAACTTAGAGCATGACACCATCAAGTACTAAATTTTCATCTCCACAATCTCTTCCAAAAATACACATGGATCACCACCATAAACAAACCTTTAGCGCAGGTGCATCGCTTTCATCAGAATCCCGGAATTCCACACAGACGGCAATGTTCCTAGCCTAAAATTATTAATCAGCCAAAGTGAGTCACGCAGTGAGCAGATGATCAATAATATTGCATGCTCTAAGAATGTATAGTTTCCTTACCTTAGCAAATGACTTCTGGCTGTCGTATTTTAATTGCAAGGGATAGACATACAGATGGTTTTTGTAAATAGTGAACGGATAACAATATTTTGTCATTTCTGGAACAAACTCTTCAACCTCCACAGTAATATTTTGACAATTCTTTTCAAAAGGCTTCAGGGGCACATATGAAGAGGTAATACAATCTATGGTAGGACAAGAATAAGCATGTAACTTAACAGTCATTAACACATTCCTGCCTTTGTAGAAATATACATAGATTGTGTTTGCAAAGGACGATTTCAAAACAGAATTCTTAGTTGATGACAAAAAGTTAAACAATTTTAAGAACCCGAAAAGGACACTGCGGAGTGCTGATTTTCATGAGACCCTTTACACCAGACATGGGTTGAGATTTCATTCTCAACATTGAATGACTTGCCAAATATAACACATCATAATCTTGACAAATTTAAACTCTGCAAAGAAACCCACTTCATTTTCCCTCCTGTGGCTACAATTTTAGCTTTTGCTGCAAGTTTTTATTGGTATCAGGGAAAGCAATGAGAGTAAATTTATGCTTCCAGTTAGCTCATGGCAAATCACTTTGAAAAAGTTAACTTAGTGCAGGTGCAAATTTTCACTAAAAAATAATGGAAGTTTTTTGAAATTATAGACCTTATGATGTGTTACCCATAATAAAATAAAACACACAAAATGTCTGAGCAATTGGACCATATGTGTTTCTGAAGCTGCCGTTTTAGGAGAGGTCATGAGCAATACTTAGGGCTATGACACTTTCTTTATTGTCCAGCCATGTGGGTGGACAAGGAAGATGCAGGCTAAACTGAGCCTAAGGACACATCACTTTTGTTACAGTTGTTCTTTTTCTGATTACTGAAACAATGCATGCTAATTACAGAATATCTGGAGGCACAAATTAAAGATTTACAATAGCAATCCATCACTGCATTGTATTATCCACAGAAAACTAGCACAGATATTTGCATCTGTTGTCTTCTGGTCTTCTCGCTATGTACATTTTACACAGCAAAGTGAAAAATCTCATGGTGTGTACACAACTCAATCTTGATGACTTGGTAGTTTATCTGATATCTCATTGAACAAATTATAAACACCAATTTCAATCACTGCATCAAGGTTTATGGTAATGCTGTGCCATAAAAACTTGAAGCACACTGACAATCTTGATTCCATTAGCTTCCAAGTTCCCTCTAAGGTAAAGAACACTGTAATGCATAAACTCCTGCTTATATTTTAATTATCTAATAAGATTCCCACTCCCTCTCTGTGTCTATTGGTCTGTCTGTCTGTGCATGCTCATGTGTTCAGGTGTCTGCAGAGGCTAAGTTGTCAGATTTTCTAAAGCTGGAGTTACATGGGGTTGTGAGCAGCCAAATATCGGTGGTGGGACCTGAATTTGGGTCCTCTGGAAGAGAAGTAAGTACTCTTAGCTACTGGGCCATTTCTCTATTCCCCTCAATGATTCTTCTTATGAAAAAATAATCTATTTCAGTTTTGCATGTTTTTAAATGCACAGTGGGCACTGTTTCCTGTGTAAAATCCTTTAGTGATTTCTAACTGTACTTAAAATACAAATCTAAGGTGTTGTCTATGCAATTCTCTATATTCTTTTTCTACTACCATTTCCTGTTCCATTGTTCCCACCACATCCTACCATGGAGCCACACCAACTTCCTCTCTATTCATACAAATTAAGAATGCTTCTATCTCAAGGTCTTTACAATATATAGGATGCCCTCAGTCTGCAGCATATGACCCCAAACATCCTTTGCTAGCTAGCTCCTTCCCTTGTTGGTTAGGGAAGCCCTAGGAAATTAAGACACTGTATAAATCTGCAGTAAACTATTGATAGATACTCAAGCTCTGATTACAATTGTTAATGTTTGTTTGCAATACATTCTTACTTGGTAAATCTACAGGAACACATTCCACTGTGATATTCAGCTGTCCAGGGATAATCTGCAATTTTGTCTTTTCTGGCCTAGGTAGAAAACAAGAATAGTTGAGAGGTAAAAAATGATGACTGTTACATGTGTTAGTTACCTGAAATCCAATCTCAGTTTTCTTATGTTTATGGAATTTATTAGTGCTTTTCTTTTTGATGCAGAAATGAACTACTCTCTTCTTCAAAGCAGTCCCGTTATACTCACTTCTTTCTTCACAAAATAGAATTAAGCCACATTCTCATCTTACTTTGCAGATGTAACTTCTCAGCTACTGTAGACGGAGTGTTTCTATTTGTTTGTTTTAATATTTGTTGTATACATTATTAAACATTGGACCCTTAAATCTTGAAAACTAGATATCAAATAGTTTAATACAATTTTTTCCTATAGAACTTGACAAATAATTTATTGGTACCAATCTCAAATTTTTAGGTATTCAATTTTTTCTATATATAACATATTCATTTGTTTAGGAATTCAATATTTCATCCATTCTATTCATTTAGGATAATAATGTCACACACTTACTTTTTGTATTCTGATAGCAACTTTAGAATATCTTCACTTGAAAGCTTGCTACTGTCTTGTTTATACAAAGGGGAAAATCTTCCATCCAGATCCAGAGAGCCCTGAATATCTTTGAAAATGGGTCTAGAACAGAAACAGAAAGGCTTTTAACACAAATTTTGAGGTACTAATAAACTCGACTTGTACTGGTGTAAATGTGAAACTGTAAACATGCATGGTAGTGCTTTGGTGGGCTCTCACAAAGTGAAGCACATACCACCTACCCTACAGCAATGCCACTGTATTTCTATACATGGTTCCACATCCTACCTGGATGCTCACAGCAGATTTATTTGCTGTAACTCCAAACTGGTAAAATACATCAGAAATTGGTCAAGTAAATGAATGAACAAAACTGGAATATTATGCAGTGGAATGCCACCGAAAAGGAATTCTACACAACAGTGATGAATCTCAAAAGCATATTGAGCATAAATAACCACTCTCAAGAATATGTGCTGCAGGATTCTACTTTTATGATGAGTTTGGGACAGATAAAAAGTTATTCAGTGATAATCAGATGGATGGTTGCCTGGGTGCACAAGGCTGCATAAATGTGGGTAAAGATGACTACACAGGGCCATGGGGAACCTTTCTGGGAAGAAACACTCCTTCTATCTATATTGGAATAGATCTATATCTACCTTCAAAAGTGACTCATTTTATCAATGTAAGACTGATAAAAATTACATTGACTTTTAAGGGTAATTTTATGAAAAAGTTTACTACATATATATAGTGTCATATGATTTTGAGAGGTCATTCCCACCTCTTTTTGGTTTGTTTGTTTTGTTTTGAGACAGGGTCACTTGGTAGCCTTGGCTAGTCTGGAACAGGCTACCCTTGAACTCACAAAGATCTGCCTGCCCCTACTTCCTAAAGGCTGGGATTAAAAGTGTGTGCACCACCACACCCAGCATCTTCTACCATTTTAAGCAGCTATTTTGCTGCTAAAATGGAAAGTAATATACGAGCACCTAATGCACTGGAAGTAGCAATAGCCAGAAACTGGACACTCCTCAGCAAAGCCCATTGCTCCTGCTTTAAAATATTTATTTCTAGTAACAGGGGCTTATCATACACTTTTTAAATGTCCTGGACAAACCTTAGTAAATCCCCACTACTGCAGCTGATGGAAACAATCCAGGAAGGAGAAAATAGCATAATGCCTCACCAGAACTGGGGATCAGAGTTTCTCTCTGCAGCTTTCAGAATTAATTTTCTCGACTGGCAAAAGAGCAGCAGGGAGTTCCTGTAACTATCTAAGAGCAGGAGAATGCCACAGTGGTGTAGAATCAGTGCTAATGCTGGGTATCCCATATCCTGATCTCCACTCTGCTACATGCTCTAAGGTTGAGACATGGGTTTTATTTTCTTTATCCTTTCCTTCTGTGTCTCCATTTCCTCATCTCAAAGATGGGGCAGTGGTACCTGTCTCTTAAGTATATATTTATTCACTAGTCCCAGCATAGGAGTGCATGGCTGATCACTGCATTCTGAAGGCAGAGGCATGAAATTGCTGCAAGTTCAAGGACAGCCTGGTTGACATAATAGTGAGCTCTAGGTCAAATAGAGTTACAAGGCAAAAACTGTATTTTAAAAAATAAATAGGCAAACAAAATATGCATTATATACTTAGATAAGTGAGTATTCTGGACAGAGTTAAACAGTTATTAATAATAAACATTAGTAGCAGCAGAAATGGACTTTAAGGTAAATGCATTACAAATAATTATATGTGTAAATTTATAAGCCACAATTTCCCTTCTATAACACACCAACTGCATTAGTTTTTGCCATTTACCTATTCTTGGCAATCATTTATTTTACTAGTATGAGAAACAAGGAAAATAGTGCCTTCTCTGTCAGCACTGAGATCCTTACCCCAAATGAAATGGTTATAAATAGTGACAGAAGAGTTGATTCACTTCAAATCTCCTACCCTGTGCTATTCCCCAGCACCCAGTGAACATAATTGATTGAATTATTCAGAACATGGTGCCCTTTCCCAAGAACTCTCAGTCAGTTGTACAGGCTGTACCACAAACAAGCTGGTGAATTTACAGTTCGAAGTGGGGATAAACAAGAAACAGGCTTCAAGTCCTCATTGCCTGTAGATTAGCAAGATTTGGATAAAACACTTTCATAAGCTACTGTAACAACAGAATCATAGAAAATGTATGTTTCTAAATACACTATTCTCAAAGGATTCACAAAAAAATCTGTTAATTACAAGCTTGCACTTCATGACATCAGTCTTTGCCATCAAAATCTTTAGTACATTTTCCAGAATGATTCTGATAGGTTTTAAAGCCATAAATTTAGCCAACTCTGAAAAACTGGGCATATTGTACACAATTTGTTATATATTCTAGTTCTCTGGGGAAAATGCTATCACTTTAGCAATGAGCTGTGTTGAAATATAAGATTAAGTAGTGTCCATCAGATTAACCCAAACAAAAAGAAATTTCCCATAACACAAGTGGAGTTTTGGAAGTGGGTCTTGGGATGAATAACAAATTCTGAGAAAGCTTTACATCCCAAGTGTCCCAAGACACAACAAGCCTGCAGGAAATGGACCACTGAATTGTTGGTAAGGACACTGGTCCCCAGTTTCACAGAGAACTAAAAATAGAAGGGTCAGGATTGCATTTACACGAACCTGGCTGCCCAAGCAAAGGGCATTCTGTATTGTCCAAGGCGGCTACACACTTGTTTAGCTGTCCTGTGTACCTTCTGGGCTGTCTATGGTCAGAAAAAAAATGATGAGTTTAGATTTGTTCAATGTGCCATGGATTCATCTTCAAACATCCCCCAAATCATCATTATAACACACCAAAAACCCTGGAAGGTAACATTTATAAATAAATATTAAAATATATCTTTGCTACCCATTTTTCAAGACTAAAACTAAAATATTCCTTTTTAAACTGTGTGTGTATGTGTGTGTGTGTGTGTGTGTGTGTGTGTGTGTGTGTGATGCTATGCTGGAGATCAAATCAACAGCCTTACACTCTACCACATGCCTAGCCAAAAGGTAATTCTTAAAGGCGTGTTGTTTTCTGCCCTAACAACTCTTTCAGAAGACAGACTAATGAGATATTGGACTCCTTTGTACCACAGCCCTCTGCTAGGAACATTTTGAGCAGTGTTAACGTGTATTTCCTTCCACACTGCTGGCAGATACTCATTATTCATAGGGGAAGTTTGTTCTAGATACAGTTGACCTTCTACTCCCGAGATAAGGCACAAGTGACAAGAGTCAATGCAATTAGTCTCATTTGGGCAGCAGCCGCTGTTTGAACAGGCAATGAGAGATGAGAAAGGTGATAAGCTGCCTATAAGGCCTAAATAGGCTTCAAAGCACTGGCTGGATGCTTATCCCTGGGGATACAAAATGCTAGAGGCTTTTGTGTACACTGCAAATATGTTCCCCCCACCTATTAGTCATGCTTCCTCAGCATCTTCCACTTAATAAATATTACGTGACTACAGTAAAATCCAACATTCAATAGATTGATGGCTCTTAAATACACAATAACTATGGTGCTATGAATTAATTGTTCCACAAATCCTTCCCTTCCCTAAGTCTCAGATTTCTCATAACATGAGAGGAAAGGATTCAGGTTTCTAACCAGTCTGATGTCATGATCTAAGCATTTTGATAATGTTAAAAATGGCCAACTTGTAATTTTGCCATTTCAGAGCATTCAGGAAAAACATAAGCTATGAAAAATCCACACCATATAATATGTGAAAGAAAGCACACTGATAAAGTATAAAGGGTGAGATGGACCACAGTGAAGAGCAGCCCTTTGGAGTCAATACACTGATAATGTGTTCATTGTCTAGCCTCATTGCATCAGAGACAAGAGTGGATATAGGCACCATTTTCCATAGTAGACAATGTGGAAAGTCCTCAGAGAAGATAATTTTTCATCAGAAAGGTCTCTGACAATGCCATTTTAAAATACCAGTAAAAGGCGAGTTCTCTACTGAGCAGGAGTATTTACCAATTTTAAGTTACCTTTATCGGATCTGAGTTTTTGATGTAGGGTTCTGCACAGTGTGTGATGTTTCCCTGCAGCACCTTTTCAATTCTCACAACTAGAAAAATTTCAGGATGTGGGTTCGTCACTGAGAAGATTCCCTAGGGGGAAAATGACTTCTGTTAGATATTTTTATGCAACATACATATGGCTGTTTGGCAACTGATATCTTGTAGTGTGGAGAGTACAGAATGTTGATATTCAACATAGGATCATGTCCAGGATTCCAGGAATAGGTAGAATATTTTTGTTGGGGGGGGGGCTTTCTGCTTTTTGAGACAGTCTAACTATATACAGCTCAGGTTAGGTTGGAACTTGAAGCAATCATCTTGGCCCTGCCACCTGAACTCTGGAGCCCTAGTACCCTAGGCCTGCCCCACCCTATCCAGAGGGTAGTGCTGGTTGCTTTGGCTACAGATTCCAAAGCTTCCAATGAATGTATCTTTCCAAATGCAGTTCCTATTTTGTTACTAGTTTTACCCTATGCATCCAAGCTCTTTCTGTTTGGCTGTTTTGCAAGGTGACTTCTTAGACCTAATGAATACAATAGACATTGTTTGGTTTAATTGGTATATACTAAAGATAATATGTCTCCCAAGTAGCTAGAACTACCAAACAGTTCACTCACAATTCATACTGAATACAGTAAAGAAGGAAGAATACATTTCCACTGCTTGCCTAACATAAAAACTCACCATCTGGGGCTGAGAAAATTGGCTGAGTGCTAAAGCATTTGACACACAAGCATGAGCACCTGAGTTTGGCAGTCACAGGAGGCTAGAAGTAATCTGAGTGCTGAGGAGGAAACAGGTAAATCCCTGGAGCTTACTGGCCAACCAGTGCAGCTGAATGGAAGAGCTCCAGGTTCACTTGAGGGATGCTGACTCAAAAAAAAAAAAAAAAGACACCAACCAAACAAAGCCAAAACCAAAAATGAAACAAAACCAAAAAACACTGGAGGAATAGAAAGTTGTCTTGTACTCCTCCTGCAAAGGCCAAGAGTTCAGTTCCCAGCACCCATGTTGGGGTTGGGGCTCATAACCACCCGTGTCTCCAGCTCTAGGAGCCTAACACTCTTATGGCCTCCAAAGATATTCACACACATTTGCCCATAAATGCATACATCAACACACACATATTTAAAACCAAATAAGTAAATAAGCAAACAAATAAATAAATAAATAAGAAATTAAATTTCTTTAAAAAAAAGAAAAAAAGATGGTAAAGAGTGACTGAGGAATATACCATTGTTGAACTCTGCCTTCCAAACCTGCATGCACATATATGTACACATACCCAATTGGACATATGCAGACAATACACACACTCGTAAACTATCTTATGGAAAACTCTGCAGTTTAAAAAGCTTCAGTGCTATCAATGTAAAAGGAGGCAGTAGAGGCTCTAAAACTTGCCTAGTGTCTTTATCCTCTGTTTAAGGGAACAAATGTGTATACAGCCAAAGTGACATCATTTTCTTTGAATGTATATGGAATAACTACACACCATCTTTTGTCTTTCTGAGAGAGAGAGAGAGAGAGAGAGAGAGAGAGAGAGAGAGAGAGAGAGAGATCCTCTAAATATTGTGTCAGTGTTTTTTTTGTCTCATATTTGAAGGAACACCAAATGAATTTGAATAGAATAGATGGGTCTTTACCAAGTTTTGTTTTCCTACTTGGTGTATTACCAATTTTTTAAAATATTGCTTTCTAGTTTTCAAAGCATTTCAAACAAATTATATCATGAATTCCAAATTGAAGCTTTGAACAGAAGCTTGACAGAGCAAGACAGAAAAGAGTGTGAAGGGTTAGCAGTGTCCCCTCCCGCACCAAGTCAAAGAACTTGTAGAAAGTCTGGGTGATGGATTACCAAGCAGCAAGCACAAACAAACATGGGACAAGGTAGTTAAAATAAGGGTGAGGAATTAGACAGCCTGGGATCATATTTTGGCTTGGCCATTTATCAGTTTAGGCAATTCATATTTTTCCTACATCTCAGGTTCTATGAAATGATGGGACTGAGAGTAATATTGTTGTCAGAAGTTTCTTACATGGGGTAATGAAATAACACACATTAGGTGTCTGGTTATCACTAGGGTGGCACATCAAACTATATCACAGTCACAGAACTTGGTTCCTGGTATTGCTAGAAAGATGCTGCTTGATCTTTGAGTGGGGCTAACAGACTGTCCATGCTGTCCCTGCACAAGGTATGTTCAGCACTGGACCTTGTATTCAGTCCTTTCTAATTTGATTATTATTTTTATTTTAAGGGGATAAGTGACCATTGATTCTGGAGCCAAATATGAGAGACCATGACTTGGTAACACAGATTTAGGTTACCCAAAAAATCCCATGTTCCAATGTGGTAACTGTGTTGTGAAGATTTTATAGAAATAAAACATAGGAACTTAGAACAAGGCACTTTTCTAATCCATCTGTGAAGTCATCAGGTAGGTGGATTACTGCAGAGAGAAGGCCTCAGGTGCTGTCTGATGACATTCTTAGCCTTTTGCCTGATGGAAGCAGTGGTCTGTTACTACATTCCAAAAAGCTTCACCTACAACGTTCAACTCTTGGGTATTTATAGTGGTTTCCCATTTGGGTTTATTTGTTCCAGTTTAATTTGTTGGATTTTCTAAATGTTTCCTTTTCAAATCTTCTTCCCTTCCCATTTTTCTCATCCTTCCAATATTTCTCCTTCCCTTCCCCTCCCCATTTCCCTTCCTTCTCATCCGTTTCTTCTTGCCTGACTTCACCAATTCCTCCCTCCCTCCCTCCCTCCCTCTCTCCCTCCCTTCATCCCTCCCTCCCTCCCTCTCTCCCTCCATCCCTTCCTCCCTCCCTCCCTTCTACCCACCCATCTTTCTATGTTAACTAAGCTGGGCTGGAGTTCCCAGGCTCAAGTAGCTGGTATACACCATAATGCTCAATTAAGTCTAATTCAAGTCAAATAACTTATGCATAACTATAACTAACTAACTAACTAACTAACTAACTAACTAACTCTCTCTCTCTCTCTCTCTCTCTCTATATATATATATATATATATATATATATATAAGCATATATATACATATACATATATATATATATATATATATATATATGCTTTATTTCATTCAACTTTCACTTTTTTAAAGTGAAGGCACTAGGTATGTACACATTTAAAGGATTTGGGAACAGAGGCTCAGAGATATTTATACAGTGAGGAGACAGTGAAGAAGATTGCACCTTGGAGCTTCCAGAACGGTCCATGTACCAGTATGTCACATGTGGACAGTTAGTCAAGCTGTTTTTGTATTGCTGTCTTTCACTGAGTACCTATTATTTCCCATTTCAGCCATCTTGGTATTTACCCACACTAAGGCCAGCAATGAGTGTTATATTTTAATAATACTTGGCAATTGATAAAAGCACATGCATTCTCTTCTTTATCTAAGCTCACTGTTATCAGTGCTACTCATAGCAGATTGCATTGAGAAAATGTGTTGCATGAAACAAGGTGGGTGTGCCTGTTGCAGAGTGCTTTCTGGGGATAGTATAAATTGTCTGATCCCCATAATGGCCACAGGAGGCAGGAGCTGTCACTGCTGTCACATTAGAGAAGAAGGTACTGAGGCACACAAAGGTTCATTTATTGTCTATATGTATGCACATGGTGTGAGGAGATTTATGTGTTTCCTAGTATGTACAGTATACATGTGTGTGTGCATGTGGGGACCCAAGGTTGATACCAGGTGTCTTACTCAGTGGCTCTCCATTTTAAACACTGAGGAAGAGTCTCTAACTGAACCTAGAGCTCACCATGTTGACTAGCCTGGATAGTCATCTTGGTCCAGAATATCTCATCTCTGTCTCTGAGATCCTTTGTCTGTGTGCTGGGATTATAGAACAACCACTAAACCTACCTGGCTTATATGTGTATTGAGCAGCAGGTACTTTACATGGTAAGCCACCTCCCCAGCTCCTAGAAGTCCTTTTTGTTTTTTCTGACAAAGGCTCCAATACAAGGGTAGGGTACACTCATTGGGGTTCCGCATTTGCCCCCATAACTTTCTAGCATCTCTCCACCCCATGATGTAGAAAGTGACTAAAGAAAGCCCATTGTTGGCCAAGACTTTGGTACTATGTTTCAAAGGCACTGGTCTAATTCTTCTTCACCAGGGT
Organism: Grammomys surdaster; assembly: GCF_004785775.1. Classification (NCBI taxonomy): domain Eukaryota; kingdom Metazoa; phylum Chordata; class Mammalia; order Rodentia; family Muridae; genus Grammomys; species Grammomys surdaster. The sequence goes on along the minus strand of NW_021604667.1, from coordinate 1,764,837 downwards.
GATTCTTAGCCAGTTCACTGCCACCTTCTTCTAAAGAATAAATATAGCACCCCCCTCACTCCACTCCAAATACTATTCCCAGGATCTAGCAGTGCTGGTGGTGATGGTATGCATCATACAACTTAGTTACATGGCATTCTATCTAATATTATTGACTGAGATCTTTCAGATATAGGTTCAAATCCTATCTTTACCACTCTTAGCTATGTCATGATGGACAGCTTACCTAACCCTCAATCATTAATTTGCTTGTCAGTGAAGGAATAACACTTATGTCATTCCACAAAGCCATTTTGATTATGTAAGACCTCAATAAAATTGTTAGCACAAAAAGGACATTTTTTAAGTGTCAAAATCGGGTATGGTGACCTAAACCTGTAGGCCCAGCTACTCAGAAGGCTGAGGCAGGAGGATATCTTCAGTCCAGGCATTCGAGACTAGCCTCGATTATACAATACAACCTCATCTCCAAACCAAAATAACAATGATGACTTTCTTCTTGATGTAGATTACTGAATGACACTTGATTGATCACCTGATCCACTAAACTTCCTAGCCCAACATACAGTATGTTGAAATAATACAATAAGCAGACTTAAGAATATTTATTTGGCATTATGTGAGAAACTAGAAACATAGAATTCAATGTCAAGTTCTCACATACTAATAATGCTGTACTTTGTCAATCTCTCTTTTACGAACTTTCCCAATTGTTAGTGAATGTTCCTGTATGTGGCAACTATTTCTAAACAACAAGTGAAGAGGCTATAAGGATTTTTAACCTACGGAAAAGGTATCACAGACCCAAGAACACCAATGATATATAAAAAAGACTCCTTGTACCACTAGCTAACGTATAGCAATGAGCATAAATTTTGACCCTAAAATTCCCAGTGTTTTAGAACTTATTCAGAGGAGGTGTGTGTGTGTGTGTGTTTCTGGCTCTTCATTTGCACTGGATTTCACAAAATATCCCCATTGAATTTTCTATCATGGTTCCACCTAAAAATATCACTCTCCCAACATGTTACTAACATGTTCATTGCTTTCCATTTCCCATTGCTAACCTCAGTCAGCAAAAGACTATCTGTAGACAGACCTTCTAAAATGTGGAAAGCTGTATGAAAATTGCCTGAAACTAGGAAGTAAGGCAAAGATGATTCTCTCTCTTGTTCTGAAGGTTCTGCAAAAACGAATGATCAACACTCACCTGCTTTATGTAGCATAACTGAGACTCGGCAATTCCATGGATGAGAGACTCAGGTGAACATCCCTTTGCATTCCCATCATTGGCCAGTTGGGCTGAGGCACCCCACAGCATCTCACGGACAGAAGGTGGGTTCAAGTCTACATGAAAGTCGGCTGAAATTTTACAATTGTTCTTTACATCAAATAAGGCAAGGTTGATGAAAAAGGGCTCAACCTAGGAATGAAGATAGTTGACAGTTTAAAACTAAGACTTTGAGAGACAAATTGCAAAATGAGGCTTTTTTCCTTCAAGTTTGAGTTCATTGTGTTACCTTCTCAGTTTAATATTTAGTTAAACGTGTACTATGCTTGTTCTGCATCAAATAACAGGAAAGGCATTTAGAAATGAAAGACTGTCTTAATTTTAATTTTTAAATTAAGATAAAAATTTAATTTCTTCAGGCATAAATTTCCAAGTTACGAATTCACAAAAATTACAAGTTATAGTTTTCAAAAGATGAACAGAATTCAAAAGTTTCATCTAAAGAAAAATTGATCCATGAATAAAACTTACATCTCTATACATTTACTGACATAACTCCAAAAAATTGCTAACTTATAGATTATAAAATAATTCCTTTCTGGTATACTGCAATATACTAGACTACACATTTCATAAGAGCTAGCATCAGTCAACAGCAAATTACTCAAAACATGCTCTGCCCCATCAGCAAATTTGGAAGACATGATTCCTCCCTACAGATGGCATTTGAAAGCTGGTCACAAAGAGAAATTTCATGCCAGATGGCATAAAGATTAACCCTTTATAGGCAGGAAAGTGCTCTGGTGTATTTTAGGTACTTTGTGAAAGGATCCATCTTTACTTGGTATTTTTGAAACTAGAAACACAAAATAAAGATGAACATTAAACAGTCTCTCTGAAGATTTGAAATTTACAGTGGCAAGTATTTCTGACCACGTCCACTCATGATACCTAATATTTACACAGACCAAAAATGAATTTCATTCTATAGAACAATGAGTAAGCCAGGCAGATTGAACAGTAACTATGTTTCAGTAAGGCTTGAGGAAATGAATTAATTTCTATGAACCACTTTTCTAAAAGAAATCCTATTCCTCAGTCAAACCCAGTGTGAGGGCAGATTTTTTTCCAGCTTCTGGGGACATGGCACTCCTGAAAAGAGAGAACATTCTCTATCTGCTACTCTGAGTAGGTAAGACTTGCAGGAATCCTCTCAAGATGAGAAAACATATTTGTATTTTGGTCAAAAGAAAGAGATGAAATTCTTCATGTCAAATTTATCATAATACCAAACACTGGCATTTTCATCCCACCAATTAGTCCTTACTTATAAAAAGAGAAAAGTATTTCTTTAATATGCTGGATCCAGGGCAGTAGAGGGAAGGGTCATACGTACATTTGTGGGTGGTCCTTTTGCATTGTCTCCAATGTGACCCAAGATATTAAAAGTTAAATCATGGCAATTCACCAGGAAACGCTTGTTGCACTTTTCTTCAAATGGCTTTACATCAGGCTCAATTCCTGAAAAGTCTAACCTCTGCAAAAACAGATAGTGTGAGTTGTTTAAGAAGACAGTATTCATAATAACAACTGATTGATACAGATTCAGATCAGCATATTAGAGTTGGCAGCAGAATCCAATAACTCTGTCCATTTGAATCCCCTTCAATGCTTTCATTCAACAAGGTTTGTCAGGAGACTTTATAGCAACATTTGAGGACTGACAGAACTCTTGGAAGGCGATGATGAGAACCTGACCTAAGACAATGAACACATCAGAAATCCACACCTGGGCATACAAACACTTACTCCACATGGCATGACTTCTGACTCATTTCCCATGTTTGTGACCTTGTCGTTTACTCTTTTTACCTTTACCCATCATTTTACTGCTCCAAATCACATGTCCATCCTTGGTTATTTTTCTAGTACATCTAGCACCTCTCTCACCACAGGGTCTTTGTGCTTGCTACTCTTTCAGAAACCCTACCCCCAGAGAATTTTCTGGCTTGCTCTCTTTTTTCATTCAAGTCTCTCTGATCAATTTGCACTTCTGAAGAGAAATATTTCCCCAACTCCCTGTAAAAATATTGCATACATCCTGACAGTCTATAAGTCCTTTTTTAGACTTATCTAACATTAGTTTTTAGTATTAATTAATTGGTTCTTCTCATCCTCCCGCTCCCCTCCTCCTCCTCCTCCTCCTCCTCATCATCATCATCATCATCATCATCATCATCAACTATATCCTCAAAGCCAGTAGGATTTGTTTCCTTCACAAGCTCTTTAGGGAGGTCAGATAGATTGACAAGAATAGGTTTGAAAGGCAACAAGAACAACACAGTGGTGTCAGACAAAGGAGATCACAGAGACACTGAAGTTAAAAACTTCATTGTGTCATACAAATGAATACTAGATTTGGGGGGAAAGGTGAGTGGAAATGAGCAATTCAGTTAGAGATATTTTGAGTTTGAGGTAATTACATGGTTGGAAAACTGAGAGGTCTAGGTTGTTGATAAGGATTTGAAAGTCATTAGCATCTAGGGTGAGAGGCAGCCAAGGCTGGAACCCAGGGTAACCACCTACATTTATATGATGGAGAGAGGGGGGGTGGTTCTGCTCAGCTTCTAACAGAACTGAGGAATGTGCCCTAATTACCACAAAGGATACAGTTTTTTTTTAAAAAAGTACTTGTATTTCAAGATAAATAGAATTTTTAAACAAAAGATACTGGGAATCAGTCCTGAGTAGGGTAGGCATCTGTGTCTCTTCAGAAAAACCTCCAGAAAACTCTCCAATTCCCAAGGCTCACACAGTCTAAGTACATTTGTCCACTCTAGTTGCAAACAGAAAGCCAAGTGTAGATTATGGAACAACTTACGCTTTAATTAAAGCCATAATAAGTATGGTGGGGGAGAAATGACTCAAAATGGATTTGGTCAAAGACTTCCCAAGAAGGACTAGTCAAGCCCATAATATAAGATTTCTTTCCTCAGTTACTTTGTCAAAACAGGCATTATACCTGGAGACTCTTAAATAATGAAAGCTGTTTTGAACCAGCCTGTGTCTATAATAAAATCCCCCATATAAAGGGCCTAATGTATAAAGTTTGCACCTAAATGTATGGTTTTCCCACTCTGAGTCTATTTATCTACAAAAATAATGCAAGTGTGGGACTAGGCAGATCCCTTTTAAACACTTATTTATGGGGCCAGCAGAGGCAAGCCACTCCCATGGAGATCAATTCTAATTTCTGCCCATTTATCTGCTCTCTTTTATGTCTTCCTCAGACAGTGGAATGTGATGAGTAATTGTCCCAAAGCACCGCAGCTCCCAGATCCTTTTCTTTCTAAGGGCCCCAAGTATAAATGTTGAGCTACATGGCCTTCCCCTACAGTTTAAAGTTTGATCCATAGTCCTTCAGTCAAACTAGCATTTCATTATTCCCTAAGGTCACAGGCAAAAATCTTCTCTCTCTACATTGAAAAGTGACCAGAAAAGGAAATTGAAATTATGGAATAGCATTCACCTTTTCTACTTAACAAACAATACTCTAGAGTGAGATGACCTTCCACAATCATCACTAAATTCTTAAAGATGGCGCTTAAAGATTCATCACAATTGTGGGTTTTCTCTCACTGTAGCTCACTGATAAACACAAAATCAGTTCGGCTTCATGACCACAAAAACACTATACCACAAGTTTTTAAAGATACTAGATTTAGTTTCAACCACCGTCAATTGCCTCCTTTGTACTCAGTCAAAGAGCCTGACATGTCCAATTATAGTCCAATCACTGAGGGCAATCAAAGGCTCAGTCATGCTTGTAACAAGTAGTTTTCTGAATGAGTATTCCAGAGCTGTCATCTCTGAAACTCGCTGTTCTATGTTTCATTACATTTACTTACTTAGTGTGTGTGTGTGTGTGTGTGCGTGCGTGTGGCGGGGGTATGGTATGTATACAATAGTACATGCATGAAGGTCAGATGACAATTTTCTAGAATTTTCACCTTCCACCTTTAAAGGGAGTTCTAGGAATTTAAGTCATCAGACAATCTTTACTAACTAGACCATCTCACCAACATCTATGTATGTGTCTATACGTATCACATTAAAACAATATATAAAATTGCTAGGCGCAAAATAGAAATTGTTTTTTAAAAATAATTTGCTGGCATTAAGGTCACTGGGTAAAGTGCCTACTATATGCAAGCATGAGGACCTCAGTTGGGAGTCTCGATGTCCACAGAAAAGCCTGATGTAACACTGTACGCCTGAAGCTCAGAGCTGGAGAAGAACATGACAGAAGACAAGTGGATTCCAGGGCCTTGCTGGCCAGTCTAGCTAAAACAATGAGCTCTAGATTCAGTGAGAGATCCATTTCAAAGTATAAGGTGAAGAGTGATAGGAAAAAATGTTCCAAGTCAAATTCTGGCCTTCACAGGTGCAGAGAAAGGTACACAACATACCCTCTCTGCATACACATGCATACACCACACATACACAGCACATGATATCAACTTTACATGGTAATTGTATTAATGCATGCATTATACATACACACTATGTCAATATCAAGCCAAATTTAAAACTCAATTAGAGAACTCTACGAGGCATAGAAAGAAATAACAAAAGCAGTTTTTTCTCAAATTCTTTGATATTTTCTTAATATGTTTTAACTGAGCTAAAACCTGCTATGTGCATACAATATTTTTTTATTTAAAAAAAAATTAAGATGACTCAGTGGCTAAAGGCACTACCATGCAAGCTAGAAATTCTAAGTTCAATTCCCAGCACTCACTGAGGGGTAAAGGAGAGGACCAAATCCACCAAGTTGTCTTTTGATCTCCACATATGTGCCCTGGAATATCTGCCTATACAAATAACACACACACACACACACACACACACACACACACACACAATAATAACAACAATAAACTGTTCAACAAGGTCTCATATAGAAACGGGGGAAAGAAAGCAAATAATTCACTCCTCCAAATAATTTTGTGAAATATTCTTTACAAGAGAAACTATAAGAGTCATACAGTATACACTTTTCCTGTTCTTTATCTCAATATCAAATGGAGAAAATACATAGTTCATTAAATTCAGTACTCTTTGTATTGTGGACAGTCATTACCACTAGATCACAGGTGTACTTAATGAATTCAGAGAATACTAAAATTATTGTTAGGTATTATTTAATTTATCTATGGTGAGCAGCAAGATGAAAGGACTGGGGAAAAGATATATACCTTCAGCTCCATGCTATTAACAGTCCTATTAAACAAGAAATCAGTCAACGTACATGTTCAAAGTGAATAAGACAAATCTAAAACTATTTGCTTTCCTCACTGGTGACCAAAAATCAATGATTTCAACATTTCAATCAAGTTCAAGTTAGAAATAGATCAATACCTGAACCTCTGAGTCGAAAGAAAAGAGATTCTGTCTTCCATCTCCTCTACTGAGTTTGTTCAGTTGTTCTGTTTCTCTGCCATACTAAAATTTAAAAAATACATAATGTTGCTACATTTCCTTCAAAACAATGCTAAATACCAGTTAACCATGTCATTTATACAGCTTCATCGTTGCTGTATCACATCATTGAGACTCATAATAAGATACAGATCTGATTTTTATACATTTTCGTAAGACCTAAAATACTCTACATTTAGTGCTCAGTGTAAAAACCTAAGTCCAAAAGATTTTGGATGCAAACAAAAAATAAAAGACACCAATACCATATTTAACATCTCCATAGTGCTTTTCATGTGTTATATATACAATTCTGATTCTATCGTCTTAGCGAAGATAATGAACTTCACACTCTATCATGACTAAAAAATACAAAAAGGATTCAAGTAAAATCCACTAAATCATAGACAGCACAGACCATGGGGTCATGAGTACAGTGCAACATTTTAAAAGTCGTTTTAAAAATTTTAAGAGAGGAGAAAATTGAAAAGAGAAGAACAGAACTGAGTTTGTATCACCAGTCCAAGGAAATGAATAAAGTAAAAGTGTAAGCAGACTCAACAAAGATAGAAACGAGTAAGTAGTTTGTCACTTTCAATTAGTTATAACATAGGGCACAGAGCAAATATACAACCTAAGATACACATGGTAATAACTGTCTACTTACAAAATTTGATCATTTCAAACTCCACAAAGAAGGGTAAGTAACACAAACAATAGCTGCTCACCAAAGTCTTTATCTGAGTAAATTATTCATATAATTTAAAAAAGAAATTAGCATGTGTCTTTGGGCTGAATATCATTTGCATGAACTGCATCATTAGCCCACTGAAAGAAGAATATTTAATTATATATCAAATCAAATTGAATAAAGATAGGCAAAATAGATAAGATTACAAAAGCTTAGAATGTTTTCTTTTTCTCTTGTGTCTACAAAAACAAAAAAAAGAAAGAAAGAAGAAAAGATTTTCTACACTGATAGTGGACACTTTCAAGTACATCTTTTCTCTCTACCTGTTTAACCAATTTGGTAAGGTTTTGAACTTGAAAGTGACATTTCCAAATGAAATCCAGCACTAAAACCTTACTAGCTTGCCCTGTCTTATGTCAGTGGAAGGCAAGCTGCCATAAGAAAGATATACCTTCATCAGTTCCGGATGCATGCTCCTTTCCAAACTGGCCATGATGTTCTCGGCTTTTCCTTGGCTGCTAGTTTCCTCCTCTGCAAATTCATTAAAAGCAGATGTTCCAAACCATACAGACCGTTACTAATTACCTAAGAGGACTCTCCTGGCTCCCACTCCATCCTTTCCTACTAGATTTATGGCAAAGAATTGGGATTATGAAAGCACAGGGGAAGCTTTAATGGACTTTTGAAAATCTGCTGTAAATTTCGTATCCATTTCAGCACAGTTGTGTTTTAAGTGTCAGGTCCTGTGCAGTACCAACTCTTTGACAAGCCTCTTCTGAAGCCATTCTTCATAAAGAAGCAGGTTGGCCTTCAATGTTAAGGTTCTATCTTCACCTAGCACAAAGAATGTTTCCATGGATTAAAAATGAGGGCTGTACCCCAAGAGCAAATCATTTCAAAATTCTTACCTTGTATTGCCTCGACTGTATCCTTTTTCTCTTGCACTAAACTGTCAGTATTGATCTGAATAATCTTTTTTAACGTTATCAACCATTCCTCCATTTCCTGCTCAGTTTCAGCTGCCAGATAATGGCTATACTTATCTAACATCTTGAGTTCAAAAGCATGACGGCGCATTTTGGGGCACTAGAGAAGAGGAGAAAGGAAAATACCCGTTCAATTAGATCAGCTGCCCTTTTTAATATTAAATGCATTCATTTATATGTTACTTTTACCTTAGCTCTGCCTATATGTACACCAATACTTTCACAAAATAATTGTCTCTTTCAATAAGGTGTACACACTCCCAGACCACATCAAACCTATTTTTGATGCTCCTCCCAGGTCTAAAGAAAATGGAATAAGAGCAAAGTTGGTGTCAATCAATTAAGGTCTTTGGGATCCTTTACATTTAGAAAACCAAACCACCACCTTTCAAACTAGAATGCATTTTGCTATCTTCATGCAAAATTATTTTCTTGCTTTATTTATAAGGACTTTCAAAATTTGATGATAGAAGCAAGCTAAAATATGACCTGAAACAAATACAATGCTTCCTTCATATTTTCTCATTATCACAGATATGTGATTCACTTCAACATGAACAATATCAAATACATCACTAGGGTAAAAGAAGGGCATAACTATTTCACATCAAACTGTGACTCTAAGTAAAATATGTAGAGTAACCCACATTGCATATTAGAATAGAAGGGGAAAACCCATCTTGTCTTCAAACCCAATAGCATATTTTTTCTTTTATCACCTCTCTGTCATGACAAACGGAGTGGCATAGTATCCCCGCCAGTGCCTCAGCAATCATGTCAAGACTCACAGGTTCATAAATCAATAATTCTGTATTTCATGGTCCTTATTCAAGAAGAAACCAACTAAGGTCCTTCTTTTCAGTCGTCAGAGCACAAGAAAGGATGAAATTAAACCAGCATAGCAAGTTGTAAAGGTTTATGCATTTGAAATTACTAGGAAGCCCTCTTCTGAAGCCACTAATCATAATGGATTAGTGATCATAATGGATGTCTGTAGGAACAATACAAAGAAGGGCCACTAGATCAGGGCTGACTGAGAAAATCTAGAAATCATGTGCACCTTTCTTTTCTTTTGAGTAAAATCCAAAGGTGTGATTATTTTGTATTTAAAAAGCACCTTTGGGCTGGGGTTTATGCTCAGCCTCAGCACTGTGCACACTAAACAAAACCAGATAAAAGCATGTTAAATTTACACAGACACTTGCAGGTTTAATTTCTTTGCCTTTGAACCTCATGTAATCGTATTGGATAGAGTACATGGAGCTTATTAATCTAACCCTACAGTTTTGAAAATAAGGATTCAGATAAGTTAAAGTTATCGAACTAATCACCACTGCCTCATCAGCAGCTCAAGGCTCCCTCTCTCTGTTAATTGACTTACCATTCCAATACTTTCTCTGCATTTCTTTTTTGCACCTGACCTTTGTCTATAGCACCAGTAATCCAAATCAATAAACATTTGCTAACTCCCTAGGGTGTGCACAGCCTTATTAATCATTGTAGGAGACACAATAATGAGTAAGACACGATTTTTGCAATGCAACCCCAAAAGGGAACAAAACACAATTTAAAATATGATTTTTGATAAAGGTAATAGCTAAATGATAGCCCAGGGGACATGGAGCTGAATTTGACTGGAGGACATGAGAGGAAGGAAACAGAAAGCACCTTAAGGTTGAAATGGAATTTAAACCGAGTTTTAAAAGATAAGGCAACTTAACAAGGTTTTTTTTGTCAACCTAAAATGTTGGCTACGAATATTGCCTAGTATGCACAAAACCCTAGGTTCAAGTCTAAACATCACACAAATAAATAATAAATAAGGAAGCCACATACATGTCTTAACTCTATGGAATACACAGTGTGTTGTGATAAGACCATGGATTTATATAGGAATGCAAAGGGATGAAATTAGACTATAGGCTAAGGGAAAATGCCTATGGGCCTTGAATTCCATGGTAAGAGCTTTAAATCTTCCTCTGTGGGACAGGAAATCAAGATCAAAAGGTTTTGAAAAGACAACTGAATGATTCACTCTATGTCTCAGGAAGATGGACAGCAATTTGGGAGGTAGGAAGGCAAGACTTATGGGCAGAGAGATGGGCTCAGTGTTTAGTAGTATCTACTGTTCATACATAGGGCCTGAATCCAGTTCTCAGCACCTTCCTTAATCAGGGTATAAGTGCCTGTAACTCCAGCTTCAGGGGAATCCAATGACCTCTTCTTGCTTCCACAGGCACCTGTACTCATGCGCACATACCCACATACACAAGTATGCATAATAAAAATAATGATAAAAATAGAAATCTTAAAACAAAAAAGAAGGCAGAACTCTAGAACAGGCAATACAAGGGATACCCAGAGAAAAAGCCGAGAATTAAAAAAAAATATGTATCAAAAAGTACTTTGGAGTCAGACTCAAATGGGTTTCACAGACCTTTAAATACAGGCACTAAATGAAGGCGGAGTACTGAAAAGATTTAGAAATTTCAAATATAGGTGTTTGGGCATGGGAATACCACCAACCAAGAAGAAAAGAATGCTTAGTTTTTCAATCCCTCATCAACAACCTGCTTGGAGAAAGAAAAAGAATGATTACTGCAACAGCCTTACCTGAACAACATCAATGCAGGCATCCAAGTAGATGCAACCTTTCGACTCCTTGGAATTTTTCTCATCTTTATAAGAATTGAGAATATATGAACCATCGGGAAGTTGAGTCAAATAAAAATACCGTCTCTTGAACACCTATAATGAGAAATGTAGCAAAGAGCTACTTGTAACATAAATTCATAGCAGTAGGGCTGTTTATTTGAACTAAAAACTTCATACATTTTGCCAGCTACCATATCTGAATAATAGTCAGACAATCCCCAGAAATTTTTAAGAATCAGTGGAGAAGAAGGCTCAGCAGGTTAACAGACTTGACACCAAGCTTGTTGACCAAATTTTGATAGCCAGGACTCATGTGGTAGAGGGAGAGAACGAACTCCTGAACATAGTCCTCTGACCTCTACACATGTGCTATACATTCAAGCACATACATGCGCACCCCCCCAAAATAAATAAATAAATAAATAAATAAATAAATAAATAAGTTTAATTGTGTTCCTTGTTTCTTTAAAGACAGTATGAATTCAAGTAACTTACTCCCAGATAATGAAACATAATAGGAAATGGTGGCTATTTAACACTTTAATATGTATGAAGCACTTTTACATATGAATCACTGGCCTCTTCACCCAGCATCCCTTCCCATCTAATTGCAAGCTACAACTGGATTCTTTCCAATTTTGTTTCCTCACCATCAATCCAAGCATAAAAAGGCATATGCATTTATATCACCTTTATATCGTATGACACTTACAGTGGACCAGGGCTCTTGCTCTCCAAAACTCCACATATAGCTTCCTCCCAGGGAAGCAGAGAGAATCACTAGCTGCCCAACCAGTTGTTGGATGCCTGCAGTGCTGAAGTCTGGATCAATAGGCCCAAGGGGACTATGCCATGAGATCAGAGATGGGAGTAGTCTTCTGCTACAACTCACAGCAAAGCCCACAGAAATGAGGAAGAAGAGGAAGACTACCTGAATTCCTTCATGCTATCCCTTTCACTCTCCCTCAAAACACTCCCATGGAGCACAATGAATGGAGCGAGCAAAGGGCATTCAGGAACACTTTGAGGTTTGTATGGTTTTTTTTTTCAATAGGTCAGAAACGATTGGCTGTGTCAAACATTTGTCATAGTGAAAGGAAAACTTACTCCAGTTAAACTTTCCCAGGATGGTGTGTCTAAAACCACTGTAGAATGAGAATGGTAACAGAGACAGAAAAAAAAAAAAAACAGACTCCAAGTAATCATGGAGGAAATACATGCCTATGTGTAATGTCTTACTCACAAGGGCTGGCTTTAAGACTTAAGCTTGCCATTTGCAGATGATCCTATATTATCTGTGATCCGGTACTTAAAAGACTTCAATCATGAAAAGAACATCACTTGACTTGATCATTCCTGCCAACTACTTAAACTTCTGACAAAGCATCTTGAAACACCAACTATTTATTTCTCTATAGTATGAACCAGTAAAATTATACAGATTTGTTATGAGCTGTTTCATTTTACAATTAAAAGAGGTAAAATAATAATAATAATAATAATAATAATAATGCTTAAAGACATTTTGGACTTCAGTGCCATCTATTTGTGAATGAATACATAAATAAACCAGTATCAAGAACCCCTTACCAAGTTGACTGATAGATGCTGCAGCTTCTATTTCAGGTAGTAGCCATATGGGATATAGTGTATCAACAGAAGGGAGACCAAGCAGAAAACACCAGCTTGTTTTTTAGTGCCTCAAGTAAATGTTACTTTATTGAGACTCAGAAATATAAAAAATATGCTTGTATGTGCATTTATGTTTTTCATACACTTACATCCAAGTTGAATAACCTTGAACTAAAGTGCTTGGGGCCGGAGAAACATTTTAAAAGATTACATCCTTAATCCAAAAATCTGAAATCAGTGAATTTGGGATTTTTGAGATGGGAGGTACTCAAGTATTTCATATATATGAATGCATATTTAACATGTAATGATTATACCACTATATATGTAAAATTATGTTACATATATGTATACAAATATATATTATATAATGTACACATATATGTACATATATAATGCATATGTACATATATAATGTACACATATATTTATATGTAACATTATATACATATGTGTACATAATACATGTATATATATACACACATTTATTTGTAACATTTTATTATGTGTATATATACACATATGTATATACAATGTTACATATAAATATATATGCAAGGAAAATGTTAAAGAAAAATGACTACTATAGCTGGGCAGGTTAGTACATGCCCATAATCCTCAGGAAGCAGAAGGATCAGGAGTTTAAGGCCTTCCTGGGCTACACAATGGGTTCAAAGGCAGTCTAGGTACTATGACATCCTGTTTCGAGAGCAAACAACAAAACTGGTGACAATGTTCTTTACATTTACAGATTTTTCATGACAATGGTTCACATCTCTTAATAAGATGATAGAACCAGAAAACCCTAAAATTACATACCAAGCTTGTTTTTAGTGAATAATTTACTGAGCAGTGAAACTTGGTGCAAATATGACTTTTTAAAAGTTATGACAGTAATTACATGACAAAAAAATCAGAATATGATTAAAAAGCTTGAGCCTAATTAAAATTTTAATTGTTACCAAATGTAAACCACAAAGTATATAGATTTAGTGATTCAGCTGGCCAAATCTGCTTGCAGAGCCCACAGTCAACCATAAAGAAAGGCCAGAGAAGGAAGAACAAAGAGCAAACTATGTGTAGCCTAGAGTCAAATTACAGTCTGCACAAATGCTTTCACATACAGCTGTCTCACCAAGCAAAGACATTCTGCAGCAGCCACCATCTTCCAAGATTAGCAACAGGATATGAAATTGTAGGAAATGACTCCCTATAACTTAGCAATTACAACTCACAGTAATGCTGGAGGTAGTTCACAAATCAGAGAGAGCATCTGCCTAAAAGAGCACTTGGAAGAAACAGATGTGTCGAAGTCTTAGAATCTTGTCCATCATTCAAGATCTCCTGTGACAATGTCCTTTTAGTCTCCTTGCTTATTACATGGTTGGATCAAATCCAGATGATTTAGAAAATCATTTTGTCAGAATCTACAATCATTTCACTGAACATGAATAAGTTACACATTAGCTTTCCTAGTGACAGTTATCTGCCCCCCCCAACACAAACACACACTTACAGTCATTAGAAGTTCACTGAACAAGTTACACATTAACTTTCCTGGGCTGACAGTTATACCCCCAATACATACAAACACTTGTGAGCCCACACATTAGAAGCACAATGTTTGCACAGCAAGGAATTATTTAGTTTGCTCTTTTTTGAAATGGAGGTCTCACTGCATTGCTCAGGATAACCTTTTACTTCTGGGTCAACTGATTCTCTTGCCTCAGATACCAGAGTAGCGATGACTACACAGATGTGGATTAGGATTGTTTTTAAGTCATCCTTGTGTAGAAATTAGTTTGTGAGTGAACAACAGACTGGGAGATGCCTATGATCTCTTCTCATTCTAAAACTCAAAGTCAATAATGTATCAGTTTTTTCAAATAATTATTTAAATTATTTTTATGTGTATGGGTTTTTTGCTTCCACATATGTATGTGCACCACTTGCATGACTAGTGTCCATAGAGGCCAACGGAGGGCATCAGATCCCCTGAGAGTGGAGTTGCAGATGGTTGTAAGCTGTCATGTGAGTGCTGATAATGAAACCTAAGTCCTCTGCAAGATTAGCAAATGATCTTAACCTCTGAGGCATCTCTCTAGCACTGCTATATGTTAGGGTTTCAACTTTTATTAAGTTTGTAAGTCCATTTTTCAAAGAAGAAAGGAACATCCTAACTCAAGCCTACAGAAACAAGAAGAAATCAGAAGCACGATATTTTAAAATTTTCCAAGGTGTAAACATTTAGTTTACCGATAAATATTTTTGTACATTTCAGAAAGAAGTGATGTTAAAATAATAATTCTACATCACAGCTTTCATTTAAGGGCCTCTAGTCCTTGGATATCAATAGATAATTATTTTACAGGATATATATCCACCTGTCTTGCCTAACAGAGGGAGTAAGAACATATTTAAGTTCACAGTGGTCACTACTTAAACTGACATCAGAATCCTGTGACATTCACAAAGAGAGTGTTCCCCAAACTTTGCAATGGCTTCCCACTAATGTTAGAGCAAAATCCAAGCTGTGGAAGGTACAGTGGAAAGGCAGTGGAGAAGGGGTCATCAGTGACAGCCAGAGAGGAAGAAGCAGCTCTGGGGTGCTATGACATAATCATGTGATTAGGAAATGCACTGCATACTTCAAAAAAAGCAAGGACTCAAAGTCTTTACAGTAGAGAAATGATAGATGAGAATATATGTTCAATCTAATTTAAACATAAAATGTATACCTGTTTCCAAAACTCATGTTACCCCATTAACATGTAACATGCCTGTATGAAACAGTTAAAATTGCTAGGTATGTTGCCACATATCTGTAAGCCTAGCACTTAGGATGTGGAGGCTGGAGGATCAAGAGCTTGATGTCAATCCTGGCTCCTTGAGACCCTGTTTCAAAAAAAAAAACAACCCACCAAAACAATAATAATAGTATAAATTTTAAATAAATAGCATCTGTACCATAGCTTACAACATGGTGCATATGGCCACATGTCACTGTGTGTGTGTGTGTGTTTTCAATTGTTCTCCATCTTTTCATCTTTTTTTTGAAGCAGGGTCTCTCAGTGGACATCAGTGTTGGGTGGATTAGCTTATCAGCAAGCAACATGATCCTCCTGTCTCTGTCTTCCTGGTACTGGGATTATAAAGAGGCCAGCACTTGGCTTTTATATACTGCTTCTGGGGGAATCAAATGAAGCTCCTCATGTTTGGAGGGCAAGAACTTTACCAACTAAGCCATCTCCTGAGCTTGTACCTATGTATCTAATCACACTGTTCCAGCTACACTCGTTTATGTGCCATTAGTCAAGAATCCCTAAGAAACTCCTTTAAGTCATTTCTTTTCTTGCCCTTAGCCTGGAATCCTCTTGCCTAAATAGTTACAGAATTCCCTTTTCATTTTCTTTCAGGACTGTACTTGACTGGATTTCTATAAGTATCTGTAAACAATATAGCACTCTTTTGTAGCGTGAACCCTATTCAAATTTACCTCAATTTATCTATCTCTTAAATTTTACTGTTTCTTTTTTAATTTTTATTTTTATTTTAAAATATTAATCACAGGCTTTATAAGTTTGGTAATGCTCAATAACAAGATGTCCATACAATCAGAAGTGTGACCCAATACCCAACCTAGCTATACCAACTATCTTTGACTGGCAGAGACACTCGAACATCCGCCTCCATGTTCCCCTCCTCCCAATTTTACTGTTTCTTTCTAGACTGTTAAGATCAGCTATTGTTTTAAATCCACAAACTTATAACTCATACATGCTTTTCCAAAAAGGAAAGCATGATAATTCATCCCCCATCATATTATCAACACTTTCACGTAATAGAATGCTCTCTCTATAGTACCCATGTCCTTCTCATCCTCTGTGGCTTTATTATTTTTCTTAGATAGTGAACACAGATGACAATTCCCCATCTTAGTTAATGAGAAGCATGGATTCTCAAGACTGGCCTATCCAGGAGAGGAAAATAGACAAGAAGCCAGAAAAGCTGATTCTTAGGGATAATGTCATACCAAGTCCTTTCAAGCCCCTGAGATGTTGGGAAGGTAACAAAGTTTGTCACTGAGTTGCATCAAAGATGGAAGATGAGCAGGAAAGGCGGACTGCCTATGTCTACTACCCTGCCTTCCAACTAGGAAAACCCTTTTCCCATCTCATATAACAAGCCACAAGGGTGTTTACCTATATGTGTTACATAGTGTGTGAGTACTTTGTCCACATTATATGAAGCAGAAGTCCTAAGAAGGAATGTTCTGAAGGATAAGAGACAGAGTAGGGGGGCCAGTAGCAATGTAGAAATGAGACAGGAGGATCTACCTAACTGATGTGTTAAACTAAACAGAATGGCAGGATAGCATGGAAAAGGAGAAGGCAGGATCCTAGCACTGTTGAGATACAGGTGGAAGGATTACAAGTTCAAGGCCAGCCTGGGGCTGCATTATGAAACTCTTGTCTTCAAGGAAAAAGGGGAAGCAAGAGCCATGGTAAGTCTCAAAACTGGGAGGACAGAATGACACAAAGATAGAAGGAACAGTAAGGAAGAAAACTCCAAAACCTTATGAAAAAACTAACTTTAGTTATACTAGAATGGCAAACCCGTTGTCTTTCTGGAGAACCCGTTTAAGAGGGTTGGCGACCAGTCACTCATCTCTTTCTGTATGATCTTATACTCCTATCACATTTCATAGAGTTTATAATTCTACGCTATGGGAAACTGGGTTGAAAAAAATCAAGTAATTTTTTTCTTTTTTCTTGAATAATTCTATCATAGGTGAGCACTGGAGATTTTCAAAACAAATTTGAAGCAAACCATGAAAGAAGGCAGCTACAATCTTCCCTTGTCATTGTGGACACATTATTTTCACAGACCTATTTCAACAATGGCCTTGCTCAACTTCCTGCTGTTCCTCCCTCCTGTTTCTTCTACTTTTTTCCTCCCTCCCTCCCTCTCTCCCTCCCTTCCTCCCTCTCTCCTCCCTTCCTTCCTTGGCGATAGAGTCTCACTGTACAGCCCAGTCTAGCCTCAATCTCACAGTGATATTCCTGCTCTAATCTCCCTAAGTACTGGCCTACAGGCAAGAGCCCACATACTCAACTTTTTTTCTTGCTTAAACTTTTGATGGTGTCATGTTTCTGGCATCATCAGGCTCACGTGTCAGATTCTGGCCTCTTGTAATCCTCATAATATAAAATAATAATGGCTGGCATGCTTTATTGTCTCTGAATGAGTGCTTTGCTCATGTTATCACTATTTTCATCTGAGCATCACAAAAGAGAGACTGATGCATAGGAGGATACTGGGGAGCCAATCAACTTAACCTAGCATGGCTACCAGTGCTCATCTAGATGTGATTTTTACATACTGCACCCACACTTACTCTCCTTTGGGACTCCCTTCGTTCAAGGCCTGGTATTCTCAGACTCATGGAGTTGGAATTGGGGTACACCTTAAATAGCTATTTTTATTATGTGTTTCACATCTCCAAAAGAGGTCCTAAGCCCTAAAGGCCATGTGAGATACTTCTCTTTATCATCTAGAATGTACTAATAAAGTACTCCTTGTATATATGGTGATGAATTTGATGATTCCTAAGAGTGTCTGGCATATAGGAAGCATCTAATAAATGGGTTTTGAGCAGTAGTCACCAAATAAGTGGAAATAGAACAGAAAAGCAAATTAGTGAGAAACCCCCCTCCTATGATAAACAAGTATCAATCCATTTTGTTTGCTGTAAGATGCAGTCGAGTAGACTGGAGCACTCAAATGGAGTAGCAAATCCGAGTAATAGATCTTAGCCCCCCTTCATTCCGATATACACACAGTGACCTTGAACTCGTAGCAATTACTTTCATATTGGATATGCTTTCGTGAATGAAATCCTCTTTTGATTTGATGTTTTCACCCTACCAAGAACAGAATTCTCCTTCAGCAGTCAAAGAGTAATAAAGACTTCTAGACTCTGGATGTATAACAAATGGCTCTCTTTTGTGGAAAAAAAAAAAGGAGGAAGGGCACCCGAAGTGAGTCATACATCAACCAGTTGAACTTGCAACCCCGATAACACAGCAAGGCACTTCAACATTTAATTTCTGAGAATAGGGAGTAGAGAGCCTAAGGAATGTGACCACACTGAGCCAAGAAGATGCACAAAGGTGAGTGTCTCAAGGGCTAGCCAAGAATGTGCAAGTCTTTTAAACTAAAACCACCCTCAAGATCAAATTTTTTTCCTTATTCCATATATTATTATGCTTCTTAGGAAAAAATAGTTCTAAATACTGGGGGAAGGTCATGCCCGATAGCACAGCTATCTAGTCCACATTAATTTTCTTCAGTGATAGGGAACAAGTTGAATAAAGCAGATGTCTCTAGCAGCTACTCAGGAAAGATAGTGCAACCAAATAGGCTCCTCTTGGGACTGCAGTTTCTGCGTAAATGATCATGGATTCTCTATGATTATCTTCAGCTTCTCGCCAGTCCTTTTCCAGGAATTAAAATGGGGTGGTTTCTCACTAACTAGAAAGCACAAACTGAGGAAATTGCTCACTGTAATAAAGCGTGTCCTGTCTTAACATGACTGCTCACAACAAGGCAATTTACAAGTGCTGGAAATAAAAAAAAAGTCACTGTGTCCAGACAACAATCAGTGCCTTTGCTTTTTCAAGAGCTTCGTGAGGCCAGCATCCTCTTTAAGGAAAGGAAATGCTTGGGCACTGTGACTCTGTAGAGAGACTGTGTCTCACTGTGAAGCTAGATACATCATTAGCAGTTCTTTCACTGCCTGGATGTCTCTGTGATACTTGGTTGGAGGATAATGAGGTTACCCAGAAAGCACTTTGGGGAAGATAATGACAATTACAGTGAATGGTATTGACTAACCTTAACTGTTCTGGGCTAGTGTGGAGGAACAATACACTGGGGAAAATATAATTTTTATTCCAGCATTAAGAACTCAGCATAGCCCATGTGCCAGCCCTTCTTGTCGGTAGGGTCCATCACAATCAACTTGAATGTTGTGACAGAGTTCTGGCAGTCACAACAGGAGGTTTAATTTTTGAAAGTAGTCCAGGCATAATTTGCATTGGCTGTGTTGTTGATATTGCACAAGGCTGCCTGGCTGCTTTCTCAAATGATCACGTAAGTAGTCTTCTGATTCCTTTCGTAAATCAACTGAACTATGCTGGGTATCTTCTGACCTTTTTGCATTTTCCTTCTACACCTTCACTCATGATTCTAGTTTTTCCTTTCCTCCTTGCTCTTTGATTTTCTTACTTGTGACAGCTCAAAGGTCTAGGAGATCTTTTATCCTAGGGCTTGGGAGGGGCAGGCAAGTGGATCTCTGAGTTTGAGGCCAGCCTGACCTACAGTGTGAGTTCCAGGTGTACATAGAGAAACCCTGTCTCAACAAAAAAGCTGAAGTTACTGTGCATAATTTCAAACATCTTAAAAAACTGATTCTACATAGCACTCCTGATTTGTTTGTATGAAATATCATTTCCCTGTATATTCCAGACTGGCCTTGAGATCTATCAACTTGTTGCCACTTTATAAGTGCTGGAATTATAGGCCTGTGCCACCAGACCCAGCTACTCAAACAGATATTTTTTTTAGATTCAATTTTTTTGTTTGTATGTTTTAAAATGAATTTGAAAACTTTTGAATACATAACTTGCCAGAAGAAGCAAAATTGCCAGCCACAAGGGGCTACGCAAGCTGGTGTCAAGCCAGAGCCCATCACAGAGACTCAGAGAAAACACAAAGAAAGAAGCTTGGCTTCTGTGGGCTGTTATTTGACAATGAGTCATGATGAATACCTAGGCCCTTCTGCAGCAGTTTCCTGCCTTGCTGGGAGTTAGCAAGGATCCAAGCAAAGCATGGATTTTCTGATAAGAAAAGATTCTCTGGGGTTCAGTTCTGTGGTGCTGGCTGCTAAACCTTTCATTGCTTCTCACCAGTGTAGAAAGAGGTCCCCAGCATGCAGGAAACTGGCTGTACCTAGGATAAACCTGTCTCAAGTACAGGGAAATAATAATAATCTGCCCATTTGCTTACTGCAATTGATTAGTATTCTTTATTTGGAAGAGTCACATACTAGAAACAAACAGAAGCTTTCCTTCCAGCACACCCCTAATTCGGGGAGCCTTTGACTTTAGTTTTACCTCTGCACCCTCCCTGACTGCAGGAGCTGGGCTGGCTGCTCTCCTGAGCTGCGGACACTTAGCTTATCCTTAAGTCTGAAGCAATGCAGACTTCGGAAGAGCTTCTTCCCACCCTGTGACAAGGCACCTACAGTTGACAAGGGCAATGCCCTCAGGCTGGGGGTTTTAAGAAGAAACAACCTAATTGGGGGTGTGCAACTCATTTGGGAGAGTACATAACTACCATACCATGCATGAAGCCCTAGGTTCCATCCATGGAGGTAGAGGCCAGGAGGACCAGAAATTCGAGTTCATCCTCAGCTACATAGCAAGTAGATTGGAAATACAAAGAGAAAAAGCAAAGAGCCCAGTTCAACAGGGCAAGGCCATGGTTAGCTGGCCAAAAGTAGCAGCTGGCCTCTTCACCTAACCCATGTGGTCCCCAGGTTACCTCAGACTTATGCTTCTACTCCATGAATTCATGGCTACTCCCTGGTCCCTGTAAGTGTGGGAGTTTTCTCCCTTGGAGATAGATAACAACTAAGCTGAACAATCGATCTTTGGCTGGCTGTATTAGTTTTCTACTCCTATAATAAATTACTCCAAATGTGGTGGCTTTAAAATAACACAGATTTACTATGTTATAGCTCAGCAGGTTAGAAGTGGGACTGGCCTCACTAGGTTAAAATATAGGTAGGAGAAGGTCCAGTTCCACTCCCTTGCTTTCTTTTTAGCTTCAAGAGGATGCCCACCATCTTTGGGCTTTTGACTCCTTTCTCCATCTTCAAAATTAGCCACATAGCATCTCTCTATGACCCTGCTTCTGTTCATGTCTTTTCCTCCAACTCTCCTTTCCTTTTCCTCCAACTCCTTTTCCTCCAACTTTCCTTTCCACATATCAGGAGCGTTGTGCTTATTCTGGGCCTGCCTGGGTAATTCCAAATCGTCTCCCTATTGGCTTATTAGCAACTTGAATTCCCTTTCGTCATGTAAGCAAACATTTACAAGTTCTAGGGATTAGGACATGGACATCTTTGGGGATTCATTAGTCTTGTTACCACATCAGTGTACATTTTAAAAATTATGAAAGAAGATATAAACCATGAACTATTTTACAGGCAACTGGAGGTTTATTTTTTTCCCCTAAAATAGTGTCTTCTTGAGAAGTTGAAAAGTTGTTAGGAAAGCAAATGGTAATTCAGTGATATTTGAGAAATAATTTAAAACAGCCCTCTGATTTACTTGGTAAATATTAATGTCTTACTAATGTCTTATGAATCCAGCTTGGCATACAGCATATTTCCTTAGCTCTGTGCTAAACCTAAGGTCCAGGTAAAACAGTTTAATATTTTGAAGATGTTAGGAGAAAGGAATGGAGTCTAAACTATAGCACACAAGGGTATATTATCACATGAGGGGAATAATTTCTACAGCTCAGTAGAGTACAGATGGGAATCATTAATCATATATTTCAAAAGAGCTAGTAAAGATTATTTCAAATGTTCCCCCCATGCATGCACATAAGCATATGCAGGAGCACATGCATTCATGCATTGATGACAAATATTTAGGCTGGTGAATGTGGCAATTACCTGAATCTATTCATTGTTTATTATGCATTTTATATGTATTGAAAGTTCATATTGCAACCTATAAATATGTACATTATGTATTTTTTAAAAAGCATAAAAACACCGAATCATTTTCTGACCATCGACACAGAATTATAACCTCCACACGTATGTTTCTGAGCCTGAAGAGTCTGACAGAACATGCAATGTGGCACTCAGCTAGTGAGGATTAGTGTCCCAGCCAATTGAGGAGATCGCATAGGATCAAATCCTACTCCTGAAAACTTAGAGCTCTAATGTTTATTTAGTTTTTATATATTTGTATATGTGGTGTACATACACATGCATGTGCAAATGTGTGTTCTGGTGTATTCACCTGAGCATTCACATGCAGAAGCTAGAGGATGACATTGTCTTCCGTTATCATTTTCTTCCTTATTTTCTGAAACAAGGTCTCTCGGTAAAGCTGGAGCTCCCTTTTCATTTCCCTTGCTGGCCTGCTATCCCCTTAGATCCACACCTCTCAGTATACCAAGTGCTATGACTACAAATGAAGGTAAAGATACCAAGTATTTTTGTTTATGTGGATGTTGGGATCTAAACTCAGGCACCCAGGCTTGCACAGCAAGGACCTTACTCTCTAAGCCGTAGCCCCAGCCCTGGAGCTCTGTTTAGCCATCAGATTTCTCTATGCCTATTTTACCATATCTGGAAACTAGGAATAATAATAGTGCCTATTTCATGGGGCTGCCATGCAGATTAAATGCAGAATATAAGTATTAGATGTAAAATAAACTTAGTATGATGCTTGGAATACATTGATCCCATAGTAAATGGAGCTGAAATAATTCTCTTGTTATCTCACATGTGTAAAAATCCCATGCTATAATATAGGAAACATCTTACAACTTGGATTCATTATCTTCGGAGCCAGAAAATGAAAGTGAGAACAGGATATAGCCACTAAAGGAAAAGCAGCAGGCAAAATATTAAATTAAGATAGAATTTGAGTCTTCCTTTGGTAGACATCCATGGTTTCTGCTTTCAGGCTATTTGAAAGCTAGAATGACCTTCAGTACTTAATGGAACTCTGAATCATACCCAGGAAACCACATGATCTTATAGTGACTATCTGAAAGAACAGTTATATTTGGTATCACAGAATAATTTCTCTGCTGAGAATCTTCAAGAAGCTCATTTATTCTTCCTCTGGATTTAATGGCTCTCTGCTGCCTCCCAAACAAAAGCCTTTCAGTGTTCTGGGTTTTGTCTCCCACAAGTCCCTTACACAAATTCACTATCTAGTCAAACCACTTCATTTTCCAAATAGGGCTGACCACCCTAAGGCACTATTTTATGTAGGACTTAATGTGGTATGTTTCTAACATAATTATGAAGCTATTGGACACAATGGATTTCCCCATCTTAGATGTCAATAGATTTCCCCAGTCACTAGTATTTAATAAGCACCAAATTCATTCATTAAATCCACTTCCACATAGGAACATCTGATGCCTGTTTTTGTAAAGCTATTTCCTTCATTCAACTGGCAACTTTCCTCAGACATTAAAAGCTTCATTATATGTCTTTGAAAGGTAACATTTCTAAATTTGTTCTGAGGTTGGAGCTTTAAAATTCCATGTATCTGTTAAGATTCTTTCATTGAGACTTTTTTTTTGGTAGAGGAACAAATGAGAACAAAGTATAACGACATACTTATTTTAAAAATCCATAATGAAACCTACTGTTCTACATGTTAACTCAAAACAAAAGATTTTATGATGGTTCATTAGAAAATAAAATAAATAAACATTTCTCCAGATTCATTATGTATGTCAATATACTTCAAATGATAGACGAATATAACTACTTCCTACCTTCATAGTTACTGTGATGGTGCTATTTACATTTGCTTTATGTAACCAACCTTGTTTTATCACACCACCCTTCTGAGAACATAAAGAAGACGAATCCTGAAATAGAATAAAAGCCATCAGTAAAATAGCAGCCATCCAACCATTTATTTAGTCAGTATTTAGCAGATACAGAACTAGACCTGTTCCCATTTCCTAATTAAACATGAAGTTATTGCTCTTCATAAATATTTAAAATACTGACCATAGATAGAATGAAAGGCCCAATGGTATAAACACAGTAGGCACTCAATAGTTACTGAAGTGTCACCATTTTTTAAAATTAAAAACAGTCATTGGTTAGAAAGGTGGCCACAGATACTCATAGCCACTTGTTCCAGCATCACTCATCTTTCCTTAAGGAATTCCCTTTCAGCAGAAGTGACCCCTGAAGAAAGGCACACAGCAGTCCTCATCATTACCTCATCTTTCTCACAGTCTTCATCAATCTCAAACACATGATTAGGAATCTTTTCTGGTCTCAGAGACTTGCTGAAAGTGCAAGAAAATTAATTTAGACACTAAACATAAGCTATAAGCATCACCAACAAACAAAACCTGAAGTCGACTTCATTCTCTGGAAAACAAGAAAATGCAAGGCAAGAGATGGAAAAGTACTCACTTCTTTTTCAAACATAGGCTTTATTCCTGAGTAAACATGCAAAGCTTCTTCTGTTTGCTTGTTTGATTTCTGCTAAGCAAAATCTCCTGACTAAGCTACCTCCTTGGCCCTGCCTTATTTGTATAGAAGGACTCCCACATATGCAGCCAGCTGCAAAGATAAAACAGAGACCAGATAGGAGTCAAGCAGAGCAGAAGTTGCTAAGGAACATCTGCCAGGGCTGTCAGTAGTGACAGAACTTTATCTTTTCACCGGTCAGAAAGCAACACTGTATTATTTTGGCTCTCCGTTTTGTTTGCTTTGGGAACCTGGACTGCTAATGTTAGTAGCTTCTTTCCTAGGAAAATGTTTTTGAAAGCTACAGAGGGCTACACAAATGCCTTCTTTCTCCTCTCCCCCCTCATATTTCCTAGATGAGATGCTATGAGACCAGCTGTCACGCAGTGGAAAAATGGGGGCAACATGAAAGCTCAAACAGGTTGATTGGGTGGTTCAAACCCAGCCAGCAAGGAAAGAGCAGAAAGACAACTTGAACCATGACTTGGGTCAGTGATCTTATGACAGTCCTTCAACTTCACTGAGATTATCCCTCACTCCCATGCAAGGGATATCAACAGGTGTCAAACTGATTTAAATAGCTTCTAACTTATTCACTGGCACCACTGGCAAAACTGTCCCTATATTTTTCAGAATGACCTAAAGATTATTCTATAGTCAATATGGATGTGTCAAACTAAGTGAGCTCACACTCAGAAGAGTGTCAATGAGCAAAGTCAAAACATACTCAACTGGTCAAAATACTGTATTAGTCAAATAAGCTGGTGCTTGAGGTCTGACTAATTATAAATTATAACAGGAGTTTCAGAAGAGCTTTCTAAAACTCCATGTAATAACCATGATGATAATGATGACAATAATAATAACTCTCCTATTACCCTTAACTTCTAAACTTACCATGGCAACATACGAAAGTCCCCAGAGAAATCCTCATACTTATAGTTCACCACATGCCAGTCTGTGCTGTAGGTCTTAATACACTGGAAGAAAGTAGGGATCATTCATTTCAAACACAGAAAAAAAAATACAAAAAAGTATATTTTTACAAGTCTGATAGAGCTGACCATGGTGGCACACGCCTGTAACCCCCAGCATCCAGAAAGCTGAGAAAGGAGGATTGTGAATTTAAAGCCAGCCTCAAGTCCAAGTCTCAAACACATAAGCCAAAGTCTGGTGAAATACCCACAGACTTTTTCTTAATTAATTGAGATATGTTGGTGTAGGGATCTTGACGTGGGGATGAAGTATAATGGTGTCCAATGCCCCTCTCACAGGGGTCACCTAACACCATCAGAAAACACAGACGTTTACATTACAATTCATAACAGTAGCAAACTTATACTTGCGGAGTAGCAACAAAGATAATTTTATGATTGGGGGTCACCACAATATGAGGAATTGTATTAAAAGGTCACAGCACTAGGAAGGTTGAGAGCCACTGATCAAGTCCAACTGACAAGGACAGATCCTAACTTCAAGTACATGACAAAGTACTCAAATCTAAAAGAAAAATACAGCAAACAACAACAACAAAAAACCCATACCCTACTTATAAACATTTCAGATTTTGACTTACATCATAAAGATTGGTTACACAGGCTAAATTTAGTAAGTTTATTTCCCATTTATAGTAAAGTAAAAAGTATTTTGAATAGTTTATAAACTAAATTTGAACTTTATAGATGTATTACACACACACACCCCAAAATCATATGGCAGGTGGCTGGGGAGATGATTTGGCAGTTAGGAGCATGTACTGCTATTACAGAAGACCTAAGTTTATATCTCAGAACCAATATCAGGTGGTATACAACTGTCTGTAACTCTAGTTTTTAGGGAATCCAAAGGCCTTTTCTGGCCTGTGTGGGCACCTGCACACACATGGTGCATGTAAACTCAAACTCAAACACACACACACACACACACACACAAATAAATAAAAAATAAATAAAAACCAAATGAAAAAAAAGTTCTTTGGCTGGCTATTGAGCCCCTTACCTCTTTGACAAATAAGCTCTGGGCCCTCTTTTCAGCATCTTCTGGTACAGTAGACTGCACTGTTCTGCGCTGACGACCAATCACTGAGATCTAGAAATCAAATCACATTCTTGCTCTAATAAGATAATAAGAACTGGCTTGGAAAATAAAGTGCTTATTCTTTAGAAAAGCACATGTGAACTCACAGATATGTCTTCCATGGGGAACATGAGCAGATCTCTGAGGGGATCGCTGTAAATCTGTGTTTTCCGTTGGGTGATAACATTCTCATAGTCCAGGGGTTCAACTAACTTGGCTTTTTCCTTTGTAAGAGACAAACAAAAAACGTTAGTGTCAGACTCTCAGAAGAGGGAAATTCCATTTTGTGTAGTGAAGGTTCACTATTTCACAAAAATGGGAATTGTTCTGCGGTAGTGGTTCATGTCTTTAATTCCTTCACTCCAGAAGCAGAGGCAGAAGCAGACAGATCTCTGTGAGTTCGGGACCAGCCTGGTCTACAGAGTGAGTTCCAAGACAGCCAGGGCTGCACAGAGAAACCCTGTCTC
Source organism: Grammomys surdaster (assembly GCF_004785775.1). Lineage (NCBI taxonomy): Eukaryota > Metazoa > Chordata > Mammalia > Rodentia > Muridae > Grammomys > Grammomys surdaster. The sequence continues at coordinate 1,737,299 of NW_021604667.1, read as the reverse complement.
AAAAAACCAAAAGGGGTGTTGAAGTAATAAGAACATAAAGCTCCTTTAATAAAGAAACCTTCCCCATACATATGTATGCATCCAGACATATATCAAACATGTGAGCACCAAGCAAATACATCAACAAACTCTTCCTTGCTGTAGATAAGAATTCTAAAGAAATAGTACCACATTGTTTATATCTTCCAAAAAAAAAAGTACCCTGAATTTTAAGTCAAACATAAACGGTATATTTAAAAGCCTATGAGAGATTTAGTAAATGTGCACTATTTGATGGGTAACTAAAGTAGAGAAAATATGAACATCCATGTGCCCTTTCTGTGCGAGATCCACAAACCAAAGGGTGTATTACATTCCAGCTTTTCTATGGCAAGCATGAGTCCTGCCTGGAGATGTTTAATCCTGCCGACAGGGCACGAAGGGGTGAGGTTTCAGGAGGTAAACTCTGTGAACTCCTGTTGGACAGTTAAGTGAGCTGACCACTGATAGAAGGGCCCAGGGTCATGTTACAAGGAACAGGGCCCATAAAGATGAGAAATCAAAAGATGGGATAGGAAGAGGAATAATACTACTAATAATGATAGCATCAAATCGGTTCTTTTAAAGTACTGTATTTACCACTTATTCATGCATATAAGGTGTTTTGATGAAGTCCACATCCATTCTTTCCCTTCCAATTCTTCTATCTCCCCCACTTCGTCTCTTAACTTCTTGTTTAAAATTCCACTGGGACCATTTAGTGCTGTCTATATATGCATGGGTGTGGGACCATCTTCTGAAGCATGGAATGGTTTCTCAGGGCCTATGTCCCTGAAGAAAAACAATTCCCCTTTGCTCAGCAGCAATCAACTGCCAATAGGTCCCAAGCTCTTTCTATACAGCAGGAACTTGCAAAGTGCTTTCTGTATATTTTCCAATGCAATGCTTCTAACAACCTGTGAAATAGGCATAATTGATTCTCCCATTTTAAATTTGAGGAAGTTCTGGACTTAACTCAGGTTAAATAAATCTTTAGAGTCAAAAATCAACCTCATGTCTGTGCCTGTGAAAGACTCATTCCTTTTCTCTCATGCAGTCTCTCTCCCACTCAGAAATACAAAAGGATATTAATGTGCAAGGTCTTGAACTTGGATTATTCCACTACCTACCTGCCTATCATTTTCTTTCACTGAACATACCATGATCTATTTTTACTTCTCTGACTATGCAAAGGCAGGGGGGAGCCTCCCACAATAGAACACCTAAGCCTGTGAAACAAACTTCATCTCTATGATTAGTAAAGGGAGAAAGGAAGTGTTAGCATCAGAACTAAGGAAAAGCTGTAATTTTATTCACTGCGCATGGTAGGCATCCTAGCATTCATTACGCAATGAACTTTGAGATATTCAGACTCACTTCAAACCATGACTTCACATGCTATTATAAATAATTACACATTAATTGTTCAAACAGTATTTGTTAATAATTTCTAATAAGGATCTTTTATTTAAATGAAATTGTTTAACTTGTATTGCTAGAAACTGAATAAAGATTTAAGATGTAGTATATTGAGGCTAGACAGTTGGTTCAGTGGTTAACAGTACTTGTTCTTGCAAAGGGCCCTGCACCTTCATAGATGGTCACCATTTCCTCAGGCACCAGATTTGCATATGATGCAAAACACTCATACACAAAAAAATATATATATCTACAAATATTAAAGATATATTAAATCTTCACCACAAAGAATAGTTTTTGAAGAGATATATTTAACATGATTTAAACACTGTATAATATATGCATTTTTTAACATTACATGTATCCATTAGTGTGTACAATTTTCATGGTTTCGTGTGTGAGCTGCGTGTGGCGGTGCATGCCCTTAATCCCAGAACTCAGAAGGCAAAATCAGGCAGAATTCTGAGTTCAAGGCCAACCTGATATACATAGTAAATTCCAAGTCATCCTGGGCTATATACTAAGACCCTAAGAAAAAACCTGAAAAGGAGGGTTGGGATATATATCAATAGTAGAGCCTTTACCTGCTATGCAAATGGCTCTGGATTCAATCCCCAACACTACAAAGTTAATTAAAATAAGATGTATTAAAACTAGTCCAAATTCAATGTATAACCTGTTGAATTAACATCTATTAACTTCCTGTCTAGTAATTTCACACATACCTGCTTCAAGCAACTTAGCAAAATGACAAAAAAGAAATTCTTTTTTTGGCTTTTTTGTGTCACGTTAATATAAAAAAAGCCTATGTCAAAAATGAATCATGTGTTTAGATGTAAACTATATGCCTTGTAAAAATGAAAGTAACAGTTTCCCCACATTTTAAAGGTCATATTTGCATGCTACATTTTAAAAAAAGGTTTTACTTTTCATTTCAAACTGATTCAACCTAAGGTTTTGAGTCGTCATTTCTCTTTCCTCTGTCACGATATGCAGGATATTAGAAAAATTAGAGTAACTATCTGAGTACCACAATGCTTACCCCAACACAATGGTTCTCAATTTGGGGGTCACAACCCCTTTGGGGTCACATATTAGATATCCTGCATACCACATATTTACTTTATAATTCATAACAGTAGCAAAATTGTGGTTATGAAATAGCAACAAAGAAAATGTTATGGTTGGGTGTTACCATAATATAAGGAACTGCATTAAAGGGCCGCAGTGTTAGGAAGGTTCAGAACCACTACTCTAACAGAAGACCTAGGCCTCTGAAAAAAAGGAGAGGCAACTGAAACCCTACATTTCCGTTTCCAGTGGGATTAAGTCATCAGAGACAAGGAAAAGGTTGGATTTATGGATTTAATAGTAGTTTTCCCCAGCAATCTAGGCTATAACCTTTATTGAGTTTGCTTTTTAATTTTTTAAAAATCATTCTATCATTAGAATTCTATGGTTGCCAAAGAAAAACATCTAACTGTACTTACAGAGCTTTCATGAAAGTGGGTTTGATCTCAACACATTGTATGTATGTAGGAATATTCATTAAAAAAATGAAAGCTGAGCATGCCCTTAATCCCAGCACTTGGAAGGGAGAGGCAAGTGGATCTCAGTTTGAGGCCAGCCTGATTCATAATGAGTTCCAGGCCAGCCAGGGCTAAATAGAGAGATTCTGTATTAAAAAAAGAAGAAGGAGGAGGAGGAAGAAGAAGAGGAGGAGGAAGAAGAGGAGGAGGAGGAGGAGGAGGAAGAGGAGGAAAAAGAAACAGAAGGAAGGAAAGAAAATGGACCTTTATTTTATGTTTGTGATTTTTCCCTTTAGTTTGGTTTGTATAATGATTAGCTTACAAAGACTTTTTTATAATCCCAGAAACTTGCATTATAATGAACAAAACTTCACTAATCCTTCAAGTAACAGCAAGGCCCCACTGCATGCTCCTCTACAGTTCTGTAACAGTGTTAAACAAAAGTCAAAGGCATTTATTTATACAATGTGGAGTGAAGTGAGCAAATGCTTCAGTCTTTCCTTCCTATTGAGTGACAAGAGAAACTTCAGCCTAAATCTGGAACCTACTCAGTTTTTACCAGGGAAAAATGAAGCGATCTGTCTTTCAAAGTCCTTACTCACTGAGCCATAAGTTCCTTTGAAATAACTTGCTGGTAGTAGTCTTGTTTTGTTTTGCTTTGGTTTCTTTCTGTTCAGTTGAAGATCACTCTGCATCATTAAGAAAGCACTCCAATCTGCATTCCACTGACCTGAGAGAAGGTCCATCATGTACACGCATAAATTACTCTCACTTTAACTTCATACGTGAGGGGCGTGGCCCAGAGGCTCATCTGTCAGTATCAGAAGAATCACCATTATAACTATTCAAGTTCACATTCTTCTTGCCAGGCTGGAAGTGGGACCTTGTTCATGGCAGGCAAATGCTCTAGGCCTGAGCTACACTGCATTCCCAAAGCACACCTTCTAACTCCTGAGCCTGTTCCTTTTCTTGTCAGTGATGTACAAACTGGATGCATTTGTATACAATCCTCAAATCAAATATATTCACCCAGACTGGGACTGTAGCTCAGTGATAAAGAGCTTGCCTAGATTATTATATGAGACCCTGGGCTCAACCTCCACTCTAAAAACATCTACACTGAGATGCATTAATTTACTAAAAAGCCATCTGAGACTCCTGTAAAAGAGAATAAATCATTTACCTAATTCTAGTATTAAAAAAGAAACTTAAATAGTCATTTTGGAGCCATGGCTTGAGATGTATGTAGTTCATGGTTTCATGTATATTTAAGTTGCCTAAGTAAAACTCTCGATGGCCTTCAGTGTGTAAATCCTAAAACTAGGAAGAAATGCACAATTTTACAAATTGAGACCATCTTAGCATTGCTAGTATCGGGAAAACAGGGAAGTCATCAGTATAGATTCAGCTGCAGTACGTGTCTTGGTAAAAAGACCTGAAAGAATGGACTCCAACTGAGGGTATATCTACAGCATCACAACTTAGACACTGTTCTTTGTGGTGTCTCTTACACATCCAATGTGCTGATCTTTCATTGTTTTAACTATACATGTGCAAAATATCAAGACTGTAATCTTAAAATGACTAAATACACGTTTACATTATAGTCGATGCTGCGACCCCTGATATTGACAATGCACTCACTGAATGCTGCCCAAAGCACACATGGCTAGTTAAGTCTATATAGGTTACCATTAGAAACAGAAGCACAAATCCATGCATTTAACACCATAAAGTGGCCTCACAGATGGCTCAGTAAGTGAAGCACTTGCCACACAAGCTTGACTGTCTCAGATCTGGGAACCCATTCAAGGTGGAAGGAAACAACTGAAACCTATACTATAGAGCTATTCTCTGACCTCTACTTGCACACCATGGCACATATGAACAATGCCCCCACCAAACACGCCATACATGTATACAATAATCACAATAAAGAATAAAATTTAAAACACAAATAATCTCATATTGCTCTGCATGCACCACAAAATCAGCCAGACTTACTTCTGCTTAGGTATTACACTAAAGGTCATGAGTTTAACAGTAAATCTTCTATTTTAGAAACCAGTTGTCTTGAAGAATTCAGAGAATGTGTCTTCTGCAAGTCTAAAGTGAGCACTGGCTGCCGAAATTCCCTTCTTTATCAAACACTGGGAGGGAGAGCAGAAAGCTTAGCCATGAGGGTGGAAGAGGGCCAATTTCAAACCTTTACTACCAACAACCCATCCTCCAAACTAGGTTTCAGTATAATAAAGACCATGACAACAACTGGCTTAAGACAATGATTTTGTCCAAAATTTCTTTTCTGTGGTTTTGAGACAGTGGTATCTGAATTCTATGGTTTTGTTCTTTTATTGTTGTTTTATAGAGAAATGATCTTCCTTGGTAGCCCAGGCTGGCCTGGAAGCGATTAGATATCCCATACCAGCCCCAAATTCAAAGACTACTTCCAAGTGCTAGGATCACAGGCATGAGGCTGTGCCTCACTGAACATTCTCTTATGGATGACGTCTGTGCGGAAAAAAGAAGCACCATGTTCAAAAAGAGATAAGTCACTCCATCCCATCCTTCTTCCATCCCCTTCACTTGGAACTTTCTGTACTCCCCTTTGTCATTCTGCTCTCTCTTCCTTTTAGCCACTCAACAGCAGTTTCTAGTGTTTTCTCTTGAGAATATCTTAAAATAACCCTCTGTACTCAAAATGGCCACTGGGGGAAGGCAATTTCCTTCCAGCAGAAGAGAAAACAAAGCAGGTTCAGTATGTGACATATTAATGGCCAGACCCTGTGCTAGCTGCTGGTGATATGGACACAAAAAGAATTGGACTTCATCCTTGAGAACCCTCTGAATTTACTATGGAAGGCAGATAAACCTAGATATCTGACTTGATCCTAAAGCTGTTTTAAAGCCACACTTGGCTTCTGTACCTCTACATACCTTCCAATATCCAGTATCATCTCTAGCAAAGTGCTGGCACAAGCAATGATACACACATAAACACGAGACTCCATCTATTACCATTTATGTCATTCAAAAGCTTTCATTATGCGAGAATATACAGTCTAGGATCACTTTTTCATTTCCACTTACGTTCATAAACTCTAGGAGAAAGCCAGGTGTAGTGACACCCATGGCGTCTTAGTACTCAGGAGGCTGAGGCAAGAAGATGCGTTTGAGGCCAGGCTGGATTACACAGGAAGTCCTTATCAACACACACATACACACACACATACACACCAAAAAAAGAAAAAGGAAAAAAAAAACTCAACCCCAGAAAATCAGATTCTATCAATTTGTTACTCTTATGCATGTATGTGTGGACACACATATGTGGGGTGGTACAGGTGCAGATGCATGTAGAAGCCCTATGTTGATATCAGGTGTTTTCTTGATTATTCTCCACTTTATTTATTGAACCAATTCAGCTAGTCTGGACAGCTAGGCCCCTGGGGATCCTAGGTCTTGATCTCCTGAAAGGGCTACGATTACAGACAGGTCACTAGACTGCCTAGCTTTTATGTGGGTGCTGGGGATCCAGATTCAAGTCCTCATGGCTGTGTGGCAAGTGCTTTGCCTACTGAGCCATCTCCCTAGGCCTTACTAGAGAGCCATCTCCCTAGGCCTAACCTGCCTCTTCTCTAACCCACAGTACTTTTCCCACTGATTGTGGCATGCACTTAGACACAGCTTTGCTTTGGCACTCAACTACTTTGTGGTTTAGTTTGCTCAGCAGAATCTTCTCAGCAGAGATGATGCCTTGCACTTTGCTTCATAGACTCTGGCACCATTATGTACATTGTTAAGCACTATATGTCTCTTCTTTTAATTCCCTGAAAAAAAAATCCCGGAAGGTTTTCTTCTTCTTCTTTTTTTTTATGTACATTTTATGTATGAGGAAAGTGAGGTTTAGTCAGACTGACTGAATTTTTTTTTATTTGTGGAGTGCAACATTGATCTTAACCATAGTATGTACCCATAAGCCTGTGTGCTCTAAAACTAACAGATACTTAGTATTTCTTTATTCTTGATCCTTCCTATCATGTTTTGTTTCCCTGGATGAACGTTTTGCATTTTTAGAATTTTCTAAAACTTGGAAGTATGGGATTTTTGTTTTGATTTCATGTTTTTTTTTGTTTTGTTTTGTTTTTTTGAGACAGGGTTTCTCTATATAGCCCTGGCTTTCCTGGAACTTGCTCTGTAGACCAGGCTTCTCTCAAACTCACAAAGACCTGTGTGCCTCTGGCTCCAGAGTGCTGGGATTAAAGGCATGTGCCACCGTGAGACCTTCCCTTCATACCCTGAAGATGCCTAGCATGGCTGACTGAGAGAGCTTGTATTGTAACTGGATAAGGAGTTTTGCATTTCTAGGCTGTTGCTTCCAATTTAGCCTTTGTCTTCAATGAGTAGGGATTAACACCTTGGATCTTTTACTTTGAGGAAAGGGGCTGGCAGATTCAAGTGGGGAAGAGTCAAATTACAAAAAAAAAAAAAAAAGCAAGATATTGTCAAGGGCCCTGTATCTAATTCATCTCAATATCCTCCACAGAACCTTGCAGATAGCCGTGAGAACTCCAAAGCCAGAAGCTTTTGTCATTCCTGGGGATAGTCAGCTGCATAACACAAAGAGGCCAGTCTTCTGTACAAGCTTTCCAAGCCAAAGGGGCCACCCAGGAGGTCAGAAGAGCCAACAGTCTTCAGAACTGATTTTCAGTTTCCAGCCTTAAGGAATTGCAACTCTAAAAAATCAACAAAATGAGACTTAAAATACTTAAAACTGAACATAAAGACAACTGGGGAAAACAGTCTTACCTCTCCCTATTTTTTCCCCAATTGTAGAACTTTAACATGGGAAATTTTTAATGCAAGAGTACTTCCTCTTTCCAAGTCTACTTGCTATTTGCTTTGAGAACTAGTCTGAAAAAAGTCAAAAATTTTATTCTAACAAGACAACATGCTCTCTGAGGCTCAGCTTGCTTTACAAATGTTTTCTTCACTACCAACTCAGATATTATGGAAATAGCCCATATTCTCTCCACAGAGGTAAACAGAATGCTGATGAACTCTCTACCCCAAACTTCACTGTAGCCAATAATTATATCTTGACTCATCCTCTGGCTCTCAAGCAAGAACTGATTTGGATTCAGTTGATCCTGGCTTGGTATTAACTTTGTGCTAATAAGTTTTAAATGACTCAAAAGCAAGACAGAAGAGAGGGAAATGAACAGAAGGGTTTGAAGGAATGGAGATGATGTCAATTAGAATAATACTATTTTGACTTGTAGCACACCATTATTGATAGGGAAAAAATGCACCTTGGTAAGACATAACAACTTTCCGCAAAAATAAAAAACCAAGTTCTCAAGACATACCCAATTATGACAAACAACTTATTCTGTGCTTATCAATTAATTAAACCTGCCTGGATGTCTGTGATCACCTCAGAGTTACAAAACTCTAAGAAAACTCTCACTAAGTGCAGGGATTCACCTTAACAGTCCTAACTGGTTAGGAAACTGAGAAAGAACTATGTAAGACCTGAAGTTCAAGGCCAGTTTTGACCTTAAAAAATGTTCTCACTAGATATGTGATGGTGGTAACACACCCTTGATATTAGCACTTGGGAGGCAGAGACAGGTGGATCTCTTATGATTTGGAGTCCAGTATGGCATACAGAGTTCCAGGACAGCTGGGGCTACACAGAGAAACTCTGTTTCAAAAAAAGCAAAAACCCAAAACAAATAATTCCCCTTGACTTTCTCCTTGCTGTTAAACAGGGCCATAGCATACTTTGCCTTCTTCAGTAGGAAAAAAAAATCCAAATGTACAAATGTTCCATAGATTTACTATCAGTGAAAAAGTGAACACCCAAGGTCCTTTCAGCATCATCTGAACACTTTAGAGCATGCAGCCACACGTCATTTCCTACATGAGATCACACCAGAGGTCTGTTTACTTCATTGATTTGCTTCTGACAATGGAATAAAGAAAACCAAAAGGTCCCAGTTTGAAAATGAATCTTGAAAAGGAGAACACGGCATCTTGTAGCAAATCTTTTAGTCGTCCCCATATTGGTCACCTTGGATCTTACCCACCTTTTTCCTTTTTGTGAACCCCTCCCATTTCTAGAAGTCTGTACCACTACATGAGATAGTACACTGTAAAAGCTACTTAGAGAAATAAAGGCAAAGTTGACAACTGTAAAAAGCTGGGAACTTTTCTATTTCTTAGAACACAGTGACCTAGTCCATGTAATCCTATCTCTCCTACTATAACTCAAAAAACACACCTGTCTCAGTTTGGCTCTGCATTTCAATACCCTATTGACCTGCACACACCCTGGGCAGATTTATAATCATACCCATGTTGCTTTAGCCTAAATCAAGTACTTCCCTACTAATATGTTTGATTTGTTTCATCTTACAGCTTATAGTTCATCATGGAGAAGTCAAGGCAGAAACTCAAGCAGGACCATGGCGGAACGCTGCTTAGTGGCTTGCTTCCCAAGGAGCTCATTCAGCTTGCTTTCTCATACAACCTACGGCCACTTTCCCAGAGGTGGCACCACCTACGGTGAGTCAATCCCTTCTATATCAATTATTAATAACAAAAATTCTCCACAGGCTTCCTTACAGGCCATTTTGTTAGAAACAGCTCTCAACTGAGGTTCCTTCTACTCAGACAACTCTTGTTTGTGTCGAGATAGCAAAGCTAAACCAACATACAGAGAAAGGGGACTTGAAGTATTATGGGTCAGAACTTATGAAGCGCTTTTTAAACACCTAAAGTATCCACTGCGGGATGATGAAGCCCAATTACTATGTATGCTGAGGTTAACAAAACTTAAAAAGAAAGCTAAGACATTGAAAAATCACCTACCCACTTTCACTTCCTTGTATATACAGAAAGGTAAAAACCCTCCAGGGTGCCTCCTAAGAGATGGAGTCCCAGTACAGAAACCCAGATGCTCATTAGCACAGTTAAATTTGGATGTGTGAGGAGATCCTACACCTCAGTCAAAATTCTGCTGGCCAACCTACTCCAAAAGTGAGGCTCCCTGGTCAGTCATCCCACTTATAAAACAAAATGGTAAATATTTAACTTAGTCACATGTACAAACCGAGCATCAGCCAGGCAGTGAGCTACGAAGTGCTGAAAGATGGACAAGATGCAGATGGGGCTCTTAGTGACCTCATGAACTAGAGAGGCAGACAGCCATGCTTTCCCACAGAGAGCATGACAGGGACTTCAATGGTAGCATATTAACTTTTCCTTGGTGGAGATAAATATGTATTTATTTCAAGTAAGGCACCAATGACAGAACAGAAAACTGATTCCACTGAAGTCAAACTTGGTGAGTCAATGAAAATGAAATCAGTTTGTTACCTACAGTAGGGTGGGCAAAAGAGCACAGTTCCTGGCAATTTTTAACTAGTTATATATCCTGGAGGAAGAAAGCTGGGCCTTGGGAGCCTCTCCTGTACAGCCATAGGAGCCCTCCTTCCACTCAGCGAGGGAACATTAGCTCCTAACAGTCTCATGTAGGAAATCCCAGCTGTTCAGATTTTAATACATCAAGGGACATGTCATGGTCAGAGGGTGGGGTTCCACAACAGATATAGATATACAAAGAGTGGTGTGTGGACTGCCAGTAAGGGAGAGATTTATTCTGCTGGTAAAGGAGAGAAAAGCAGTTAAGTTGATCCCTGGATGATAGGAAATCATCATCCTAGAACAGGCAAGGTGAATACAGGCAGCATGGGAAAAACAGTAAACAGAATGGCATTGAGTACAGAGAGCTAAGAGGGCTGTGTTTGTGAGTCAGCTAATGTCCTGCAAAGGGAAAGATGGATGAGATGAGCTAGAGAGGTCCGTGCATGGAGAGCCACAGTCACCAAGAACATAACCTGGGACTAGTTCCTTATGTAGGAGTGGGGAGCCATCAGAGGAGGGATTTTTGTTGTTGTTGTTGCTTGTTTTTTGGTTGTTTGTTTTCTGTTTGTTTTGCTGCTGCTGTTGTTTTTAGCAAGGGAATGACATGAACAGATGTTTTGATCGTATTTATGCTCTGAAAGCCAGCAAGTCCACAGTAATGGAAATTAATCCATAAAATGACAACATAGCCTGAACATGTATGTGGTCTACTGTCTATTTTTCAGGAGCAATAGACTGAATTATGGGAAACTGCTTATTAGAGTTGCATGCAAAACTCTAGAGGGAAAGCAAGTAGGAACTTTTGTATGAAGAATATTTCTTTTAAAGGACACCAAGAGAGGCTTTCATCTATCTTCCCTGTGACAGACTAAATTAACCCAAACATTTTATTTTGAAAAGATCAACTTCCAATCTGTGACTTAATTTGTTCCCAATACCTCTTCTCTGGCTAATTTGATCCAAATCTGTTAAACTTTTCCTGGGATGAAGGTTGTTCACAGCATTTCTTTCCTTATATTCCTTCAGAAGCTTTCCAGAACCAACAGAACAAGATTCAAACTGCCAAGAAGAGCTCTAAGGCACTTCATGATCTGGCCTCTAACCCCATTCTCTAGCCTATGCCCTCTAACTGGACTGGACAAAGCTCTTAGTAGCTCACAGGATCTCATTTTTGCTAATCCTCATCCCTCTGTTTGGTTCTCTCCTCCACTACACTGAGAAGCCCAATAAAGCCACCTGATGTATCCAGGTATATGTGGCCAGCCTATAATACCAGTGATACTCACTGGATCCAATGATACCTCCTGAAGCATAGAGCAAGTAGTTTACTTCCTTTTCTATCCTAGCCCACCACTTAAAGGTTAAGATGCAGTTAGTGCTCATCAATTTTCTCCCTTTCCCTCCCCACCAAGAGAAAGCTTTGTGATTGTAGGTTCTTGGTCTTGGTCACTGCAGAGTTCTCAATTCCCCCACATTATATCCTGAATGGATGAATGAGCAAACTGCAGACCTACTGACAACATCTTTCTAAGCCTCAGCAGTAGGACTGTCTTCCTTGCAGTCTTTCCAAGATGAGCACTCGCTGAAAGGCACTCATTAGAGAGGGACCCAGGAGCCCTGCCCCACCCATCTGAATAGCATGAACATCATTCATACATTACTCTTAGGATATATTCATAGTACTGTATATGAAGTTCTCAGAGGATAAGGCATATCTACACAAAGAAACCCCGTGCTGGGCAGTTCCAAACGTGGTCTGATTGAGCTAAAACTGAGAGGGAGACTGACTCAAGTAAAAGTCCCTACATAGCAGCTGCAGTGCCTTTCTTCTGCCCGAACAATCAACCAATCAATCAATCAGTCAGGCAGTCTTTCTCTGCGTTTCTCCCTCCTGCTCTATCTCCCCCCTCTTGAGTTCACATTTAGTCTGTGTGCTGAACATGCCCACAGGAAGATTCACTGATTTCCTCCAGCTAAAAGCACTCCAAAGGACAGTCATATTTGTTCAGAAAGCAAAAAAGGCTTTTGCTATAACAAACACTCCCCCATGCCCTTATCTAAGTACTCCCTCTATGCAGTGCCCACCCCACCCCTGGCAAATTCTACCAGTGCTAGAGGCCTCTGCCTATAGCATTGACTGAAAGGCTATCCCAATGACAAAACACTGTCTGTCCTTGAGAATGCTTTCTACCTTCTCTCTTAATTATCCTTTAGCTACAGGACATAATTGTTGTGCTTTCCATGTGACAGTGCATTAGGGTCCTGCTTTTATTATCAGTTGAACTGGAGTCTAAAGGCTGAGAGTGCTCTCATTTAGCTGCTGTCATTTTTAAACTGCAGTTACTGTAGCTACCACTCTAAGCCCAAGATCAGCCTCCTTGCTGTCTTCTCTGCTATGCCCTATCACTAGGGGAAAATCTCAACTTGGTGCTCACAGGCTTCCTCATTGATTCCACTTTTAAGCTTAGTCGGAATCTCAGCCCTGCGAGGAAGCCCACACTTTAATTCCTTCAAAGTCCCCTGCACTCTAGGCACCTGTGCCACCAGCCTACAAAAGAATAGGAAAGACCTGGGGGACCCAGCTATGACAGCACAGTTGCCTAGAGGAATGGGATACTTGAGGTTTTGTGAATGGAGAGAATTCATAGACAATGACGATGTGTATAACATCCTTCGAGAAGGGTCTGGAACTTCCAGCAATTTCAAAAGAATGTAAGACCCAAGAAAGGTTAACTCCTACCATGGTAACATTCCTATAAACAAGATGGATTATTTTATTTGAGAATTTCTGATTTTCCATAATTGTATTCATGGTTGGTTTTTTTTTTTTTTTTTGGTTTTGGTTTTGGTTTTGGTTTTTCGAGACAGGGTTTCAATGTGTAGTCCTGGCTGTCCTGGAACTCACTCTGTAGACCAGGCTGGCCTCAAACTCAGAAATCTGCCTGCCTCTGCCTCCCAAGTGCTGGGATTAAAGGCATGCGCCACCAAGTGATATATGTTCACAGAAAAATTTTTTTGTCTGTATTTTTTTGGTTTGGTTTGGTTTTTTAGACACAGGGTTTCATTGTATAGCTGTGACAACTGTCCTGGAACTCTCTCTGTAGACCAGGTGGGCCTCAAACTCACAAGAGATCTACCTGCCTCTGCCTCCTGAGTGCTGGGATTAAAGGCATGGCCCACCACTGCCCGGCTCACTGAAGAGTTTTTAATCCAAAACTAGAACTTAGAAAATAGAAGTCACCTACTTAGAAACTCTCTGCCTCTGTGGGCACACTGCTGACAGTGTGTTGTTTCTCCATCTCATTTCTATTGGATTTTAGGTTGGACTCCGATTGCATGTGAAGTTGCTTTCGGGTAGCCACAATGTTTCAAATGCAGAGAAATATTAGCATAAAAGGAATTTGGGATGAGTGTTCAAAAAATCCCTTTAATTTCCAAGATACATCCATGAACACACTCACTATGTGAACACCATATGTTGGAAAGGAAAGGGTATAAATTTAAAACTTCAAGGCATTATGGTGGGCATGGTAGTGCTCCCCTGTGGTCTCAGCAGTTGGAAGGTGAAACCAGGAGCATGGCAAGTTCAAGGGGTGTCAGGAACATAAAAGACTAAAACTTTCTAGGATTTCTGTAGCCTATGTGAATCCCCAGTCTACTAAATAGAATATTTTCATTTAAAATGTCTGGACTTGCATCAACTAGGGGAAAAAACAGAGACAGATGGCAGCAATAATCCAATTACAGACTTGGAGAGAAGCAATTACACAAAGTCAGTTTTTTTAAAAAAAGTAAAACATTTATTTATTATTTATTGATTGATTTTATTGAGAGAGAAAGAGTCCATCCCTTGTGATGTTCAGATATTTGTTCTCTCCTTTGACCATCTGGATCCCAGGGAATCAAATTCAGATCATCAGGCTTGGTGACAAGTATCGTCACCTGCTGAGGCATCTCATCCACCCAGTGTTCCTATATTTAGATACTCGTTATTTGTGTATGTGTGTGCCACATGTGTGAAGATCAGAGGACACCTTGTACAAGCCAATTCTCTCTACATTCTGGGTCCCAGGGATCAAACTCAGGTCATTGAGGTTGGCAGCCAGCAACTTTCCTTGCCATGCCATCTCAATGGTCCATAGAAGTCAATTTTTTAAAAAAAATAATATACTTCCCTTTACTCCAGAAATGCACTCATGATAAAACATATATCATATTGTTCATATCATATCAACCCCCTTTTCCATCAATAATATTTAGGAGTGAGTGTATGACCTCCTATGTGGGCGGCTTTTGGGGAGATCTATTTGGTGGAGTCATTTCACCAACATATTTCACAATCAATATAATTCTTGCAAAACAGGATTATTGGTTTTCTTGGATCAAGTGAGAAGTTTATTGCCATTTATGTCTATATTGAGATTTTCTCTCTTTTCTTCCCCTCCCATCACCTGCCTCTCCAGTTTGTAGTCCTGGGGATGAAATGCAGGATCATGTGCTTATTGGGCAAGTTGGTCACTACAGCCACAATCCAATAATACCCTATTTCAAGTGGACTGGCAAAGACAGTTCTTTCCAAAAGTCAGGCAGTGTAGGAGCCACAGGCCCCAGCCAGTTCAGGGACTTACCTTGCCTTCTGGTGAATTCCAAGATCTGACCATGAGCACTTTCAAACAGGCAATCAATCAGTCTCCTTTTAAGGAGATTTCTAAAGCTCCAGCAACAATTTTCCCTGGATCAGAGACCCATTGTCAGACTACCCACTGGAAGGCCCAGAAACACATGAGAGGATGGCAGAAACACTCAGAGCTGAAAGGATTAGTAAGAGTCCTCAACAATGTGAGCCTCAGCTGCAGTGCCATGTGTATGTGTGTATTCTGACAATAGTCAAAGACTTCCCGACCCCGTTATATAGTGTTCATGCTGTTCTAGCTGGGAGCCAGCCTTGCTGATCCCAGGTTCTCTGCTCTCCTCTGCAGCTGCTCCCATGGTATGGCTGGAGCCCAAGAACCACTGCTGCTGAGGACAAATTTAGTGACAGAATGCCTGCTGTGGAGCTGTGTTTGCCCCAGCTCTGAGGCCTTTTCTATTTTTCTTGTAATAGTGGATGAAGACTGGGAAGGTTCACTAAGTAGATGTCAGCATACCACTTGCACAGGAAGTGGTAGAAAATGACTGTTAACCAACAAAAGCAAATGGTTAAATAAATATGGAGAAATTAAAACATCAGCTTTACTTAGAATGGTGAATGTGCTGATTTTTTTTTCCTTTCAGTGTCTGGATTTCCCTAAGAGACTTCTAATACTATGTTTTTCTGGCATAGTCCAAAGACACGGACTAAATTTGAGGAAAGGTTATTACTGTGGGGAGACTCTACATACTATTTATCTGCCACTTTCACTCTTTTAAGAGTACATTTCAGTGGCAGTAAATAAAGTCCCATTGCCATGTGCAATGATGCACATCTCCAAAACCATCACTCAGGAATATGAGGCAGGGGATTTAAGAGGTTGAAGTCACCCTGGGCTACATAGTGACACCTTATCTCAAAAAACAAATTATGAAAATTGAGTACAGTCTTTGTTCTGCAGTCAGCACTACTAATTTCCAAACAGAAACACCATACTCATTAAACATCATCTCTCTGCTCTCTGTTCCTTGTAACCTCTGGTGATCTCTATTTTCTATTGCTATGTACTTGCCTTGTCAACATATCTCATATAATTGGAATTGTACAAAATTGGTCTGTTTCTGTCTGGTTTTGTATCATTCTGTCATGTATGTTAGAATTTCACTTTGTAAAACTGAGTAGTGTCTCTCTCTCTCCTCTTTCTCGCTCTCTCTCTCCATCCATCCATCCATCCATCCATACATACATACATACATACACATCCATCCATCCATCCATCCATCCATCCATCCATCCATCCATACATGCATGCATTTTGGTTTTGTTTCACCTGCCCATGGGCATCTGGGATGTTTCTAACTTTTAGTGACTGTGAGTGACTCAGCTCTGAACCTTAATGTACAGATATCTTTTGGAGTCCCTGTTTTAGTTCTTTGGTAAGAAGTTCCTAATTCTATCTAGAGGCAATTCAATATTTAAATTTCTGAGGACCACTAAGTTATTTTCCACAGAAGTTACACCATTTTTAAATTCTCACCAGTACTAGACAAGCTTCCAGTTGCACTGTATCTTAATGCTTGCTATTTTTCAGGATGGGGGTGGGGGTGGCACCAACCACCCAAATATGTGTGACTGCAATTTTGCTTCATATGCCATAATTTATGAGCATATTTTCATGGGCTTGCTGGCCATTTGTTTAATATTCCTAAGAGAAATATCTATTAAACTCCCTTGGTTATTTAAAAACAAGGTTTTTTCACCGTTGTTGAGTTAGGGGAGTTCTTCGCATATTCTGCATATTAATCCTTCTTCATACATACATTCTACAAATACTTCCAACCATTTTGTGGCTTGCCTTTTCACTCTCTGGCTAGAGATCTCTAATGCGAACAACCAAAATGCTGAGTTTTGTTTTATTTTGAAACAACGTTTTGCTAGGTAGCCCAGGCTAGTTAGTCCAAATTATCTTTACACAGAGAGTAATCCTAATGTTTCCACCTCCTAAGTGCTATGATTACAGGTTTGTGGCACTAAACCCCAGTCTCTTTTCATTTTAGAAAATGGGATCTTTATAATTTTTACACAATAAACTGAGTTCACATCTCTAGAACTTCAACATCCTTAGTCGATTAGGTGAGAAACACACTTCAGGTTTTGAAAATCACTATCTTAAAAAAATATTAATGTGTGTGTATGGGCACCTGTATGCACAGGATTGTCATATGGGTGCTGGGTTGTGAAATAATCAAGTCTTCATGATCACACAAGTATGGAGTCATATTTCCAGCCCCCATAAACATGAGGATTCAGTACATAAGTGAAATCCAGAGAATCAGACACAGGGGATTCCTGGGACAAGCTGGCTAGCTGTACTAGCTGGAATTGGCCAACTCTGGATTGATTAAGAGACCCTGCCTCAATAAACACAGCTAAGCATGATCAGGGAAGATACTTGACATCAACCTTATGTGCATATATTCATACACCTGCAAATACATGTGGTCACACATATTTAAACATGCACACACACACGCACACACACACACACACACACACACTGCTTGAGCAAACACACACAAAACAGTACTGTCAATTACAGATGAGTAACCTACCAAACTGGCTTTCTTTTTGTTTATTTCGTTGATTGGGTTTGGGTTTTGGTTGGGGGGGTTGTTTGTTTTGTTTTGTTTGAGACAGGGTCTCCGTATGTAGCTCTGGCTGTTCTAGAACTCACTGGCCTCAGACTCACACAGATATCTGCCTTTGCCTCCTGAGTGCTGGGATTAAAAATGTGTATCACTATGCCTGCACCACACCTGGCTCCAAGCTAGTTTTCAAAAGTAGAGAAACATCTGGGAAATGTTTCCCCTTATCCACTTTTTGTTTTGACACAGGGTCCCACTGTACAGCTCAAACCGCCTGGGAACTCATAATCGTCCTCTTGAGCCTCCCTAGTACTGGGATTGCAAGAGTGTGTCATCTCTCTTTGAAGTAACACAAACTGCTAGGGAAAATCCTGAACATTTTTTTAGCATGTTAGCATGAGCTTCACCCTCAAAACCATTTCATTATGGGTAGGAGTAAAGACAAGGTGGGAAAGAAGGAAAGAAAAGCATTTCTGTGCTATGACTCTGAAGTCTATGGAACGCTCGGTTAGCACCAAGCTAAGCTGAGATGCATTAGCAACAACCCCATGTGGTGGAGAATGCTACAACTCATATTTTACCATTGAGAAAACCAAAGAAGAGTGTTAGCATTCTGTGTAAACTCCACCCCCACAGTTACTTGGCAACAGCCAGGTAGGCCTGGCCCACTATAAAAGGGGCTGCTTGCCCCCTCCTCTCTCTCTCTTACTCTCTTGCTTTTGATCTCTTGATCCCTCTGTCCCCTTGCCTCTTCCCCCTTCCCTTCCCCCCTCTCCATGTGCTCATGGCTGGCCTCTACTTCTCTATGCTTCCTCTACTTTCTCTCTCTCTCTCTCTCTCTCTCTCTCTCTCTCTCTCTCTCTCCCCTCCCCCTTCCCCTCCCCCTCTCTCTGCCTCTACTACCCTCTTAACTCGCCTTCCCATATCCTAAATAAACTCTATTCTATACTATACTGGTGTGTGGCTGGTCCCTCAGGTGGAAGAGATGCCTCTGCATGGGCCCGCTGAGACAAAACCTTCCCCCATACCTCATCACACACCTCCACAGAACGTACTCTCTTTCTCTTTCTCTTTTTATAAACACATCAAAGAGAGCTTAGGCAGCTTGCCCAAGTGATTGGTGGAGTTGGTAGAGCAAGTGGAGTTCTATGATGCCCCATCACACTGTTCTGTGGTCTGTCTGCCTCAGTTACATCTAAGTGGGAACTGTACCTACTAGGAAATACTACTCCCCCAAGTAGATTACCAAACAATTGACCTCTAATTCATCCAAAAGAAACCTGACCATATTAGAATATACCTAGAAGATGGGCAGGGCTCATCTTGAAGAGAAAGACTCATCTGCTGAGTTTGGACCGATAAGAGTGCCATGTAATATGACTGACACTGTTTTTAGAGAGCTGATGGAGGCTGACAGCCAACAGCCAGCAAATGGGACTAGTTCCTACAGCTAACCACAAAGAACTGGATTATAACAACCTGAACTAGCTTGGAAAATGTGTCTGGGCCTCCAGATGAGGACCCAGTGCTGCCAAGACCTGTGGACTCAGAGAAGCGCCTCTTACTGAGCCCTGCCCATGGTACTGCCCCCAGAGAAACAGAAAGTAGTATATGTACATTGTTTTAAGCTTCTCAGTTTGTGATAATGTGCCATGCAGTAATAGAAACGTAATATGTTAGGGATTCAAAGCCAGGGTTGCTTAACTGTGGAGTCGCACTCTTAACCACTACAAGAATTTTTGTAGCACTTTTACAAATTCCTAAACATTTCAAAGCTTCAAAACCAGTGGAGAAAACGTATAAAACTCAATGACAGAACACTTGCCTAGCATCTGTGAGGCCCTGGATTCCACCCTCAGCTGCAGGGGCAGGGGAATACAGGTAGAAATACAGAGAGAAGGAATGAGAAAAATCCACAAATCTATGGAACACTAATGTTTATCATCTTTTCCTTTTCTGAAGATGTTTTCCAAGTTCAAGAATTTGGAGGCCCATATCCTGGCACACAAGTACACTTGTTGCTGCTGTCTTTGAGATCTCTTGAGAGAATACACATTCAGTAGAAAGGTGTCCAGATATAATGTGAGACAGGTATGTCATGAAATCTGAGCAAGCCAGAAAACATAAACTTATATTTACCAAAAACACCTTATTAGAGCGGACTTGGCTTTTGCTAGAGCTCCAGGCTATGCTACTGGCAAATACTTTCCTTCTGACTATTGCATGAGCTACAAAATCTGTCTGTTGCTTGAAACCAGATGACAACACAGTACTTCTTTTCACAGGGCTCAACTAAAAACTGACTAAATGTGAGAAGCCTGTGGATTCCCTACAGGAGTTAAGTATGGTAAAGGTAGAATTGCAAAACCCTAACACTGTGATGGCTTCCTGGAGAGCCTCCATCTGCAAGTCAGACGTCCCTTTCCTCTTCACACCAAACTACACACAGAGGCAACTGAGATAAGAACAATGTGGAGTGTTTGCAAAAGATGACCTCATTCAGAATATTATTACTACTGCTCAAGTTGTATAAATAAAGAAACAGAGACGCTAAAGTTAACTTTCTCATATTCTATAGATAGAAAGTAGTTTTCCAAGCCAGACTCCAGACAAACCATTCTCACTCACTTCTGGATTACACATTCTGCTCCTACTCTGCCACTGAGGTATTCTGCCCTCCTTCACAGCACCTAGCAAGAAGCCTTCCCACAGGAATGCACACTGATAAAGAACAAGGCCAGAGCCTAAGGGAGTAGGGATCACTCAAGATCATTCATCATTATGAACACATCGGAACTCTTGAAGAGTAGAGAAGGCAACATGGGATAAAGGGAACAGGACCTATTTTTGTGCTTGTCATTCTAAAAGTACATGAATAGGATCTCACCACTGAGAACCCCAAATAAATGTTAACTAAACACAAATGAGAAGGACTGACTAACTCTGGCTCTAAGATCATTTAAAAGAAAGAAAACTAACCCAGTTTCCAGAGTTGATTTCTTCCTTTTGGAAAAGTTTCTGCTACACATCTGGAAATGATTTTCTAACACACTAATTCCAATGAGTCATCTACAATATTAAGCAACGATTCCATAGGGTGAACCCTTATCGTATTTTTCCATTAAGTGTCATTCAGTGAGGTCAAGGAAAGACAATCTGACCAAGGCTTAGAGAAGCTTACCTTCCACAGTCCTATCCTCGCCTGTCAACAACATGTGTTTAAGAGGTACATAAGTGCAATATTTCTCCAGGCACTAATGCAAGATACACTGATACTTTTACTTCCTTTTCACTGGACACACACAAAAGTTGGATCAAAAGACTACTTGAGAGGAAAACAACCATGAGCAAAGCTAGCAGAATATCACTATGGGGAAATGGAAAGACAGGACACTCCAAAATGCATGAGGTCCAGGATAGGTTGAGCTTCCTAAACAAAAGACGAAAGCAGGGCACAGTACACAGTCTCACTGGTGCTCAAACCCATAAGGCTGCCAGGAAGAATTCCCTAAAAGAATAACCTGCAAATGGCTGCCAGTACACTCCTAACTCTTTTAGCCACACATTAATATAGTGGCTCCAACTACTTATACTTTTTATCCATATCATATAAGCTTCCTAATATTTAAAACCTCCAGTACTTATATTTAGAAGCAAAATGTAAATCCTTTTCTCAGTGTCTTCTAGTTCTTGGATTTCTTTCAGGTTTCAATGAAGGAATAAATCATGTGCTCACAGAACTGGCAGGCAGTTTAGAGCCAGGTATGGTGGTACATAACTTATAATCTCACCACTTGGGAGGTTGAAGGCAGGAGGATACGGAGTACAATGTCAACCTGGTAGAGAGGGGAGATGAGAGGGAGCTTAGAAGAGTGGAGGGAGGAGAAACTGTAGCAGGGATACACTGAATGAGAAAAGAACCTATTTTCAATGAAAGAAATAAAAGAACCTGTCTCAAAAGACAAAGGAGGAGGGGCTGCATTACTTAATTCTCATAAAGAAATGGCAATGACAATTGATTATACTTCCTTAACAGCAAATCTCATTTTAGTAGACCCTAGAAACACAGCTTCCCTAAAGCAGCATAATCCCTAACTACACTCTAAACATTTGTCCTTATACCAATAGATAAGTGTATCCTCACTCTTCATCAAGGAACCATTGTGTTGCAACAGGCAGAAATAACTACAAAACCTACAGCCAATCAAAATGCAGAATTGTGCAGTATTGTACAACTGATAGCACCCACAAAACAATCCCTACACCTAAAGCTCAAGGGACATTTTGGGAGAGGGTTTGGAAAAAGTGTAAGAGCTGAAGGACTGGGTAGTTTGCTGTAAGATCACGACTCCTAAGAATGTCAGAAGCTACACCCATAGAGTTTCAGCAACACGACTACCTAAACATCAGCTAAACAAGTGCTACAACAATAGACATGCTAAAATGGACAGAGAAATGCCAACAAGGCGTCAACCCTACACAAAGAACCACAGACAACTAACGAATTCTGAGAGTGGGAGCAAGAGCCTTCTCCAGGGAAGAGCATGTCAGTCAGTTACTTAATATCAATAAAATGAATATCATACATACCTGTGTGTCTGTGTATACACATACATATACAACAACAATTAATGAAAAAAGAGGCAACGGATGTGAAAGAGAGCAAGAGGGGTTATAGGAAGGTCTAGATGGAGGAGAAAGAGTAGGGTAATGGAGTGACTATATTACAATCTTAAAAATAAAACAAGACCACTCCTTATAATTCTCAAGAACTGAAAAGCAAATGGATGGGAGCCAGACACACTGGCACACGCCTTTATCCCAGCATTCAGGAGGGAGATACAGGAGGATGTCTGTGAGTTAGAAGCTAGTATGGTCTATATAGTGAATTCCCTTCCTGGCATTGTTATGTAGTGAAACCCTCAGAAACAACACAACAGGAATGGAAAGGTAGATTGTTTAAGTGGGAGCTTTGAGTGGAAGGGCTCATCTCTGGCATTTAGGACACTAGGATCACGGCACTTGTCTCCATAAGGAGCATCTCCTTTCCTTCTAAACTTGTGTGCCATTTTCCTTACTACTGTGCACATCTTTGAATGCCATTTCTTTCTTCTTGTCTTTGTTTAGCTTCTTTTCACTGCACTGCCCATCCCAGTCATTTCTTTTCAAGCACTACATTCATCATAAGATGGTCATATAAAAATATTTTCCAGAGAAAATAAAAATACAGAAAAACCATTCTGTAGTACAAATACAGGTTTGTACTCATAGAATGTTGAATGTTTAATATGAAGAGTAATCCCTAATAAACATTGTAGATTTTGGTTGTCACATAAGTGTGATTTTGTTTCTTGTTCTTTTTGGAGAGAACATTCATTTGCAGTACAGCATGGCCTTGAACTAGTTTTTTTTTTTTTTTTTTTTTTTTGGAGACAAAGTTGATTTGCAGTACAGCATGGCCTTGAACTAGTTATCTTTCTGCTAAAGTCTCCCAAATGCTGGGATTATACCTAGCCATTTTAAAAATGAAAATCTTTTAAAATTACATCACATCCCTTTCCCCTTTCCTCCTTTCAACCTCTCTTCTCCCTCCACTCCCTCTAAAATTGATGGCTTCTTTTATTACACACACTTCTTTTATTACGCACACACATATATATGCATAAATATATAAATATGATATTCTGAGTCCATTTAGCATTGCTTGTGTTTTGTGACTTCAGAGCTGACCACTTTGTATTGGATAACCAATTGGGGGATTCATCCCTGGGAGAAGCTAATTCTCCCTCTCTCAGCAGTCATTAGTCACCTGTAGTTCTTTGTCTACAGGTAGATATATGAATAAGTTTTGGAATACAGTTAAAAATTATGGTAGTCTAGTAAAGTGGCTATAGAAGGTTCCTCTAATATCCATGACATCACTAGGGTTCTAGTACCAGGTATGATTTCCCTCCTATTGTGTGTGCGTTACATGCAATTAGACAGCTGTTGTTTTAACACCGAGATACGAGTGCCACTATGACACCTTTAGGGATATCTTGTTATGCTGACCATTATAGTTTGAAGTCATCACTGTTGGATAGGATTATTGACTGCCTCCCTCCCTTGGTAGCTTACATAGCACTTTACGGGTAAACTAGACTTCAGGAAGGAGGCCTTCAGATTAGATCCAGCTGAAATCTTTCAAGGTCACTGAAGTCCTGGGTCTGCATTGTGTGCTGTCTTAGACAATAGGGTCTTGATCTCAACCTCTGAGAGACAACCAAGGGCAATGAGAGTTTACATTGTTTTGGGGGGTCACTGGACTACCCTTACCAACTACTTGTACACATTCTGCTTGGTGTAACAGTTTCCTCTGAGACTGAAACATTCCATCCTGCAGGGAAACTCTTTAAGCAGGAAGGTAAGTCACTCAAAAACAGCTTCAGGAAGTCCCTGAAACGAACCAGGTTCAACATACCCGTCTCTGCCAGGATAAGCAATACAAGCTGAAAGTCCCTCTCAGATGAGTTGTGAAGAAGATTCTCATACAAGCCAAGGGGCAAAGAAGACTCTGAGAACAGACCAGATGCCTGGAAAAAGCAGAAAGCAGCAAAGCTGCCTGGAATCTGTTTAGAGCAACTGAGTCACTTGGTAAGGAACTCTCCAAACTGTTGAGCTGCCCCCAGGTTGTGCACTGTGTTCCAGGTTCCCAGCTTTTGTGAGATGCCACCTACATTCATGTAGGCTTTGATGATAATATGTGTGTGTGTGTGTGTGTGTGTGTGTGCGCGCGCACATCATTTCTGCTTCTGTAAGTAACCTCTCACCCATATTCCTGTCAGCAACACCAATAAAGCTCATTGGTTCTCCAAGTTGGACTTTGGTGATATCCGTACTTTGGTCTGTCATGGGCTCCTTATCTGGGGTGAGTAGACATGTCTATTGCATCTCTTCTCAGAAAGAAGTTTGACACACAACACTGGTACTGAGACTGTTGGGAGCATAGTGAGCCCAAGTGGTAAAACTTCGTGTGTGTGTGTGTGTGTGTGTGTGTGTGTGTATGTGGTAAAACTTTGTGTGTGTGTGTGTATGCGTGTGTGTGTGTGGTGCCTGTATGTGTACTCATTAATTTCTGTGGGTGCACTCAATTGTGTATGCATGTGTATAGACTAAAGTTTGCCTTTGGCTGTCTTCTATCCATTTCCACCTTGATTTTGAAACAAGCCTCTCACTGAGCCTAGTACAGGAACTAAAGATCTGCTTGCCTCTACCCCCTCAAACTGAGGTTACAAGTCTGTGCAGAAACATGCCTGGCTTTCACGTAGTGTGGAGAATCTGAACTCAGAACCCCATGCTTGCACAGCAGTCCTTTAGCCACTGAGTCAACTCTCTAGTCTGTTATAGACGTCTCCTCTTTATTTTTAAGACAAGCTCTCTCACTGTGTAGCCCAGGTTGCCTTCCAATTCACTAGTCTCATACCTCAACCTACCAAGTGTGGGATTACAGCAGGCCGGTGTCACCACACCTCACTACCCAATGGAGGTTTTGTAGTTCTTGTTGTAAATCACCACTTTGGTGCAGGGTGCAAATGAAGGGAGGCTGTGTTGTGAATGAGAAGTGAACTCCATGCTTGCTGTTCTGTTTTGCCTCAGACTTTACACTTACTCTAAAAACAGTTCCTAAAATATACATAAAATATATTTATCTCTCTGAAAAAAAAAACTGTAATGATTTTGTGCCATATTTCCTGCTGTCAGAGGGCACAGCAGAGAATTAGTTTCTCCTGTTGCTGGCAGTTTGGAAGGATGCTTTCCTAGTCTGTTGCTGACTCATTTGGTATAATTATAGGCAAGCAAATGTGGATTGAGCACTTTGAAGGTTTTGGATGAAAGCTACTAGGTAAAAGCCAAGCAATTTTATTGTTAATGTAAGGGATTATGAATCCTGAATTATAACTTCTACTCTTCACTGTGTGACCTGGGTGGCAATGTGTCCATAAAATGGGTTTGTGAACAGCCCAGAGTCATAGTACATAGATAACTCTTCCAGCTTTGGTACAGCTGTGTTTGCACAATGGAGTATGTAGTGAAGTTAAATTTGAGGGAAATCATATCATTTAAGCATACACTAAGTCTGTTTTGTTTGTTTGTTTGTTTGTTTTAAATAGACTCTATTGACATTCTTTGCAAAGTAAATAATTCCTTCAGGGTGCAAATGACCATACCATATTATATATCTTTTGTAAGGTAGGATTTTGCAAAATCATATGTAATTCCTAACACGGGGGCACTCCTATGTGGAAAGATCAAAAAAAATGTTTTTAAATGAAAGAACCAAGACACAAGCCTATTCAAAAAATCAGGAAAATCACTGCCATAAGTCCTTGTAATCATAATGCGTATAAACTACTAACTAATTTTACTTGAATTTGGTGGCTTACAGATATAAGCACCTCGGAGGAAGAGACAGGAAGATTTCAATCTATATTAAGAGTGCCTGGCCAACCTGTATTACAAGGTAAAATCCTGTCTCTCTCTGAAAAAACACAAAACAACAACAAACCCACATTATAAAGCTAGATATGCTGACACAACCTGTAATCTTTGCAAATGTAAGGCTGAGACTGGAGGGTCACAAGTCCAAGGCCAGCCTGAACTACATAGTGAGACCTTGTCAAGAAAGGCAGACTCTAGAGCATTAGTTCTCAACCTGTGGTTCAAGACCCTTGTGAAGGTTGACCAACTCTTTCACAGGTGTCCCCTAAGACAATCAGAAAACACAGATATTTACATTACAATTCATAACAGTAGCAAAATTATAGTTATGAAGTATTCATGAAAATAATGTTATAGTTGGGGATCACCACAACATGAAGAACTGTATTAAAGGGTCACAGCACTAGGAAGGTTGAAAACCACTGCTTTTAAGACACAGAACGGGAGGAAGGAGGCAAAGTAAGTAAAGCATATTATGATGAAAGCTTGACATAATTGAGCAAACTGGAATGAAAGGAAATAGGAATCAAAGTCTGTAACTTCCAGACGACAAAAAATTGTCTTCACTGAACAGACAACTTGAGATGTACAAATCACTGGGCAAGGATCTGAAGGTCTGTAGAAGACATTGTCTTACTAATAATACTTGAAGCTGGGTATGATATCACAAGCCTTTAATCCCAGCACTCAAGAAATAAAGGCAGATGAATCTCTGTGAGTTTGAGGCCAGCTAGTCTACATATTATGTTCCATATATTATAGTCTATATATTATGTAGACAGAGTTACATAATAGAGGGATCCTATCTAATAATAATAATAATAATGATAATAATAATAATAATAATACATGAGACTGGAAATGGCTCAGTGGTTTAGAGAACTTACTGGTCTTCTAGAGGCCCTGAGTTCAGTTTCCTGGCACCCATATCAGGTAACTTACAACAGCCTGTAATGTAGGCTCCAAGGGATCCAACACCCTCTTACAGCCTCCATGCACGCTTTCATGCATGCACATATATGACAGACATTCACACACATATACACACACTATACACAAACACACACACATTTATGTGCAACTAAATAAATAAATAAATAGTAAATTGGAGATGGTAGAGTATGCCTATAATTCCAGCATGAGGGAGCCTGGGACAGGAGACCTGCCATGAGTTCTAAGCCAGATAGGATTACATAGCCAGTACTAGGTTATGTAGAGCTACATGGCAAAACCTTGTCTAAAAATATTAAACATATGGTAAATTACAGGTAGTGCTGTATAAGTGCCTGTCATCTAAATATACCCACCCCAAAAGTACAGTTCTTGTCTTGAAACCTACTTTTCTGCTTTTAAAATTTTTGTGATCGATGTAAAAATAAATAAAAGTTTTAAAAACAGAAAGCATGACAGGAGTGTTGGTGCATGCCTGTTATCCTAGCCCTCAGAAGGTAGAGCCTGGAGGATCACCATAAAGTCAAGATCTGTCTGGTCTACATAGTAAGTAGTAAGAGTTAGAGACTACCTAGTAAAACTCTGTCTCGAAATACAACAAGCCCCTACCCCCATCCTAGCATGGTTCCACATACATATAATCCCAGCACCTAAGAGGGAGAGGCAGATGAATCTCCATGGGTTCTGGCTCAGCCTGGTCTGTATAATGAGTTCTACACCAGGCAGGGATATACAGTGAGATTTATCTCAAACAAAGGCAAAACCCAGAAAACATAAATCAAGAATAAGACTGATCCACTATTCCACCATCCAGAGTATAGACTCTTAATATCCACAAGCATATATCCATTATAAACACACAAATGTCCCACTGACACTTTCTTTGAGAATATCAATAATACCAATGACTATATTAATTCAGTACTTCCTCTGTGCTAGGCATTGTTGTAAGAATTTTTACAGTTTTAATTAAGCTTCACAACATTCCCGATGTAGTCTACACCAGCATTATATCCATATTGCAGATGAGGAGATGAAGGCAGGGAGTAATTAAATAGCTAAATTCACACCTATCAGATGTGTACTAGTCTACAGAGATAGGATTATACTTTATATGCAGTTTCATAAATGAAACTTTTCCTTAATGTGAATCATATAGTAAGAAGTCATGTCAATAACTGCATGGTTTTCTGGTGCACGGGTGTTGATTTGCCCAGCCCCTTACTTTAAAATATTTATTATCATTTTTGAGCATGTGTGTATGCAGGGACCAGAGGCATTGGATTTCCCAGGAGCTAGAGTTTGAGATGGTTTTAAGTCTCTCTACATGGGTCCTTGGTAAGTATAGCATTCACTCTTAACCACTGAGCCATCTTTCAAGTCCTTACCCCTTATTTTTGAACACTTAAATGTGTGTTTCTTTTGGTCTTATGAACAGTTCTGCTAAGTCATAAAGACAATGTTATTCTTTCCCTTTTACAAATGACTGCATGGAAGTCCCTGATGTTAATACAAACTAAATGTGCTAAGTTGGGTCCTCTGGCACATGGACTACTTACTGTACATTAGCTTTTGCCACTCTCCTATGGTCCCTTAAGGCATCAATATTCTAATGGAAGAAAAAAAGTTATCAACAGTTTACACTGATGAGACAGAATGAAATCAATACACACTAAAACCTAATACTAGTAGGGTGATCTGAAGAATGGCCTCTGAATCACATACCCCTGTCTAAAGCCTAGAACATTCTAATGTGACTTTATGGCAAAAAGGCACAAGGAGGTGTGGTTGAGTTAAAGATTTTGAAATGAGGAGATCACTGTGGTTTATAAGGCCAGGCCCTAAATGCTATTTTTAAGTGTCCTTTAATATAAGAAAGAAGCAGAGGGAATTTGTCTTGGTTCAAAAGATAATGTGTAGCGGGCCCTCAGAGGCAAAGACCAGAGTCATCCAGCCTTGGACTCAGGAAGCTGGGAGCTACCAAAGCCGGAAGAAGAAGGGAAAGCAACAGATACTTTCCTGAAGTCTTCTGAGAGAATGTGGCCCTATCATTCTGATTTTTGGACCTCTGACCTCCAAAACCTCTCATTTATGAGAGAATAAATGTATTGTTTCATGCCACTTAATCTATAGCATGTTGTGGAAGCATGCTACATACCTTCAGAGAGAAAAAAAAAAACAAAAGAAAATGAAACAACTTGTTATTCAGTGAGGTGTTAGTGCTAAAGATGGCCATTTGGTGTGAGCCCTGCAGGACAAACAGGTCTCCCTTTGATAGGATGGAGAGGCAGATTAAGAGCAAGGTTTGGAAAGGCTGGAAGGGGAGAACAGATAGTGTCTTTCTTGGAAGCAGTGATATCTCAGAGAGGCTGGGGTTCAGTCTGTAGGTGAGGCTGTGGTGGGGGAAGATGGGACAAAGGTAAGCCTACATACTTGACTGGGAGACTTGAAGAAATTCTGAGTGTTTATAGTCACATGAAACCAATGCAAATGAAGTGGGCATTTTTTTGGTCTTGGGGATTTTATTTCCCCCACACACACCTTCATGAGAAGCAGCAGAATGATGAACTACTTTCTATGCATTTCAAGAAGATTGCCTTTTGGCGAATTGTCAAGATAGTCACCTCTCATTTGTTACAGCCCTCAGGGATATGCAAGCAAAACCCTGCCCAGGTTATTTCTCCAGGGAAGAAGACAGACACATGAGGGTGAGGTTCATCTACTCAGCCCCACCTAGTAACATCTGGGAGGATGCTCTCCTGTCCCAGGAGACCCACTCCAGTTGCTCTGAAATGGAGCTGGCCTCTGCCAAACAATGACTCCAACAAAGTGAAATCCTCAATTAAGCTGAGCTGTGAGAGATGTATTTGTTTCGTAGGCAAAAGGTTGGACTGGAGAAAGTCCTAAAAAGCCAAAGGCTATGATTTCCCAACGAAGCCCAGCAGCAAAGAAAAAGAAAGTGATGTAAACCCGGATGTTCAATTGTAATGATTGATTTCATCACGGCTAAAAACCTCCTCTTCTTTCACATGGAGCTAAATTCAAAACCAGGACATTTTAGGGAATGGCTTTTCCAGATGTGCGGTCCCATGACATTCCCTTGGCACTCCAATTACTAGATTTCCAGAAAAGGCACCTAGCCATCACTAACTCAAGCCTTTGGAATTTTCCACCCTTGGCTTTAAAAAAGGTTAAAAAAAATAAACAAAGTAATGTCTCTGCCCCATGGTGAGCACTTTGTAGTCAAATAGAGGAAAGGAACAGAACTGAGTGGGAGAAACAGGAACAGCAGAGAGAAGTGGGAGCTGTATGTGATGGTGCCTACCTGTTATTCTAGCACTAGGGAAGGAGAGAAGATGAAGGAGAGAGAGAAATGAAAGAAGGAAGAGAGGAAATAAAGTAGACATGTATCCACACTGGGATGATGTTAGCATGGTGGAAAGTGACATAGGGAAGCCATGAAGTAGAGCCCAGAAGATCTAGAGCCATTGATTTGCCTAAAAGGTGCAGGGATGTGAATACCAGGAACATCAATCATGGGGAGTATAAATGTGGAGAAAGGGCTGGGAGTGTAGCTCAGTGATAGGAGGAGCTGTGAGGAGAGATCAGTTAGTGTTGAGTAGAAGTTAGAAAAGAGAATAAAGTGCTTAGAAAAGAAAGGAAATAGTAAGAGGAACCCAGACCTGGTTGGGGCTGCTCTTGCAGGGGTACAGTGGTTGAGAGGCACAGTCTTTCTTCATTTGCTGCCATTCCTGTCCAGCAGGGTTTGCTGCCTCAAGAAATACAGGTTTGAAACAGGTGTGAGGTGTTGCCATTCAAGGCTAAGAAAAGCCAGGATGAAAGAAAACAGGGTAGGAATGTCTGGTACCCAAATCCCCCCTCCACCCTTGAGGCCCAAAACACCTGTTGGTGTCAGGTGGTCAGTAAACTGGGACTTCAATTGGATTTGGACAGTTGGTTTTCAATTCGAAATTCCTCACCTGCTTGATTTGGGGGTCTTGACTCATGCTGCTTGACAGCATGCAGTGTCTTCAAGCTTGACTAGGTGTCTACTCACAAAGCCTAGGACTAACCTAGGACAAGATCTGAAGCTTTTGATTTCCTCCTCTCTAGTTCTCTAAATATAGGCTGCTACCCACCAACCCCCATTGAACACTGTTAGTATTTTAATCTCTGGTCTTTTCACCTATTGTAACACACACACACACACACACCCTTCAATTCTCTCAGATTATATCCTATTGCCTTCTCTCATGTCTACAAGTTTGCTCTAAATAGACTTAATCCATTATAAGGAAATCAGCAGAAAACGAACCTCTGCTTCTCTTCAGTTCAAGCAACAGTACTAAAAGCATGTCCCTTGGGATTTTAGCATCAAGTGAATGAAAGTATCTGTACTGATCATCAGCCAAAGTGGCTATCAACCACATCGCAACATACCTTTCTCTCCAAATAGCACACTCTCCAACAATACATTGCTTTCTACTTTCTTCTGCTATCTACAACAGGCCAAAACATACCGGGCATTTAAGGCATCAAGTCTGTCCTGAAATTCATTGATGTAGTGTACTCTACTCGTAAGCCATGGAGCTCAGTGGAAGGCAAGCAGAAAGGAGGAGGCCCCGAAACAGAGATCAGTAAATTGGGGGGAAAAAACCCTAAAATTTAAAGGTCAGTATGAAGGAAAAGAACCCATAACTTGGAGAAAATAAATGCCATCTTAGAAGTCTTTCTAAAGAAGTTCCGAATAGGACTATAGTTACTACACTCGTGCATTTAAAATTTAGTGGATTGCTCGTATGTAACAGCAGAACACTTAATACAACCCGACTGAAAATATCTGAAGATTTATCTTATGTTAGCTTAGAAAAGGAATGGGAATTATTTTCCCGATTGAAGAGTCCAAGAAGAGAGCATGGAATAGAAGAAACTGAAGAGAGTTGCTGGACATTTTGTAGCTCCAGATTTTGAAACAAAATCTGTGATTTTTTTCCAGACCTTTTCATAAGGATTTTCAATGCACAGCCAGATCAGTTACCCGAGGACCTGTAAATGGATAGGTTGAGCCAGGGAGAAATTTAGCCGTGGCCAATTGGAACTTCGGTAAAAATAGCAAACATAACCCACGTCTATGATAGAGTGCTTCTTCAGAGCTGCAAGGAGCTGTACCATCAGACCATCATGGGTGTTTACTGGCCAGCATGAGGAGGTCAAAACAAAAGCATCCAAAAAGTGTTTATTGTGTGGCTGTCTAAAATGGCAGCGACTTCATTCTACCGAGAGAGGAAGCTAAAATCATCATGAAGTCAGGAAGGAACTCAGAGAGTTCCCTGTCTTTTCCTCTGCCTTCTCCAGTCATGTGTTTTAGAAACTTTACCTGGAAAGGGGTCCTGCAATTTCCTTGAAAATTCTGGAGGGAGCTGCCCCATCTAACTTGACCTTCAGCCTAGGTGAAGTATCTCTTACAAAGGACATGTGAGATGCATCTTGGGACTTGTGAGCCAGTTACTCAGTGAAGTGAAATCATCCCTTTCCCATTTCAAAATGTCTCCTGCACATATGTCTATAGTGCCCTGAAACACACACCTAGATACCTTTACTGCTTTCCTCTTTTCCTTAGCTCCAAGTGGAAAATTCCATAGGCCTGAACTGGCTAAGTGCCTGCATGTGTCTGGCCAACTTGTATCCTGAAACACCTCAAGTCTGAAAGCAGTACCCTCTATAAGAACTCCAGACCAACGGAGTCCTCTGTGGGGAAAATAATTAATTATGAAGAATTTCAAAAAACAAGCTAATGAAAATCACAGATGACAAACTTGCATTGCTTTCTTGAAGCTAAAACTCTCAAAAGGGACTGTGCTTCTTCACTAGAACACTGAGAAGGCATCTGCACCTGGCCTATACTGTTTGCTAGTCTACCAGAATCTGTTCCTCTTCTCTTCCATTATAAAGCCAGGAACCCATCCAACCTCAGGAGCCCACCAACTCATGAACCTTCAGCCACTCTTCACAGAGTCTACATACAAAAAAGGTTTCCCAAACATGGCTTCAGCTCAGGCCCTAAATATTTACTTTACTCATTAGAGGAAACCGCAGATATGATTAAATTAAGTTTTTTTGTGTGTGTGAGAAGAGAAGACCACACTGCATTATGCAGATGGGACCAAAGTCATCACAAAAGCTCTTGTATGTGGCTGAGAGTGTAGCACAGTGATTGAGCAGTTTTCCAGCACGTGCAGGGCCATGATTTCAATCACCAATTCCACAAAAACAAAACAAGGGGGGTCTTATAATTGAGAGAGGGAAGGAGGCAGGCTAATCAAAGGCAGAGAAGAGGATATGAGGCCAGAAGCAGAGGCAGTGTGCTATGATGTGGAATATGTCCAGGCGCTGCTGGGTTAAAGCTGGAGACAGAGGTATCAAAGAATGCAAGAACCCTCTGGAAACTAGAGAAAACAGCAACATACAGGATTCTCCTCCAGAGCTCCTCAAGGGAGTATAGATTTGTTAAACCTTGGTTTCATCCCAGTGAAACCTGTGTCAGACTTACAACCTCTAGAACCAAAAAATTCTTTGTTCTTTCTGGGACTAGCTAGGCAGTCAATCCAGGGAAAAAGCAGATACTACTGTTCTGTTAAAGCAGGAGTTCTTAACCTGTGGTTGGTGACACCCTGAGGGTCGAATCTCAGATATCCTACAAAGCAGATTATTTACATTACAATTCATAACAGTAGCAAAATCACAATTATGAAGTAGTAATGAAAATAATCATATGGTTTGGGGTCAGCACAACATGAGAAACTCTATTAAAGGGTCACACCATTAGGATGGTTGAAAACCATTGTGCTACAAGGGTGCAGCAATAAAATGACTCCTAATGACGTTCTGCTACACTCATAGATCAGTGCCCTGCTCAGCCACCATCAGACATGCTTCCCCCTGCAGTAGATAGGGACAAATTTAGAGACCCACAGCCAGATAATGTACAAAGAGTGAAAGACCTGGAACACTCAATCCTAAATGGGATTTCTCCAACAGATCCCTCCCCTCAGGCTCAGCCTCCTCAGAGGAGATGGTGGAAGACACCAAAGAATCAAGGCCTTCTAAACACATGACTGACAAACATATGAACTCACAGAGGCAGTGGCAGCATGCACAGGTCCTTCACAGGTATAAGCCAGATGGGAAGCCAGCACTGAGACATGGAGTGGATGGACACAAGCCAGCATCCCCAATCCAGAAGTTATCTCTAATTGACAATGACTTGCAAAGGAAAAATTCATTTCCTCCCAACAGGGAGTATACAATCTACACTTATAGGCAGGTCCTATGCCAAGCAGTAGATGCCCAACACAAAATGAACTCAAGAATATTTTTGGAGGATTTTTTTTGTCTCTTAAAGCTTAATCTTGGCAGTGTTTGTTTGTTTGTTTAACCCTATGGGTCCTTTGCTTATTGTTTTTTTTTGTTTGTTTTTATAGAATTTAAAAGTATGTGAATGAGTGTATCTCTGCATCTTTATGTTTCATAAGTGCTTTATTCTGTAGCTATTTTTTCTGCTAGTTGTATTGTCTTATTATTCTGGTTTGCTTGCTTTTATTTTAGGAATTATTATTATTATTATTATTACTTTATGCCTGTCTGTTTTCTGACGAGCAAGAGAAAAAGAAAGGATGTGGATTTGGGTAGGTAGGAAAGTGAGGAGGATTTAGTATTTGAGGGAGGGAGACCAACAATCAGAATATATTGCATGACAAAAATCTACTTTCAATAAAGTAAGTAAATAAAAAGTCTGTGTCCTTTAAAGACATTAAGTTTGTGACACTGTGCTAAGTCAGGAGTGGGAAACTGATGCATTACATGTTTCACTGGTCCAACTCTCAGTGTGGCTCACCTGCTAGACCTTCTTACCTGGACACTCAGCCTCCTGTGAGGTTGCTAAGCAGCCCTCTTCCCTGTCTCAGTACACTGTTCATCTATATAGAGCTTAAGCTGAGAAGCTGTAGAGTTATAGTAAAGACACAGCATCCCTGCTCAGGAGATAGTATGACAAGAAGTCACTTTTAGAGGCGATTGTATCCTTCCAGGAAACTAAGTAGGGGCTCAGATATGGATAGGCAAGAGATCAGGTTAGGAACATAGAAGCCAGAAATCTAATACATGTTAGATTACCTGCCGAAAGTATGGGAGTCTCTTGGTTCCATCTAGCAACACACTTATACACACACACACACATACATTTTTGTATTGTTTTTCAGACAAGGTCACATTGTGCAGTCCTGTCTGACCTGGAACTCACTATGCAGACAAGACTGGCCTTGAACTCAGAGATGAGTACTGGTATTAAAGGCATGTGCCACCATACCAGGCAACAATATATCATATATAACATATAATAATTTATATTAAAATATAGATATATAATATAAAATATTTATATGTTAACTTTGAGGTCAGCCAGAGACCCTATCTCAATGTAAGTGAATGGCTGAATAAATAAATATAAGCAAGTAAATAAATATAAACATACAGGGTACAACCAACAATTGATACAGCTTAAAACCAAGGATCTGGACACTGAATGTGAGAAGCTCTTGATACTTTCAATACTAGAGCAGGACTGCGCTCTGAGTAGAGACAGTAAGGAGGGTGGGAAGCAAGCTTTCCTAGTGAGTTATTAGAGAACCGAAGCAAGAAGTCTTATCAAATTCTTTTCGGCATTACTTTGGCACTCCTAGTGAGAATTTTGACAGACTATTTGGTAGGGACAGATAGACACCAATTTCCTCTGTGCGCAGTCAGGTCAGTCACTAGAAGTGAAGAAACAAGTCACCCTGGGGCAAGTTTAAAAGGAGAGCATTCTTTGCTTCCAGAGCGATAGAGCGTGTCATAAACACTCTGCTGGACACAAATGAGAGCCACAGGCCCCCGTGAGGTATTAAATAATGATTCTGTTCAGTTTATGCAACAGTTGATGCCAAGACTCCTTGGACATCAGCCATTTCTTGGTGGTAGGGTAGACACCTTGGACGAGGGCATTCCTTCCTTCAGGTCTCTACGAAGCCATATGGTGTATGGAAGCACTCGGAACTTGTTAGCCTATGAAAATAAACTGGTCACGCCAACAGCACTGTTCCATGTATTCGTGAGCACTGTGACAACAGGCCCTGTAAGGCATCAAGTTGGCCAATTCTCAAGTGAGAAAACTAAACTACTAATATAAAAGGCATGGAAAGAAATATAAATGGTGTTATTTTTGGAGAGAACTAACCAATTTGGAAAAGAAAAAAGAATTCTAAAAGAAGTTCCAGGAAAATGATCCTAGGTACCTCTGCAGAGATAAAGTTCTGAAGTGTTCTTTTTCTTGTATATTTATTCAAATAGTAAAGAAAGGAAGAACAGCTGACAGCAACCAGTTCTTAAATAAATAATAAAATAATAATCTTGTCTGTAACTTCTACCTTTCCACTAAAGAAACCAAGCTTGTTTGGAAATAAACATGGCTTCCTATAAGCCATAACCAAGCCACACAGGAAGTTCCTTCCCCTGATTACTTGTGGAACCTAGGAGGGACACCACAGTTGTTTTTTCACATGGCTACTCTGAAGGAGAAGAGACAGCTGGAGTTCATTACTGGTCCTATCATTTGAAAGTGATGGATGACCTATGGCCTGCCTCACTAGAACCCACAACTCTGTTTCTCTATTTATAATGTAGGAGTGATAGCAATGTAGTAAGTACATGTTGAACACTGACCCACAGCCATATGACATCATAGACATAACAGCCCTTTTAATTTAATTAATAACTTAATTAAATTCAATTTAATAAGTGTCCTTAAAATTTGGGCTATAACAGGAGTGAGGAGATGGTTCTGCACTGAAGAGAACTGGCTGTTCCTCTAGAAGACCTGGGTTCTATCGCCCAGCACCTAGCAGCTTACTTCAATTCTAGGAGATATGTATATGAATGCAAGTGAAAGATCTATACGAATAAAAGAAAATAAATCCTAAAAACAAAAATCAGGGTTATGGAAACATAAGGCCTTGGTATCATTTGAAAAATATTCCACACAAATAAACTAGCTGGCCTTCCATCACAATGCACCAAAAAGCTTCAAATTAAGATCTTCTGTCTCAAGGG
The DNA here is from genome assembly GCF_004785775.1 of Grammomys surdaster. Taxonomy (NCBI): domain Eukaryota; kingdom Metazoa; phylum Chordata; class Mammalia; order Rodentia; family Muridae; genus Grammomys; species Grammomys surdaster. The sequence continues at coordinate 1,700,055 of NW_021604667.1, read as the reverse complement.
CTTCAAAGCACACAGTTGTATCTCACTTGGTAAAATGCCTCTGTCACTAGAGAAAGCACCATGGTGGGGAAACTGAAAAACTCTGAACATCTTCTAATGCTTTATGGCACCATGAAATATATGCAGTCCAACACAAGCTGTCAAGAAAGCAGGAAGAGCCTTTCTGTGGATGATAAATTCCGTAGGCAATAAAAATAAAGTGGCAAAGAATCACAGGAAATCATTAAGAGCAAAATTTAGGTGTGATTGTGCAAGGTTTTGCATGAACAATAGAGAAACCACGTGTAGCTGGAATGACTGCTGTGTTTCCCGACAGACTTGACTGGGGAGCTGGATATGCCACCCTTAACAGAATCTAGCTTGTTATTACAAAACCTGAATGGAACTATGGGTGTAGCTCAGTAGTAGCATGCATGGTTAGCATCTGTGAGGACTTGGGGTTTTATCTCCAACGACACACACACAAAAAAAACCATAAAGCCTTGGAATGATACTGAGAAGCAACAAGGCATGGCTTGTGAGTATTTGTGTGTGTGTGTGTGTGTGTGTGTGTGTGTGTGTGTGTGTGTGTGTATGTGTGTGTGTGTGTATGTGTGTGTGTGTGTGTTTCCATGCACTTGAGAGCACAGGTATATACAGGAAGTTATGTATGCTCATGTGTGCTCATGCATACGGAGCCCAGAGAACAAGTATGTGGTTTCTCAGGTTCATTCTCAGTTTCACATTCATTCTCATTCTCTCTCTCTCTCTCTCTCTCTCTCTCTCTCTCTCTCTCTCTCTCTCCCCCCCCCCCACCCACCCAAATTATCTCTCACTAGCATAGAGCTCACAGAGTAGGCTAGACTGGCTGAGCCACGAGCACAGGGATCCACTGGTCTCTACCTCCTCAGAACTGGGATTACAAAGGTGTACCACCACACCGGGCATTTCTCTCATGGGTTCTGGAGCTCAAGGCCATGTCTTCATTTAAGCATTTTACCGACCAAGCTGTGTCTCCTAGCACAACATTCATGTGGATCATATGTTATAATATGTTCTTCATGCACTGGCCTGGTGTCATCCTGCTGGCAAGCAGTTGGGTGATGTGCTTCCAGACCTCAAGCTCTCCTTACCCATTGCTTTAACAAGCATGAGTTTAGAGGCAGCTTGGTGAGACTATCCCTTTGCCCCACTCCAGTTTCTGCTCAGGAAGCCTCCAGGGTGGGGCTGTGCAAAGAATCAAAAAGGCATCTGGCTCCAGGCTGATACAAATGGAAGACCAATGTTAGCCCAGAATTCTTCTGCCTTCCTGGCAAAATCTATAGGAAATCAGGAGATCTAAATCCCAAGAAGAAATGTATTCTAAAAGTACCCTTATGGTTTGTAAATCATAAAACAAAACAGAACAAAGCAAAAAACATAAGAAAGGAGGAACTGCTTGAGCTCCCTCTCCCTCGCGTGGTTTCCGGATTCAGTGGTAAATAAAATTTAGAGAATAAAACTACAGTTTTTCAACACATCTTGTCAATGGTTCTGTATCTCAGGAGAAAAACATCAAGTGAGTGAATTAATCCTCTGTACTAAGTTGTAATATTGAATGGAGTCAGTAGGTTGTACCCCTCCCTCCTTCCTCCCTCCCTCTCCCTCTCTCTCTCTCTCTCTCTCTCTCTCTCTCTCTCTCTCTCTCTCTC